>NC_050574.1:22857459-23218581 GCF_011100635.1 Trichosurus vulpecula
CAGAGAAGTGGAGACACTAACAAAGAAGTTTTCAGCATCAATAAGAGCCAAAGTTTTACCCTAAATAATATATTTACCCTAAATATAAGATTTTCAGTCAAGCTTCCAGCAGCCCACAGAACAACAGAATCTCAGATTTGGAAGGGACATACATTAGGGGCCATTCCATGCCATACCTGAGCCAGAATAGCTTCTATAGCAGTGGTGTCAAACTAAGGTAGAAACGGATCGCTGCAACAGCATGTTGACTTAGAAAACCCCAAATTAACATTATCTATGTTGGATTGTATTTTACTTATTTTATTAAACATTTCCCAATTCCACTTTAATCTGGTTCACGTCTCACTCAGCAGTTTTCCAGGAATCTGACATCCACGTTCTACAATCCACAGACGAGGAGACTTCTGGTAAGGGGAAACCAACTGCCTCCCTCAGAAACCCATCCTACTTTTAGATACCTCTAATTGGGAGGAAGTTTTGAGGGTTTGTTGTTGTTTTTTCTTGGCATCAAGGAGAAACTTGCCTCTTTGCAAACTGCCGATTACTCCCAGTTCTGCCCTCTGGGGCCAAGCAGAATGAATCTAATCTCTCTTCCATGTGACAGCCCTTCAAATACTTGAAGACAGCTCTGATGTCCCCCCTGAGTCTTCTCTTCTCCGGGCTAAACATCCCTAGTTCCCCATTTAATTCCAAATAGCTCCCATAACTAAATCCAGGTTCCAATGCAGCCTATTTAAGCTTTTTTTATTTTTTTTTCTCTTTAAGGACCAGTGTTGAAAGCCAGGGCAACTGCTAACAACCTCTCCTCCCTGTGCCTGCATCCCCATCACCTCAGCCCTCTGAGAAGTAGCATTCAACAAGGTGTGTACAGCCACCTAAGAACTCATCTGAGTCACATCTGACCTCACATCAGCCTCCATTGATATACCCCATGAATCTGCCCCCTGCAAGCCTTCACTCCTCTCCTCCCTCTAGCAGTGCCTCTGCTTAGGGCTTCTCTCTCTCTCCTCCCTATCCCTCCTTCCCTCCCTCCTTCTCTGTCTCTCTCTCTTCTTTCTCTCTCTCTCTCTCTCTTCTTTCTCCTCCTCTCATCTCTTTTTCCTATTTTTCTCCTTTTTCTGTTTCTCACTCTTTCCTTCTCTCTCTCTCTCTCCCCTCTGTCCATCGCTTCCTTCTCTACCTTCTTCTCTTTTTCTCTCTCTCTTTTCTCTTTCCCTCCCTCTCCTCTCTCTCCTTTCTCTCCCTCTTTCCTCTCTTCTTCATTTTTTCTATTTTTCTCCTTTTTCTATTTCTCACTCTTTCCTTCTCTCTCCACCCCCCTCTCTCTCTCTCTTTCTCTCTCTCTCTCTCCCCTCTTCAGAGAGGAGTTCACTGTAAGGTGGAAGAAGATCCTTGATGCTTGTCAAATTGATGCTTTGGTGCTGCTTGTCCCACAACAAGAGAGAGAAAGTTAATGGCCCAACACTGAGCCCTTTGTTTTTATAAGAGAACAAGTGGTTTATGACAAAGAACAAAGTTTCTTTTTTTATGAGGCTCTCCTTGATGCTCCCTCACCAAGCCCATTAAGTCTAGTTATCTCTTACAAAACACTGCCACACAGGTACTATTTCCACCGACAAGTTCATTTAAGAGAATTTATAGCCTAATTGTGCAGCTGTTGCCTTCCGAGTCAGTTTTAAGAGATTGTTACACAAGTACTGTCATAATTTAGTCATGTTTTCATCTCACAACTATACTGTAATTACTGTTGTTAACAGTGAACAGTAAACAAAAAAAGTACCCAACAACTCCAGCAGAGAGTATACCCACCAACCATGACGCCAACAGCTGGCTGCTGCAAGCACATAGAGTGGGGGATGGGAGGGAGGGCTCATCTGGTGACCCTGGGAAGGTCATGCTGATCCCTCCATAGCGCTGATTACAAGCAAGAATCTGGCCTTGTGGAGTGACTGGCAGAGAGGGGACTAGCAGTTCTGACACCCAGGGCAAGCAGCACAAAACAAAAATGGCCCTCTAATCAACCATGGGTAAGGCAAGACCCTTATACTAGCCTATGGGACATCTCAAGTCCACTACTGAGGAGACCACCACCAGGGAAGGAGGAGGGTGTATATCACATAATATAAATTTTCAGGTCCTTTAAATTTCGATACCATAGAGCAAAGCCCTGGAGGTCCCTCCCTAGGTATGTCTCTAAGGTCATGTTCTCCCTAAGTCTTCTCTTCTCTGGACTAACCATCCCTAGTTCTTTCCACCAATCTTCATACTACATAAACACAAGGTCCTTCATTATTCTGGTTGTCAGGTCTCCTTCAGAAGCTAGAAGCAGAATCAAAAAGAAATGTAGCTTCCTGTTGAGAAGAAGCTGAAATACTGGACTGACCCTAAAGAAAAGAAGAGGTTAGGCAACCTTCAGTACACAGCCTTGGGATTCTTCTCTTGTGGAAGGTAACTTGGTTTGGACCTGATGAACCCTGGCTGTCCAGTATCACAAAGTCAAGGGTGACCTTGAGATCACAGACTCTAGAACTTTAGCTGTCATCTAGAACTCATAGACTTATGGAACTTTCACTAATTCCTTCCTTTTACAGATGAAGAAATAGGCCTATAGAGGTGAAGGGACTTAGGACCTAAGAATAGAAGGGGGTCCAGGGACCATCTAGTTCAACCCCTTATTTTACAGATAAGGAAAGTGAGGCCTAGATCCAAGAAAGATCTCCAGATGAGCTGGGCTGTAAGCCCAAGTCTACTTGCTCTTAATCCTGAACCCAGCACCCTGTCTGTGTTACCACACTGGCCCTCTTCCTCTACATGGAAGCTTCTAAATAGAGCTTCTCTAGCTTCTGGAGACCTGACAAGCAGGATGGCAAAGGGCCTCAAATCCACACCATTTGTGAGCTGGTTAAAGGGACTGGGCATGTTTAGCCTAGAGAAGAAAAGACTTTGGGAATGGGGGTGAGAAATGAGTGGGACATGATAGCAGTCTTCAAGTATAGTCTTCCTATGCCAGAATGGCATAAGGAATTAGACTTGTTCTGTTGGGCACCTTCAGGGAGGGGGGAATGGAGGTCTTTCCTCACTGGAGGTCTTGAGGTAGACGCTGGCTAGCACTTGGGTGCATTGAGGTAAGAATGCTTTTTCTGGATCACCTTGGAGCTCCCTACCAACTCTGAACTATGTAACAATGAGGTCATTCTCTCAGTCTCTTCTGCCATTTTGAAATCCCGACAAGGAAGTTAGGCAGCTCTGGAATGACTTGGTCTTGCCAGGAGTGATTCAGACCTGCTTATGGGGACCACTATCTCCTCTTCACTGGGTCCTTTCCTGCAAAGGGCAAAGTATGAGCCAGAGTCTTCAATGGGCCTAGGAAAGAGGAGGAGTCAGCTCCAAATCCATTGGCTGAAGGCCACGTACTTTCTTCAAGAAAAAGGCCCAAGATGACCTGTGTAGGCTTGCTTGACATCAGGTTCTACCACATATTTCTACGTCTTCTTAAACAGAAAATATTCTTTAAAAGGAGTCACCACAACGCAATCAATCAAAAAGTATTTATTAAGCACCTAATATTATATTACATTGGCATGCTAGGGATGGAAGTACAAAGAATGAAACAATCAGATAGAAATACGATAAATGAAACTAGTCCCTTCTTGTAAGGACTTTATATTCTAATGAGAGACAAACTAAGACATAAAAGAATATAAGAACAAATATGAAGAGAATAAATACAAGGGGTGAGGAAGGGAGGGCATTAGCAGCTTGGGTTAGGGTGGGGGACTGGTAATGAAGAAAGGAACCCTGTAGAACAAAGATTCTTCACCTACTTATGTACCTTAGACCCCCGTACAGCCAAGCAAACACCTATAGACCCATTCTCAAAATCGGATTTTTAAATGTACAAGATAAAATTTATAAAATTACAAAGGAAACCAATTATATTAAATTGTAGTTATCAAAATATTTTAAAAATAAGTTCACAGACCCTGGGTTGAGAAACCATAATATAAAAGATGGTGTTCAAGCTGTGTCTTGAAGAAATCCAGAAGCGGAGGTAAGGAAAGAGTGTCTTCCAGGCATGGAAGTACAAAGGCATGGAGGTTAGAAATGGCAAGTCATGTGTGTGGAGCAGGGAGTGGAATAATATGATTAGATCTCAGAGGGAAGTGATATGTTAGGACTCTAGAAAGGTAGAGAGGAGACCAGGTTGTGACGGGCTTTCAGAGTTAACTGGAGGAGTTCATATTTAATCCTAGAGACAATAGGAAGTCACTGGAAATGACTGAATAGGGATGTGACGTGGTCCAGTCTTCATTTCAGGAAAATCATTTTGGCTTTGTCAGCTGTGTGGAGGATGGCCTGGAGGCAGGGGGCCCAATAATCCAGGAGAGAGGGGACAAGTGTCTGAGCAGAGATAGTGATGATGTGAGCAGAGAGAAGGGAGGTAGATGAAAGAGCCATTTTGGAGGGAGAAGTGTCGAGATTTGACAATTTACAGATTTCACGAGGTGAGGGAGATTCAAAAGTCCACAACAAAGGCAAGGCTATGAATCTGGAAGAAGAGCAGAAATGATGTTACCTTGAATAGAGAAGGGCAAGTTTGGCAAAGGGATAGTTTTGGGGAAGGAAGATAATGAGTTCTGGTTTATGAAGCCCAAAGGGCACAGGATTGGGCGTTAGGGCACACAGCTTTGAATCCCTCCTCTTCCATTTACTGCCACGTGACCTTTGGAGCACATAGCTTCATCACCCTAAGCTTCAGCTTCCTCCTCTTCAAAGTGAGAGAACCAGCCTAGGTGATTTCTAAGTTTCCCTCCAAGCCAAGTCTAAATACTATGAACTGTAGTTTTTTTAGAATTAATTATAGGTAAAGAATCACTGGGAGGAGGGGAAGCCCCGTGATTATATGTCAAGCTAAAAGCATTGGGAGATAAAATAAGGCAGTACTTTAACTCCTATCCATGTGTCAACCCAGAGAAAGCAAGCCAAGTCACTCTGTTTCAACAGCCTCCCCCCTCTTTAATTCATGCTAATTCTCCTAAGCTGCTCGAAGGCAGCCTGCCCAGGGGGCTGATGCTGCGCTCTCTGAAAGTCAGCTAAACATCTGGCAGAGACTTCAGCCCTTCCGGCTGTTCTAAGAGTTCAGCTGGCCTCTACTTGCTAGCATGATCCCAGGCACCTTGGCTGGCTCATCGAGTGGTTTCCTGTGGGCTGGGCTAGGGCTCTGTCCTTCCCCAGGCTCCCTCCAGTTTAATCAGCCTGGCCCTGGTTCTTCGTACCATCCCATGCCTTATAGTATGTTAAGAGATCCCAGCCAGACTCATTTCCATGTGACCCCCAGCCTCACCCAGATCTTCAAGGGTCTGGTGCTCCAAACAGAGAATGGCTTACTTCCTGGGCCTTGACAGTCAAAAGAATCATTGCTTGTCTCTGAGGCCTCATGTGGAAATAGCACCAGACTTGGAAATCAGGGGACCCGAGTTAGGTTTCACGCTTCAGACACTTACTACCTAGGTGAGTCAATTAACCTCTCTGAGCTTCCTCTATAAAATGAGGCAGTGGGACTTTGGACCTCCAAGGTTGCTTCTGATTCTAAACCCAGCATCCTAGGATCCATCTGGCCTTGGACAAGTCATGCGATTCTTGGGGTCAATTTCCTCATCTGTACAACGAGGTAGTGCAGCTGAACTAATGATGGATGTCTAAGGTCCCTCCTGATTCTAAATCCAATGACTCCATCTGTAATTATCAAATGATAAAATTTAAGATTGGAAGAGACCTCAGAGCCCATCTAATCCAATCCGGACAAGAATAAGTGCTCCCTTGTCAGAATACCCAAGAAGGAAGTTGTCATGCAGCCTGTGACTGCTGACTTCCAACGAGAGGAAGGCATAGACACAGATTTGGGCTGGAAGGGATATTGAAGGTCAAATCCAACCTCCTTGTTTTACAAATGAGAAAACTGAGGTCCAGAGAAAGTTAGTGACTTGTCCAGGGCCATACTGCTTAGCAAGTGTCCAAGGTGGGTTTCAAACCGAGGTCATCCTGCTTCAAAATCCTGTGCTTTCTCTCTCCACTGCACTGCTTCTCACAATCTGAAATCCTTATGGAGGCCAAAGTGAGCATGGCCACACTAAGAACAAGGCTGGCAGAATGAGCCTGAGTTATTGATGCCTTTGGTGAGAGGTTTGGGAGGAAGAGTTAAGTGAGACAGATAGAACTGATTAGTGGAATTCCACCCTTTAGGAAGGAGAAACTTGTGAGACCTCAGCCTTGGGGAGGGGCAGGAACTAGCCCCCCACCCATACAGCTGCTCCCCATGCACCCGGGATCTGGCTCATTAAAAGATATTGGCCTTGATTAGTTAGAGCTGATTAGAGAAAGGTCGGTTGAAATTCAGACTACAGTGGCTAACAAGGCTGACATATTCCCTTCAAGATTGCAGGAGCCAGAGAGAAAAATTGAAGAGCCGGAGATAACAATCAATAGACACGAAGCTATTCTAACTGAGAATAATAAAGACTATGAAGTGAAGAAAAATCGAAACGGGAACCTGCAAAACAAGCGTAGGCTGAAAAATGTCAGGGCGGCCTCAGGGCTCAGGAGGGACAGAGCTGATTTCTTTCTTTTTTTTTAATCTACTGGATTAAAGAAGGTGCTGAAAAAGGGATATTACACACACACACACACACACACACACACACACACATTTTGTAATTCTCTTCTTGGACTTCCACGCTTGACTTTGGTTTATGGCTATATTTGTCTATGTGGCCTAACTTGTCTCATGTTGCCTGCTAGACTGTAATCCCCATGAAGGGGAGAGGGGAGCAAGGGCCAAATCTGGATGGAAACCTGAACCAGAAGCTGAGCCAGGTCAGGAGCCAGGCCTTTTCAGGATGCCAGAATCCAACGGGCTGAGACATAATCGTCAAAGTCAGGGGGCCAGAAGGAAGCTGTCAAGGCAGGGAGATTTGCATAGGATCTGGCTACCAGCAAAATGACTATTAGTCTGATGTAATCTGCAATCTGTAGTGGGGACTGTTCCTCTTTTGTCTTCGTATCCCCAGGGCCCAGCATGGTGTCTGGCACTGGGGAGGTGTTGGATTGGACTAAAATGAATCTGCCTTCTGAAATCTTCAGCCTTTTACAGCAACCCCTTACCCAGCTTGGATAGAGGCCCTGGGCCAACTCCTGCATAACCCCTCCTGACTCGACCTTGCCAATAAGCCTTATAGTTTGGACAGGAGAAAAAAGGGCATGCCAGGTAGGGGGAGGATCATGAGCAGCACTGGAACACGGAGTTTATGTGAGCTATTACGTGGAGCAACGAGGACACCAGCACGACTCAAGCAATGGGGACGATGGAAAAGAAGATTGGGTAGGGCCAGATTAGGAAGGGTCTAGAAAGTCAACAAGCATCTATGAAGCATTTACCATGTGCCAGGCACTGTGCTAATTACTGAGGATCCAAAGAAAGAAAAAAAAACCACCATCCCTGTGCTTGCACGCTCTCTGTCTCTCTCTCTATCTATCTATCTATCTATCTATCTCTTTCTCTGTCTGTCTGTCTCTCTCTCTCTTTCTCTCTCTCTCTGTCTCTCTCTCTCTGTCTCTCTGTCTCTCTGTCTGTCACTCTCTGTCTCTCTCTCTCTCTGTCTCTCTCTCCGTCTCTCTGTGTCTCTCTGTGTCTCTCTGTCTCTCATAGACATATAGGCACATATAGAGTCAGAGACAGAGAGACAAAAAAAGACACAAAGATAGAGACAGAGAAATAGAGAAACAGAGAGAGAGAGACAGAGAGAGAGAGAGTGCACTAATCTCAGAGGAAAGTCACTAGTAGTTGGAAGGACTAAGAAATACCTCCTCTAGAAAGTGGGATTTGAGCCAAGTCTTGGAGGAAACCAGGTAAGATATAGGCAGAGGTGAGGAGGAAATGCACTCCAGGCATGGGGCATAGCCATGCTTTCAAAGGCACAGAGGTGGGAAATAGAGGTCACCTTGGAGGAACAGCAAAGTAAAAAGAGACTGGAGCTGATTTTATAGGCAAGATGAGACTAGTGTAGGGTCTTGGAAAAGTACAGTTATTTGGGAAAGAAGAACTGGGTTTACTCAGTTTGGAGCTAGAGTTAGACCTAAATGGCTGGAGTGCTCTCATGAGAAAGGGGAGGGAGGAAGGTCTCAATCTGATGAGCCTTGAGCAATTATATTCCAGGTTTCAGACAGGCCATGCTACCATCCCTCTGAAGAGACACCCTACAATTGAGGAAGCCTATCATGCTACCATAGGACTTGGATTTGCAGAAAGAGGATGTGCCCTCTATCCTGTGCCTTTGGCACAGAATATAGGCACAGAACCTGAAGTCAGGAAGACTTCTGCCTGAGTTCAAATCTGGCCTCTGACATTTACTAGCTGTGTGACCCTGGGCAAGTCATTTCACCTGTTTGCCTCAGTTTCCCCATCTGTACAATGAGCTGGAGAAGGAAATGGCAAACTATTCTAATATCTTTGCCAAAAAAACCCCAAGTGGGGTCACAAAGAGTCAGAATGACTAAAACAACTTAACAATAACATGGTTGGGAGTACCTTGATCTATGATTTTTTTGTATAAAGATGTATAACTGGAGAGTCAGGAAGGACTGTTAGGTTCAATCCCTAAGACACTCACTAGCTCTATGGACAAGTCTCAAGCTCACAGAGCCTCAGTGTTAATTAAACTTTTAAAATGGAGGGGGGAGGGGATGACAGCAATACTTGTGAATGAGAGACAGCATGATATCGTATATAGAGATCCAGCCTGTGAGTCAAGAAGAGCTAGCTTCAAATACTGCCTCTGGCAGACTAGCCCTGTGACCTCAGACCTCAGACAATTCTGTAAAACTGTAACCAATAGAGCAGATGCCAGTCAGCATTGGGAGAGGGAATTTCTTCATTGGGAGTTCCCTATACCAAAGAAATCATAGATCTGGTCCCGGAATAATAATGTTAATAATACTTGTACTACTGATCTCACAGAGTCATTGGAGTAAAAGCTCTTTGTGAACCTGAAAGAGGCTCTAAGGCACTGGCGTCAGACTCAGATACAAATGGGCCACTCAATCATATATAAGAACCCTCATAAGCTGCACACTGACTTAGACGACCGTATATAAACATGACCTGTTATTTTTATTTATTTTGTTTTCCCGACTGCATTTTAATCAGGTTTGAGCACGCTTGCACCTCTATTCTAAACTGTGTTGTTATCATCATTATCATTAACAATAAATCCAAGGTACTGTCTCGGAATCACCAAATTTGAGAGTATGCTTCTAGATGGTTCAAATTAACACCTACCATGAGATAGGCGCCGCACTGGGTACTGAGGATATAAAGATAGGTAGGTGGTGCAGTAGATAGAGCACTGGGCCTGGAGTCAGGAAGACCTGAATTCAAATCCAGCCTCAGATACACACAAGCTGTGTGAACCTAGACAAGTCACTTCACCGATGTCTGCCTCAGTTTCCTCATCTATAAAATGCAGATAATGATAATGTCACCTACCTCCCAGGGGTGTTGTGAGGATCGACTAAGATAATATTTATAAAGCACTTGGCACAGTAGTTGGTACATACTAGCACTATATAAATGCTAGCTATTAGTATTAAATTATTATTATTAATTAAAACTATCATTATTAAAGCATTATTATTAAAGTCTAAAAGCAAAATATTCGCCACACTGTGGATTGCAGATTGCATCAGACATATAATAGTCACTTTGATAACAATCCTAGGAGTCAATCTTGTCTGACCCATAAAATTCTACCCGTGACTTTCCTGCTCCCTTGCCCCAAGCAGGGCTAAGTGGAAATAGCACCAGTTCTGAAACCAGAAGACCTGGGTTCAAATCTCATCTCTGACACTGACTACCCATGTGATCTCAGCAAGTGTCTTAACCTTCCTTGGCCTCAGGTCCGTCACCTGTAAAAATTAAGGCTCTGAGCTAGAGAGCTTCTGAGGTCCCTACCTCTCACTTCTACGCTCCCATGATCAGGAGAGTTTTTCTGCTGCTGTCACCTGTGTGACTTTGGGCAGGCTGAGATGATTTCTAAGGTCTTTTCTAGTCCTAAATCCTAAGAGGTTAAGAGGGGTTCACTACCTCATAATGGGTACTCACTTCCCACTATCCCAACCCCCTACTCTTATGCACACAGAGTTAGAAAATCCTTCACCTTGGAAAGTTTCAGCCCATGAATCCAAAACGTTGTCAAGACTGAAGGACTGCCAACTTCTCCCGTGGAAGGCAACCAATAATTTTACGGACTTTCACATCCATCGTTGGGGTTTTATGCGGGCATAATGCTCAGCCATTTTATGTTGGCTTATGTGATGTGTGTACCAAAAAGCTCATAAAGAGAGGGGAAAAAAATTTAAATGAACATTGTTTAAAAAAGGCCCTTAAAAGGCTATAAAGTGCAGTGACTTTCATACCCTTGGGTTGTTTTTTTCTTCTTCCGTAACATGTAGAAGAAGGCTTCTCACAGTCATTCACAAGCCAAACTGATTCTGAGTAAGAGGGCAGCTTGAGGACAGTCCAAGGTCACAGACAGTCTGGGGTTCAAGAGCAGGGTGGTTCCCTAGAGGTGAACACTTTCAACCACACATCTGAGTAGTTGAGAGGAATGGGCTCTCTCTGGGGTCCATTATTTCTGTGGTCTGTGGTATCATGAATGTAGCTATTCCTTCCCATGACACAGATCACATCCCATCCATGCCTGTCCATCCTACGTGATTCTCATCCTTGTCCTCCCAGGAATCCATCACAGCCAATCCATCCAATGTCCTGGGACCCTTCCTCCTCTTCACCTGACATCACATGGCTGCCAGTGGAGTACAGACCGTGCCACTCATTATCCCTCCTTCTCACTATGTGACCAGACCAGCTCTTGTCCTACTCATGCATTTCACTGATCACACCCCAGGGAGGATTCAGAGCTTGGTAGGCTGGCTTTTCTACAGTCATAGTATGGGGAAAGTTAAGCAATAGAGAAGGAAGAAAGGGAATGAAAAATATGGAGAATTCATCTGTTAAGTCACAGATTGTATGATAGAATCACAGAATTTCCAGGATGGAAGGGACCTCAATGATCATTTAATCCCTCCATAACTTAGCAGACAATAGATTATCCAGTCCTTGTTTGAAAGCCACCTATGAAAAGAACCTGCTGTCTTCCAAGCCTGCTACATTCCACTCACCTGGATTAAAAAGAAGTGAAATTACCTAGATATAAGAAAAAACTTCCCTCTTCCTTTTTAATATCTACTCCACTTGCCCTCCAAGGGTATGCCAAGGTCAACAGTGTGCCTCAAGCATTGCCAGAAGTGCCACAAAATATATAAAACTTATACTTGTCATTGCATGAACATTTGCGTCTCTTGACTCTCTAGAGGATCCCACATTGGCATCCCGCATTGCCCTCGTGGCAAAGAATAATGCTGTGCCATGAATCAAAAAAAATTCTGAAGACCAGTAGTCTACCAAATATTCCTACTTATGTTGTCTGGATGATAGGAATCAATAAAGCATTTATTAAGTGCCGACTATGCATCAGGCACCGTGCTAGGTACTGAGAATGCAAAGACAAAAGGAGGAGAGCCAGATGAGGTATAGACACAGACATACAAGACAGACCAGAGGTTACCCCAGAGGAAAGTCAGATTGTACAGTAGCACATCTCAGCTTCTTTATTCTCTTAAAACTTAAAGCATGCCATAGGAATGAACTGATGGATTAAAAAATATTTAAATGTTTACTAGAGGGGCAGTTAGGTGGCACAGTGGATAGAGCACCCACACTGAAGTCAGGAAGACTTAAGTTAATCTGGCCTCAGACACTTACTAGCTGTGTGACCTTGGGCAAGTCACTTAACCCTGATTGCCTCAAAAAAAATGCTTGCCAGGTGCCAAACACTGTAGTAAACACTGGGAAAACAAATACAGAAATGAAGATATTCCCTGCCTTCATGCAGCTCATATTCTAATAAAATAAAATAGCCTATATAGGGGCATAAAAGACAGACAGGGGTGGTTTTGTCAGGGGAATCACAGGAATGGTAAGTGGAGTCATAGAGAAACTGATTGGCATGTGCTATCCAGGAACAGTAATACTGATTTCATTATTGTTTGCAAAGCTAAAAGGGGAAAACAGAGGGAGTAAAATATATTTAGGGCAGCTGGGTGCTGGGCCTAGGGTCAGGAAGAGCTGAGTTCAAATCCAGACTCAAACACTTACTAGCTGTGTGACCCTGGGCAAGTCACTTCACCCTCTTTGCCTCAGTTTCCTCATCTGTAAAATGAGCCGGAGAAGGAAATGGCAAAACACTCCAGTATCTTTGCCAAGAAAATACCAAATGGGGTCAGGAAGAGTTGGACATGACTAAAACAACTCAACAACAAAAACATAGTGGCCCGAAGATGTCCAGGGAACAACATGATGGGTCAGGGTCAAGCTAGACATGGTGAACACTTACCAGTCAGAAGCTCAGGACCCCAGGGTGGGAGCTGGCATGTCATGTGGGAGATAAAGGATAGAGCACAAGCACATGATGCCAACATGATCCTATAGAAAGAACTGTCGCTTTTGTTCTTCCCCTCTCTTCCTCTCTTGAACTGGGCACCTGCAAATAGCAGGTCCAAAATCTCAATTGACAAAAGCCAATACCTGTAGGCTCACATGCCGCCCTTCTACAACCCAAAGGCCTTCCTTGACTCTCTGAGTCTCTGCTAAGTTACATGCATACACTCCAATCAGTTCAAGCCAATTCACCAAATATCTGTTTAGTACCATGTGTGAGGTACTATGCCAGATACTAGGGACACAAAGATATTTTTTTAAATGGCATAGCTCTTGCCCTCAGGGAGCTTCCATTCTACTGAATAGACTATCCCAGGACAGAGAAGTACAGAACAAGGGGATCACACATACACATACATACATAAATACGTTCATGCATACACATGGATCCTAGTGAGGGAAACGGATCACAGGATTGTAATAGGCATAACTGGGGGTTGGTGGTGTCTTTGTTATTAGCCTAGAATCTCCAGCTTCCTTTGATCTCAGCTAAAATCTCACCTTCTCCAGGGAGCCTTTCCCAATAGTGCCTTTCCTCTATTGATTACTTCCTACTTATGCTGTCTATTGCTTGCTCTGGACATAGCTGTCTATTCATTGTCTTCCCCATTAAATTGTGAGCTCCTAGAGAGCAGGGCCTGCCTTTTGCCTTTTTTTGTATCTCTAGAACTTAGCAGATAATAGGTACTTAATAAATGCTTATTAACTGACCGACTCAACTTTTAAAAATATTTTATAACTATTTCGATATAACTGGTTTCCTTTGTAATCCTATGGGTTTTATTTTATATATTTGATAAGAATGATTCTGAAAAGGTTTTCACCAGACTACCAAAGGAGTCTGTGACCCCAAAATCGTTAAGAACCCATGTTAGAGCCAGAAGGAGCCTCAGCACCATCACTTTGCAGATAAGGAAACTAGGGGCCCAGGAAGTTAAATACCTCACTTAAGGTCACCCAGATGGTAACACAGTAGAGGTCACATATGAACCCAGGCCCACTGACTCTAGGACAAGAGCACCTTCTCCTGACACAGTGGCACGCACGGATTTTGCTCTTTCCCTTGCTTGTGCACAGGCCTCATTCTGAACTACATTCTGAAAACCAACCATGGCTCAGCTATTTTTTCCAGAAAATTCTAACCCAAAACCACAGAAGAAAACCCCCCCAAAAAGCAAGTCTTCTGGCCTTGTCCTCCTCTCCATATGGCTGTCTTCACCACCAGAATCCTGGGCAACAAGGCTCTATTAGAATCCGGCCCCAGAATCAGGAAAAACCATCCTTGTCTTTTGAACCCCAGTGTGGACCTTCAGTCCCCTTTGGCTGGAGGAGCTTGGCAGACAACACAGAAAGCAGGGCCTGAATCTGACCTTTGGCCCTACTCTCCACCCTCTGGTTTTTAGGAAAGCATAGAGGACATCTCCTTCTCTGCTCAGCACACAAATGGCCCGATGCCCTCAGTGCCAAGAGGAAGCCTGCAGTCTAATTTAAACATCTCACAGAGGAATGTCCCTACCAAGACATGAGACAGCAAAGAATCTCACAGTATCTATAAGGCCTCTTCTAGCCCTAGGCTTCTCACTGCAATTAGACTTATGTTCTAAAGGCACTCTGGATGTTTCTGGACCAGGGGGAAAAAATCAAACCTCTTGTCTCCTCCCCATGCAAACCCAAGGAAGACGGACACATCCCCCTCACTCTTCAGAGACATGTCCCCTGCCGAATAACGCAAAAGAATATCCCACTGGTGAGGGGGATCATAGATTTAGTGCTGGAAGGGACTTTAAAGGTCAATTCATCTACCAGTAAACATTTATTAAGCACGTACTATGTTTCTGGCACTACATTAAGCGTCCGTCATCAAACCTACCACCACCGCTCATTTCATAGATGACTAAGACAAAGAGAAATGACTTGCCCAGGGTCACACAGCTAGTGCCAAGAACTGAATTCCAATCTTCCTGCCCAATCCAGTACTTTGCTGTGCTTCCTAGATGCCTCCAACACTACTGGAAAGAGAAACTGAGACATTTCAACCATCCTCAGACTCCCTGGAATGGAAAGAATCTTCTAGAATCACCTCATCCTTTGACCTCTCACTCTGGGCATGATGGCAGCCAACCAGATCAGGGATCAAATTCTATATCTTCCTCAGAAACCCAAAGAGAAGAAGAATACAGACACTCCTTTGGAATAAATATTATTGACCTAAGTCACAAACATAGTAGACAATGATAGAACACAAGAACTGGGGATCCTCCATGGGTAACAAAATTTTTCCCATATATACCTTGCACTCCCTCCTCTTCATGTATGGAAGGACCAAGATCTTTCTCTCCTTCATACAGGTGCATTCCCCTGTGCCCATTAATTAATAACATAATATTTTCTATTGGGACTATATAATATTTAATGTAATATATTTAATTAATGTTAATCTGATTAATAACAATCAAGTTGCCAGTTAGCCAACAAGCCTTTATTAAGCACCTACTATGTGCCAGGTACTATGTTAAGTGCTAGGGATACATAGAAAGGCTGTGCTCTCAAGGAGCTCACAGTCTAATGGGAGGAGGCAGCTACTATATGCAAACAAAATAAAGTCATGATACATTGGAGATGATCAACGAAGGGAAGGCACCAGTACTAAGGGGCTTCAGGAGAGGCTTCTTATAGGAGGTGGGATTTTAGCTGGAACATGAAGGAAGCCAAGAGTTATTAAATCACAGCTCAAAGCAGATTTCCTCCATGGTCACAAAATCCCAGAATCTCTGAGTGGGAAGGGACCTTGGGGATCATTTAGTCTAACCCGAACTTGAATTTAACAAACAAAAGCATAGAAGTGCTATTTAAATATATTAGAAACATTACCATTATAGCCATGATCCCCTTAATGACCTTAATGGGGTCTGGAGAAACATAACTTTAGATTGGACAACATTCAATTCAATTTAATCCAACAAGCGTTTATTAAGAACCTGCTATGTGCCAAGGATCATGCTCGGTGCTGGGGTTACAAAAACAAAAAGGAAACAGACCCTGCCCTGAAGGAGCTTACAGTCTAATGGAGGAAGAGAACATACAAGAGGAAAGTGTGGGGGAGGGGGAAAGTACCCACAAGGGGCATGATGGAGAAATCCTCAGGAGTGCCCCAGGGTGGGAAATGAAGAAAGGGCTGGCGTGGGTGACCTTCTTAAATGGAGTTTATAAGAGAAGCTTCACCCTTCAAACAGAGGGGCCCCAGGGGCAGAGGGCACTGATGCAGTGTGAGTCCAGATCTGATGCGATTTTTGCTGGATGAAAAGGATGGAAAAATGGAGGGGAGTACAGCAAAGGCGGGAAATGCAGATAAATAAATGCAAAAGGTAGTCCTGGTATAAAGTCACTTAAAGAGGGAAAAAAGACTAGCTGAGGGAGATCAATCTAATCCAAGAAGCATGTTTCCCCGGTATTTCTACTGGACATCTTTAGTCTTTATAATACCTTTCTTTCATTTGCAAATATACTTTTCCATTCTTCCCTACCCATAGATCCTTTAGAACAAAAAAAAGTGGGGAGGGAGTAAGGGGAGTGGAAATTAATACATTGACTGAGTGTGATGGAAAATGCAATGTTTCAAACCCCTAGGCTCCCCTCCACTTCCTTAATGAAGAAAGGGAGATGAGTTTTCTTTGTTTTATTTTTTATTATGAATTTTAAAATCATCAATAATCACAAATACTCCAAGACACAAAGAAATATATGCTAAACAAGGGAGCGACAAGTGGTTCTATTTCTCTCTCCTGTGACTCTTCCCTTCCTTTCCCTCTCTGAAACAAACTGTCTTATCTCTTCTTCAGGATCAAGCTTCAGCAATCATTTATTAAGTCTTTACCATGTGCCAGGCACTGTATGAGGGGCTGGACATACAGAGATAAAACAGTCTCTGTCCTTGAGGAGCTTACATTCTCCTGGGTGGAAGAGGAGGAAGCAAAAAAAAAAAACAGTCATTCCAAGAGGGAGGAACCATTACCAACTGGGCAGAGCAGAACAAAGGCTTTGTATGGGGTAGAGACAGAGATGAAGATGGCACCTAGGAACAGTCTTGGAGCTGGAAGAGACACCTCAGAGGTCATCTCAACCAACCTATTCATTTTTTTTTGAGGCAATCAGAGTTAAGTGACTTGCCCAGGGTCACACAGACAGTAAGTATCTAAGGCTGGATTTGAACTCAGGTCCTCCGGACTCCAGAGCCAGTGCTCTATCCACTGCCCCACCTAGCTGCCCCCAACCCATTCATTTTTACAGCTAGGAAGGACTTATGGGGAGGAGTCAAACCCAGGTCTTCCCTACCTTCAGGGTCAGTACTGTATACCATGTTGCCTTTCATTGTCATCAAATATCCCCAATAAGTGGTGGGTCTCCCAGCCTCTGCTTAGAGATCTCCAGTGAGGGGGGACCCTTGCCCCCATCTCCTAAGGCAACAGCTCAGCCTGCCCCACTTGTGTTGTTATTTGGTCATTTCAGTCATGTCGGACTCTTTGTGAAGCCATTTGTGGGTTTCTGGTCAACATCCCACTTTGGGACTGCTCAGATGGATGGAGCAGTGGGTAAGAGTGTTGGACTTGGGGTCGAGAAGACTTGGGTTTGAATCCCACCTCGGTGACTTCCTAGCCATGTGACTATGGTCAGCCATTTAACCTCTCTCAGTGGTGGGGGTGGGCGGGGGAGGGGGAGGTAGTTTATTTTACACATAATACTTCACGCTCTTGCTCTAGAGATCAAGGAAAAAATTGTTTTTAATTTGGTACCTATTAAGCATTATTAGTTTCCTCACCTGTAAAATGGGGACAGTAGCACCCACCTCCCAGGGTGGTTGTGAGGCTCAAACAAGGTAATACTGATAACATCTTAGCGAAGATGTTAACTCTTCACATGATCATCATCTCATCCAATTTCTGACTTGCAGACAAGCAAGACTAGACCTGAGTTACCGCCCACATAGACAGGTGTCTGTCTATGAATACAGATGAATGCGAGCTGCAGAGCATCCCTAAAATCTTAGTGCCACTGTAAGCCCTGTGCTGAGCTATTCTCGGTGGGAGGAAGACTTGTCCTTGCGTGCGACTGGAATCTGCCTCTCTGCCACTTCCACCAGGAAGACTTCCCGGATTCATTCAGCTCATTCTCCCATTTGTCAACACATCTGGCCCACTCTTCCCCCATCTTTGTAAATTTGCATTTGCACAGATGACCACAAGCTGAGCATTGGAGGAATCCTATAAAGGAGAAAAAAATTATCTAACATGGGAGCATGATCTTTTCTTTTTTGGGGGGGGGGGTTCCAGTGCAATGGATAGGCAGCCATCATTCTGCATCCTTGGCATTAGTCACACCCTCCCTAACTTCTTCTTGTTGTACAGTTGTTTTCAGTTATATCTGAATCTTCGTGGCCTCATTTGGGGTTTTCTTGGCAAAGATACTTACCATTTCCTTCTCCAGTTCATTTTGCAGATAAGGAAACTGAGGCAAACAGGGTGAAGTGACTTGCCCAAGGTCACACAGCTAGTACGTGCCTGAGGCCAGATTTGAACTCAAGTCTTCCAGACTCCAGGTCCAGCACTATTGCACGACCTGGCTGCTCCAATTAAGCCATGACATTTCAGAAGAGGCTGCACAGACTCCAGAAAGGGATGACCAACAGGACCAAGGAGATGGGGAAGTTGGTATGGTCACACAAGGCTAAAGAAATGGGGACTGCTTGGCTCTGAACAAGAGAAGACTGAGGGATAGAAATTACCCTTTTCAAGTACATGAACAGCTGGTGTTTTATGAATGAATAAACGAACGAACGAACGAATGAACGAACGAATGAATGAATGAACTAATGACCAATCAATAATCAACAAGCATTTATTAAGTCAGTGACTGGAGAGACAAAGCAAACATAATCCATGCTTTTGAGGAGTTATTCTACTGAGAGTGTACAACATGAGTACATAAAAGTATATAAGCATATACTAGCATTCTAATGAGAATGATCAGATAGATGGATAGATGGATAGATAGATAGACAGACAGACAGATAGCTAGATAGATGATAGATGGATGATAGATAGATGGATAGATAGACAGACAGACAGATAGCTAGATAGATGATTGATAGATGGATGGACATATGGATGGTAGATAGATAGATAGATAGCTGGATGGATAGATGGATAGATAGATAGAGATAGATAGAAAGATAATGGAAACAGATATAGAGGATATAGGTAGATAGATATAGATGGATGGATAGCTAGATATATGATAGATAGATAGATAGATAGATAGATAGATAGATGGAAGGATGGATGGATAGATATATGATAGATAGATGGATACATGGATGGATGGATGGACGGACGGACAGACAGATAGATAGATAGATAGATAGATAGATAGATAGATAGATAGATAGATAGATTAGGTAGACAGAGATAGAGAGATAAACGGAAATAGATATAGAGGATATAGATAAATAGATATAGATGGATGGATAGCCAGATACATGATAGGTAGATAGATACATACATACATAGAGAATAGATGGTCTTCAAATCAAAAGGGCTGTATTTGCGTATCAGCTGTAATACTTACTAGTCAGAGAGGCAGCTGGTGGTACCACAGTGCACAAAGCAGTGGACCTGGAGTCCGGAAGACTTGAATTCAGATCTAGAGTCAGATACTTACTCACTGTGTGATCCTGGGCAAGTCATTTAACCTCTGCCTATCTCAGTTAGTCACGTGTAAAATGGAGATCATAATAGCACCTCTTCCCAGCGTTGTGGTGAGGATGAAACAGTCCGTCCACCAGTATTTGTTAAGCAGTGTCAGTGCTTACTATGGGGCAGCTAGGCAGCCAGGAGGCAGAGATGAGGAGGGAGAACATTCCAGGCATGGAGGAGAGCCAGAAAGGATGCCCAGAGTCAGGAGATGGAGGGGCTTGTGGAAGAAACACCAGAGGTCAGCATCATTGCACAGGATCTGGGGCATCTGGGGGTAAGTAAGGTCTAAGAACATTGGAAAGGCATTGGAGGGGGATGGGCAGTTAGTGAAGATTAAATAATATTAAATTATACAAAGAACTTTGCAAATATTGAAGGCTTTTTTAGATGTTAAGTATTATTATTACTTTAATTATTACTAATTTCCTTGAAGTAAGGGACTGTGTTTTCTCTAACTTTCTATCTCTACCAGTTCTCGGCTCTGTCCTCTGCCCAAGGTGGGCATGGAATAATTCTCAGCATTGTTTTTATACTTTTGGCAACTCAGGGCTTCCTAACAGAAATAATTCCCTTTAAAATCCTGGAGCATAGAATTAAGCATGTGTCGCTAATACCAACAGACAGCCAATGAGGTGAGCTGGCAGGGTCTTGTGCCCTTTTCAGGCTTGTAAGCCCCCTGTGGCAGGGCTGACCCATAGCTTTATGTACACAGATGCCTGTCAAAGTGCCTCAGATGGGTTCTGGGCATTTCCCTGGGCATCCAAAACCAATCTTCACTTCTGCAGGTAGATCTCACTGGATTTTATAGCCAGGCCTGGGGCCAAGTCCAATCAGGCTGAATGTTTCCAAAAACCCTTGGCAGCCTGGACTTCTTCTCAGCACATCCACAGTTATATCCAATCTCATTTTCTGACCCTCCCCACCCCCAGCCCCTAGAACACACAGCCCCAGAGAACACCCAGTTCTTGGGAGCCAAAATGTAAATAATCAATTTAGCCCATTTCAATTAACCATCAGTTCCAAAGATAAAATGGAAGAGTGGATTAGTCACAGTGGCTGGATTAGGTGGAGTAATCTTAGGGAAGGCAGGAGTTAGATGGGAACAGAGTCCCTGCTTAGCAGATGGCCCCCTTCCCTTGTAGAGCTGCCCGCCTTTTGCTGCATCACCCCAAAAAGACCAGGCAGATCACGCAGAAGGAAACACACACATCAAAAGACAGCAAGATGACCATAATGGATTTCGCTTTCTGTTCTTTCTTCTTCCACTTTGTGCTCTCTTAATGAATTCCCTCAATAATCGAATTCCAATACAGGGGAGTGTGGCGTGGATGTAATAATGGGATCCGCCTGGAGAATCCTACGGAACAATGGGGCCTCGGTGGACTGTTATGAAGCCCACTGAGCATCATTGTGCTGGGGCTGGATGGCACGCCAGACGGCTTGGGTTCGAATCCCCGCTTTGTTGTGAAAATTAAATGAGACGATATATATAAAGCCTTTTGTGAATCTCCAAACCCTGTATGAAGATTCCTAGCCGTCTCTCCACACTACCACACAGGGATTATTAGTAAGTCATCTCCATACGGTGCAGGCAGCCTTGAATGGACATGGCCAGGAATCTCCAAACAGTACTTGGAGGTTCACAAAAGGAGAGACATACACACACACACACACACACACACACACACAGATACATAAACATATACATACATACAGAGAGAGAGAGAGAGAGAGAGAGAGAGAGAAAGAGGATGGAGAGAGAGAAGAGAGAGGGAGGAGAGAGAGCAGGGGAAGAGAGAGAGAGAGAAGGAGTGAGAGAGATTAAATGTCACAACAGAGCTGGGTTTTAAACTGAGATATTCTGACTCAAAATCTAGCTTTGCACTACAGCATTCATTTCCTCATTCATTCATGGATTCAGAAACCACCTCACAAATAAATAACTTTCAAACAAGTACAAAAATAAGGTAAAAGAATACAGGCGGCTTGATGCTACTCCTCCCCGTAGAAAGTGCTTGTCATGTGATGGGGGGAGGGGTCAGGATGCTCCTTGTCTTGGCCCAAATCCCACCCAATACTCTACCAAGCCGACCAGTGGCTTCCCCATGCCAATGCCACGCAGCCTCCGGCTTTGCTCTTTGCCCGTGGATTTAATGTCAGGATTTACCCAGCAGCCAAATGGAGAGATATTTTATAAAACTGCAATACAGGATGATATTGCTAAGTACATCTATACAACTAATGTCACTGCAATATTAAAACAGAAAATTCATTTGTACACTTTTTCTTTAAATTGCCAAAGCAACTTGCCGTAGTTAATTAAAAATTCTGAACAGTGCGTACTGTATGGGCCAATTTTCAAACAGGGCATAAGCCTAGTGTACAGCATTCATAATGTACTGAAAGCCATTGGTAAAATGAGATTTCCTTTTAAAAAAAATGAAAAAGAAAGCAAGACCCCGGCAGGACCAGATTCGCTCCTCCTGGCCACTGGAGTCATTAAGAATAGCAGGTTCCCAGATCCAAACTCCCTGCTAGAAAGACTTCTGCATGTACCAGAGGGGACACTCCATCAAGTGGCTAATTTCGGCTTCTCCCTCTCAGCTTTGCCATCTTAAACAAGCCCATCTTCGGCCCTCCATCACTGCCATGTTTTTTCACTTGCTTTCAATCTTTTGGGCTGACACATTATCATAGCCCTTCTCCTCCCGGGTACCACCCCCACTTCTACTTCAGCGATGGAGAAGAAAAAGTGATGGGCCAGGAGACAGGAGACCTGGGTTCTTGCCTTCATCGCTGTCACTCATGAGAGCAGTGTGACCTTGGGCAAACTGCCCCAGCCAAGCCATCAAATCATCAACAAGCATTTATTAAGTACTTACTATATGCCAGGCACAGGGAGAAGCGCCAGAGATGGAGAGGAAGAGTTGAAACAGACATGTCCTCTAGGGCTTATGTCCCAATGAGGAGAACAGAATGCACATCTGTATGTATATACATGTATATATACATATACACACACATGTGTGTGCCTGAACATACATATACACATTGTCTATATATAAATATGTGTAAATGTTGTGTATATATGTATATTGTATGTAACGTGTACAAAATTAATATGAGGAAGTTTGAAGAAGGACATTAAAAATGACAGGGACCGGGAGAGGCTTTTACAGAAGGCAAGATTTGAGCTGGGTCTTAGAGGAATCCAGAGATTCCAAAAGATGAAGGCAATGAGGGACAGCATTCCAGGTATAGGGAACTGCCTGAGCAAAAGCATGGAGATGGGAAACTGTTATGTGCATAGTATCCCAAGTGGGCTGGTTTGGGGTGGAAGGGTTGGTATCAAAGCAGCTTGGCGTAGTGGACAGAAGGCTAGATTTCCCAAGTCAGGAAGACCTGGGTCGAAATCTAGCCATGGATGCCTTCTAGTTCTCTATTTATGAGCAAATCTCTTAACATCCCCAAACCCCATCTATAACATGAGGGTCATGACACCAGCAGTCCCCACCTCGAATGAGATCATGCATACGGAATCCTTCCCAAACCTGCGGTGCCATAGAAATGTCAGTTAGCAAGAGGAGAAGTGGTTTCTCATGGAGCCAAATTACATGGGGTTTCATAATTTTACAAATGAATTTGGCTAGGATGGATTAATATTAATAATATAATAACTGGTGTTGCTATAACACTCTAAAGCTTGAAAAGTGCCTTATGCATGTTATTTGAGCCTTGCAACAATCTGGTGGTATAGATACTATAGGTACGATTGTCCCCTTTTACAAACCCAGCATGGTTAAGTGATTTCCCTGTGGTCGTACAGCTTGGAAACATCGGAAGCAGAATTCCTCTTCCCAACTCCAAATCCAGGACCCTGTCTTATGTGATTGTGAATCAGGGTTGGCTACAGAGGGAAATTTATAAAGGATATGTCTATATTATCTGCTGTTGTTATGCACTTGTGTCTGACTCTTCATGACCCCATTTGGGGTTTTCTTGGCAGAGATACTAGAGTGGTTTGCCATTTCCTTCTCCAGCTCATTTTATAGATGAGGAAACTGAGGCAAACAGGGTTCAGTGACTTGCCCAGGATCACACAGCTGGTAATTGTCTGAGGCTGGATTTGAACCCAGGAAGAAGAGTCTTCCTGACTCCGGGCCCAGCACTATGGTGCCACCTTAGCTGCCCCCCACCCTTGTACTATGAATAAACATTTATTTGACATGCACCAGAGCTAGGTGGAGCACTGGTTGCAAGTGGTGGACTTGGAACCAAGAAGACACCAGTTCAAATTCTGTCTCAGACACTTACTAGCTGTGCAAGTCCCTTAACCGCTGCCTGCCTCAGTTTCCCTATCTGTAAGATGGGAATGATAATAATAGCACCTGCCCCGTAGGGCTGTTGTGAGGATCATCGAATGAGTTAATGTATGGATGGTGCTTTGTAAACCTCAAAGCCCTATTCTAGACGCCAGATAAATCTTTACTCGAGTTTTCATTACTGCTCCCTGATCACCGGGGGAGACTTGGACAGAAACCTTCAGTAAGTCTTCAAAAGTCCTGGCTTCTTAGAGTTAGTAGTCTACTAAGGCTATGAGCTCTCAATTAAAGCATTCATTCATTCACCATTTATTAGTGAATTTCATAGGATCCTGAGATTTGCTGGATTTTTGAGGATGCAAGGGGTTCAGTTCTCGAGATATCTGAATGAGAGGAGGAAACCAAATGCTTGGGGGAGGGGAGGAATCACAGATCTTCTGATTACTAAACAAAATATCAATAAGCATCTACCTATGTGTCCATTTTCCCATTTCAAAAAGCTTTAAGAGAATACAGCACACAAGGGTATCTTCAATGAAAGTATAAGAAGGAAATACAGCCTTGGGCAAATGGCATTCTAAAGTGGACCATACCTGTACGTACGGCCACACAATTGACTGAAATGTATTGAAAAATACAGCACCTTCTTATGCTCGTTGTTTGTTGCCCATAAAAAAACATTTGATCTGACAAGAGAAAAATGCCACCTGAAAAGCCATCCTCCAACATGGTGTCTCCCATGCATATGTCAAAACTGTACAAGATTCCTTGAAAGATATAACAGAGATAACCTTATTCTATGACCTTCTGATTATTCATCTCGAGCAAGTAATAGAATATACTTGCCAAAGGTATTTACCACTGTCATGGAGAATGTCCAGGGGAAGAGCCTGAAAAAAAGAGAGATTCCCTATATACCAAGACTCTTAACCAAGGGTTCGTGAAATCTTTTTTTTTAATACTTTGATAATGACATTTCAAAAGAATTGGTTTCCTTTGTCATCCTTCTATTTTGTGTATTTAACAACATGCTTCTGAGAGGGGGTTCATGGCATTTACCAGATGCTGCTGAATAGGACCAAGACACAAAGAAGGTTAAGACCACCTGCTATAGATGGGAGAGGTCCTCCAAATGCCACTGCTCTGGAAAGACATTGTGCAAATTGCATCAAACCCCAGAACTGCGGACCCTCCCAAATGAGAACTGTAATGATGCAAATGAATTCAGTCTAACTGAAAAACAAGAAATGCTGACTGTCCAGATTCGATGGGCAGTTGTATCAACTGGTATATCAAGTCATCAGTCCTGAACCTATACTGCAAACTGATAATGAGCCAGGCCCAGAATGGAACAAGAGGAGAAGCTTGGGCTGGGTTGCCTTTGGGAAATTACACATGGCTTAAATTTTAATGACCCCAAACTTCTCCCTGAAGCCAAGGTCTATTTTTTTTCCAACATCAATATTCTTCTGGTGATATCTATGAGTCATGGAAAACCAGTGTCTCCAAAGAATTAAAGTGATGGGTTACCCAAAGGAGCAGGGGAAAGGCAAACGATGAGCCATGAGCAAGTTGTAGCACATGTACCAAGAACAAGGATTGGATAGACCAGGGCTCCACTGTTATCCAAAAGAACTATAGGAAGGGACCCAGAACACTGAAGATAACTCCAACAGATAGATCACCTCCACTGCTTGGCATTTAAAGCCCTTCATAACCTAGCCCCACCTCCTACCTTTCCAGCCTTCTTATACCTTACTCCGCATCATGCCTCTTCATTCCAATATCACTGGCCTGGCTATTTCAAGAACAAGACACACCATTTTTCAGCTCTGGGCATTCCCTCTGGCTGTCCCCCATGCCTGGAATGCTCTCCCTCCTCATCCCTACCTCCTGGCTTCCCCTGCTTCCTTTAAGTCTCAACTAAAACCCCACCTTCTAAAGGAAGCCTTTCCCTTCCATGCTAATGCTTTCCCTTGGTTGATAATTTCAATTCTTCCTGTTTATAGCTCACTTGGACTGTTGTTTGCTTGTTGTCTCGCCCATTAGACTGAGTTCCTTGATGGGCAGGAATTATCTTTTGCTTTCCTTTCTATGCTCTGGACTTAACACAGTGCCTGGCACATGGTAGGCGTATTTAATGCTTAATTATTGACTGAGAGATCTACAGAAGGGGTGTGGACAATCTCACACAGAACAAAGAGATATAGAAGTATCTATAGATAGACGTATACCATGGAAGGAAGCAATGAGATGCCAGGTGCATGGAAATAAAGTACAAGACCTGAGAGATCATCCAGACTAATGCATTCATTTTACAGATAAGGAAACTGAGGCACAGAGAAATAAAGTGACTTATCCAAAGTTAGTAAGTAGCAAAAAAAAGATTTGAACCATTTGACTTGGTGATCAAGTACAAGGCACAGATAACCAAGAAATGCACATAGGAACCAGGTAAATGTTATCTCCAAATCTCACTGCTCCCTCTTGGAAAGCATCTGGAGGAGAGTGAGCAACATGGAGAAGGGCCTTGAATTCATGTTGCTCACGAGACAGCTAGGTGGCAGTGAATAGAGTGCTAAACCTGGAATCAGGAGGGTCTGAGTTCAAATCTAACCTGAGATACTTACTAGCTGTGAGACCTTGGGCAAGTCACTTAGCCTTTATCTAACTCAGTTTCCTCAACTGTAAAAAAAAAATAGGAATGATAATAAGGATCCAGTGTAAAGCACTCAGTATAGCATCTGGCCCAACTGCACTTGGCAAATGCTTGTCCCCTCCCCTCCTTCTTCATCCCATATGAGCATCATTGAAGGACCCAGAGCTGTGTAGTTTGGAGAAGACTGAGGGGGAACATGATTCCTGTCTACAAATGACTGAAGGATTGTCATCTGGAAGGGGAGAGGAGGGCACTGGTTCAGGGGTGGGGAACCTGTGGCCTTGAGGTCACAAAAGGGCTGCCCTTGAGGACCTAGAGCACCACATGCAGCTTCAAGGCTACAGGTTCCCCACCCCTTCCTAGTCTATGAATGGAAGCATCAGAGACAACTGAGGTTTGATGAAGAGAAGAGCTTCCCCAGCATAGGTGCTATCTAGAGTAAGCCAGACTGCCTGGGGAGAGAGTGGGCTTCCCTCCTCCTCCTCCAGCTAGGGCACTTCCCCTCCCCCTCCCCAGGGTTTCAGTCCCGGTTGGATAATTGACTACCTGGGAGGGCTGCTGTAGATGGGATCTGTATTCAGATGCCAGCTGGATTAGATGGCTAATTCCAAGGCTAGCATTCTATGATTCTGAGAAGAGGCTAAGCCAGGTAACCACAACACACAATATTCCTGACATGCCTCAGAGAGACACAAAACAAAGGGCCGTGTGAAGGCACAAAGAGATGGGGTCCCTGGAAAACTGCAGAGAAATCCAAAAAACCCCACGAATTCAGACAGTCTGGGGATTGGGCCGCTCATTTCTCAGTGGAGGTTTGATTTCATTCCTTCTCCCCTTCTGCAGCGCACAGGAGGTGAGTAAGGACCGTGTGAGGATGGAGAGGAGAGACAAGGGACCGAAATCAGCCTTTCTTCCTCTAGCCTCACGGCCTGCTGACGTCACTCAGCCAGTAGTTAGGAGGGGGAGACTGTGTGCAGCAAGATTTCTCCTCTCTGACCACCTAGATTAATACCAGTAACTTACTTTTACGTAGGACGTTCACAGAACCCACTGGCCGCCCCTGCCTCAGAGGTCCTGCCTACAGTCAGTGTGTGAGCAGAGTATCTGGTAAAATGTACGCTTTTTGAGAGAAGGAGCTGCTGTTCATTTCAGTCTTTGAATCCCCAACACACAGCGCAGGACAGCACATAGTAGGTGCCTAACACATGTGTAGGGGATTGCTTAGATTCCTATTATACATGTGAGCAAACATGAACTTTACAGATGAGGATCAGAGGGAGCTTAAGTGATTTGCCCAGGGTCACACAAGAGCAGAGCAGGAATTGGAACCCTGTTTTTAGACTCCCAAGTCCAGGCGTTTCTCCCCTGCATAGATCATCTCGCCTCTCATCCTAAGATCCTTAGGGCCAACATGACATCTCCCGCTCCATTAACACTGCCCTATAATATTCTCGCTTAACCCCGTTTGCCTCAGTTTCTTCATCTGTAAAAATGAACTGGACAAACCACTCCAGTATCCCTGCCAAGAAAACCCCAAATGGGGTCACAAAGAGTTGGACATGACTGAACAATAGCAATATTCTGTAATCATTTTATATATAGGAAGTTGGTGTCCATGTGAAGACTACAAAACACCCATAAGATGAGAGATCTCCCACTTCTTTTGTATCCCCGACTGCACTGAGTACAGGGCTGGGCACACTTTAGGTCCAATCCAACCCAACCCAACAAACGTGCTTCCCATGTGCTGGAGATACAAAGAAGAAAAAAAACATGCCTTGTCCACAAGAAGCTTCCAGTCTGCTGAGGAGACACCCCATGTAAAATACCATGCCATCCCTCTATTCCATAAACTCCAGAGGCTCCCTACTGCTTCCAGAATCAAATACAAAATGCTCTGTTTGGCATTCAAAGCCCTTCCTAACCCAGCCCCCTCCTACCTTCCCAGTCTTCTTACACCTTACCCCCCAACACATACTCTGATTCAGTGACACTGGCCCAGGAGCCAGGCGCTCCATCTCTCAGCTCCAGGCGTTCTGTCTGGTGTGCCCTATGCCCAGAATGTTCTCTCTTCCCATCTCTGCCTATTGCCTTTCCTGGCTTCCTTGAAATACCAGCTAAAATCCCATCCTCTACAGGAAGTCTTTCCCAACCCTTCTTAATTCTACATAGATATATGTAGAAAATACATATAATATACATAAAAGATATATGTAGAAAATAGATATATGTAGAAAAACCCTTTTCCTCTCTTGTTTCCCATTTATTATATGTATGTATATGTACACACACATATATAGCTATATATACACCTTGTTTTTATGTATTTGTTTGTCTGTTGTTTCCCCCATAAGACTATAAGGTTCTTGAGCGCAGTGACTGGGTTTTTTTTCACTATTTTTTGTATTCCCAGAACTTGGCATAGTGCCTAGCACATAGCAGGTACTTAAATATTTATTGATCAACTAACTGAAGTAAGTATACATATGATCATTGTGGAGTGAGGAAGCGCTAATGCTAAGTAGAGTTCTTTGCCTTTTTCTGTGACATGGACCCCTTTGGCAGCCTGATAGAGCCTAGGGACCCCTTCTTGGAATGGTGTCTTAAAATGAATAAGATAAAATATATAGGATTACAAAGGACAACAATCATATTAAAATATAGTTACCAATTCTTTTTAAAGTTCACATCCCAAATTATGAAGCCCTGAACTAGGAGAATCAAGAAAAATTTCACATAGGAAGTAGATTCCAAGAGGGGAGGGGATTCTAGAAATAGGGGAGAAGGAGTAAGGAAGGCACAGGGGTGAAAGATGGAATGCTCAAACCATCAGCAAATACTCAAAGACTTGACCACTATAGGCTTTACGCAGCCATAAGGTAAAAAATGAAAGCGTTTGCCTTCTGGGAGCATATCATCTCCTGGATTTGGAGAACCAGCCCCAGGGAGAGGCACAGCTCAGATGTTAACATGAACCGATGGTCTGAGGTCAGTTTCAGAGAAGAAAGCCCCTGCTCTGTGATTGGGAAGCAAGCTGGTACCACAGGGGGCTTCAGAGACCATCCATGCATCACCATGTTGATTTCTTTCAAATGAAAAACAATCATGTTTGTTTTCCCTTACACATCCTGGACAAAGGCCATACGATGATTACAAAACGCACCACACATAATGTGTACTAAGCTGTCTCTGCATAGTGTGTGGTTTTGGAATAATACATAAAATGCTTAATAAAAATTAATGTGGAAAGGAGAGTCATTATCCTCATTAATTTCTTCTCCCAGAGTTACCCTGATGAACCAGTAATGACATGTTTCATCTCCTGTCTTTGATGCCATCTGTATATATCTATATAGGAAGTGTCGCCTTGCTCAGCTCAGAATCACTCTGCTAAATTACAGCCCGGAGATACTTTGATTAAACTGACCTGAACACCATCAAAATCCTAGCCTATGTTGTCTTATGGACATAAAAATCCTACTGCTTGAGGGTCAGGGAGGTAGATCAATGGATAGAGCGCCAGGCCTGGAGTCAGGAACACTCATCTTCCTGAGATCAAATCTGGCCTCAGGCACTTACTAGCTGTGTGACCCTGGGCGAGTCACTTCACCCTGTTTGCCTCAGTTTCCTCATCTGTAGAATGAGGTAGAGAAGGAAATGACAAACCACTTCTATCTCTGACCAGAAAACTCCAAATGGGGTCACAAAGGGTTAAACACAACTGAGACTGAATAATGACAAAGTGGTAGGAGGTGAGGGAGAAGGAGCCCCTCAACAGACTAAGTTTCATCAGGAAGTGATGGGATGAGGACAGGAGGCAAAGCATTTACTGAGGGCTCACCATGTGCCTTCCACCATGCTAAGAGCTCTGGGAAATGCCAGACCAATTCCAGTCATCTGCTGCTTCTCTTCCAGGGGGTAAGTTCCTTGAGGACTTCTTGTCTTCTGTCACCCTCCCAGAGCCTAGCATGATGCCTTATACAGATTAGACATTAATAAATCCTTGAATGAATGAACGAGCAAACGAATGAATGAATGAACACCATCAGCAACATGAAGACGATGAGGACCATCTAGAAAGAGGAGAGGAAAGAAAACAGACCGGAAACCTTCCTTTCTCCCTCTTCTTCTTCATATTTCAAGCTTTGCTTTCTTTATACAGTGAATGCTTATAAGGAGGCCATGCAGTGCACCCTCAAGGAATTGATCATCAATCTATCAGCATCTATTAAGGGTCTGCTATGTGCCTGGCACTGTGCTGGGCATTGGAGATATAAATGCAAAAAATAAATCAAATCCCTACTTATGAAGAGCTTACATTTAATCAGGGGAGAAAATAAATATACACACATGTTTGTACAGAACAAATATTAAAAAATAAATACAAGGTAGTTGAATGCAACATGCTTTAGCGTGATCATAAACACTATAGTTCTTTAAGGTTACAGAGTGTTTTATAAAGATAATCCTATTCTCTCTTTACAACAACCCTACAAAGTACATGCTATTGCTATCTCTGTTTTGAGAAGGAAACTGAGGCAGACAGAGATAGAGTGACTCGCCTGGGGTCATGCAGCTGGTGAGTGTCTAAGAGACAAGAAACACATCAATGCAGCAATTAAATTGCAAGGCAGGACTATATACTAACGACTTTCTACATGTTTGTTGACTGACTGACAAGGGTAGCTTCTCTAGGAGTCCAGAGAAGTCCATACCTCATAAAGCAGTCAGGGAAGGCTTCGTGAAGAAGGTGGTATCTGAGATGAGGAGGATGGGGTTGGCACACTATTTTCCTAGGACCACAGCTCAAGAGCTCAAAAGGGCATCCACAGCCCTCTCATTTTACAGCAGAGGAAACAGAGCCCCAGAGAGGTTAAATAATTTACCCATAGTCAGACGGGTAGTATGTGAGAGGGCTGGGATTTGAACCCAGCTCCTCTGACTCTAAATCTAGCACTGTCTCCATTGTATCACACTTCTTGGGAGCATCTTTGGCCTTCCTTTATATAAAGGCCCCAGGTCTTGAAAATGGCAGCCCCCACTTTCCCTTTGCATGGGGCTTACCAAGGGTTCCTTCCTCACTTTTTTCCTTGATTCATACGATCATAGTATTAACATGCCAGATTTAGAGCAGAAAGGGCCTTTTGGTCCAGATGCTTCAGTTTGCCAATGAGGAAACCAAAGCCCAGAGTAATGTAGTGATTTACCCAAGCAGCAGGGCCATGGAAAAATTCCATCTTGCCAACTGTAATATCACCAAGATGGCACCATTGTTTCTCTTCCTCACCAGTCCCCATCTTCATTCAGAGAGCTGAGATCACTTACCTCCCTACCCACCACCTAATGGCCAGCCATCCCAGAGATAAAGTAGGATGGCATTCTATGTATGTGGCTAGAAACTAGGGAATTCTGGCTCTTAATAGTCCTTTGCATAAAATAGATGCTTCAAAAATGTTTACTGGGTTGAGTTCACTGGCCTGACTCTGCCATGAAAACTCCATGTAGTCTTGGGCAAGTCAACTTTTTTTTAAAATTGGTGGCAAGGGAGTATAAAGGAGGAAAGAAATTGACCAGATAACTTTTAGGGGCCCTTGGTGCTCTAACATACTGTGTTCTCACATCTTTTCTGGCTCTGACAACCTATTCCCTCCCAGCTCACACACTGCATACTCTAAGGCCCTCCCACCTCTGAGATTCTCTGTTCTAAGGACCCTCCTAGTTGTGGCATTTTGTGTTCTGACATTCCATGTTCTAAGACCACTTCCAGCTCTGATATTGTACAGCCTTAGGGCCCTCCCAACTCTGACACTCTGTGATTCTGTGGAATCTCCCTTATTATGTTATAAACTCTTGAGCTTCGGGTTCCTCATTTTTTAAAAAACACGAACACTCAGATGACCTTCTTCCATCTTGACTCTTTAAAAATAATTAAATGAAAAAGTCTTCTTGGTTTAGAGTCAGTATTCAGGCCTGCTTGGCCTCAGACCTTAAGGTTCATTCTATGTATTCATACCTACAAACACACACACACACACACACACACACGCCAAAAGTACGTATTACAAACCAGTTTTAAGTCTAGGACTGCATTTTTATTAAGAGGCTAAGCACCTGGGAGCAGCTCAGCCCCAGGGCTCAAACTAGCAGCCCGCACCTATCCAACCTCTCCCGAAATTCTCAGGTCAAGACTGCACAGAGCCAGGGGGCTCAGCAGGTGCTCTTCTAAATAGACCAGGCTCATCAAGAGAAAACAGGAAAAGCAGCAGGCCAATGCCTCTTCTTTGTGCAGCCCCTCCCCACCCCACCAGCCATCCCCATCCAAAGAGGCAGCAACACCCATCCCCATTCCTGAAGCGCAGCAAAGTCCTACTCGACTCTCTGTCACCCTCCCCTAGCCACTGACCCTCATCAGAAAGCTTTAAGATTTTCACTCTTCTACACCCAACCTGTTAGTTCACTTATTACATTTTCCCCTCAGTGGAGAAATCCAATCTCATTATACTGACTCCCATAACACACAAAAAAATGGAGTGGCTTCTTGTGATAACAAGAGATAGGGTAGGAAAATTGCAACATTAGATACTGCCTCTTATCTGGGCTACTTTTTTCCCACAAACCGAATAATCTTAGGCTCATGAACACGGCACAGGCTCCCAGTGACTAAGCCAGAGGTTCACAAGGATGTGGGAGATTTCATTCAGGGAGGGACCTCGAGCACTGTGCCCAAGGCTGCTGGGATTCCACAGGATTTAGAAGAGGCTCTCAGCAAAGGGCAACAGCTACAAGGAAGGAGCTTATGGCCAGGTGTGGGGGGTATTTGTTCCAAGTCACTCACCAACCTCCTCCAGGAAGTCAGAGGAAATTCCAGTTTTTACAAAGTCAGTGCAAGCCTGTCAAAAGGGCACTGAACTAGGAGATCTGAGCTCTGATCATTGTGACTTTAACTATGTCATTTATCTCAGCCTTGGTTTCCTTTTCTGTAAAAATGAGGGAGTTGAACTAGATAGACCCTAAGATCTCTTCCACTTCTAGGTGGCTCAGGGAATAGAGCACCAGGCTTGGAGTCAGGAAGACCTGAGTTCAAATGTGACCTCAGACACTTACTAGCTGTGTGACCCTAGGCAAGTCACTTCACCCTGTTTGCCTCAGTTTCCTCATCTGTAAAATGAGCTGAAGAAGGAAATGGCAAACCACTTCACTATCTTTGCCAAAGAAACCCCAAATGGAGTCACAAAGAGTCAGACACAAGTGAAATAACCAAACAACAGAATGATCCTGAGGCCATGCTTTACATCCCATCTAACAGTCCACCCTTTCTCGCCATCTGATCTGTCACCTTCCAACTTCTCTCCACCTCATCCAGACCAGTCTTCCAGGATTGTCCTCAGCTGAGCTGTCTGGATTGGTAAGTGATTAATCCCAAACTCAACTAGCTTAACCAGCTGGTGCCAGATTACCAGACAAGTCTATGCCATCCACCCAGGCCATCTTGCCATCTCTCCTGCCCCCAAGAGAATATCTCCTCACTCTCCTTTCTACCTCTTGCCCTCGGCTCAGGAATTGAATCTGTGCTAGCCCACTACCATTATTCATGGAAAGGGTACGCCAAATGATTGACCTGTGGATCACTCCCTAAATACTTCCTTCCCTGACCACTATACATACATGTTGTCATATGTGTGTGCGACAACATATACTCATATAAGAACACGTGTGTGTGATGCATTATATATGTCTCGTGTACATATGCATGTGTTGTCTCCTCCTATTAGAACGCAAGCCCTTTGAGGGCAGGGGCTGTCTCGCTTTTATATTTAATCCCTAGCACTTAGCCTAGTACCTGGTATAAGATGTGTGTGTGCCCACAAAAGACATATATGCTCATGGATTGTCTGAAAGTGTCTCAAAATAAGTGGCACAAATAGATATGTCTGGAATCTGGCCCATCCTTTTCTAAAGGCCATAATTAGAACCCAGGTCTCCCAGTCCAGTGCCCTTTTGATGGGATTACACTGGCCTTCTAAAATATTTGACTTCGTCTGATCATGGGAGAAGGTAGATAAATGAGATGAAACAAATACCCCCCACTCTTGGCCATAAGCTTCTTGTAGCTTGTAAGTTCTACCTTGAGGGGAACAGGACAAGGATCTTAGCTAGGTGTTTCCGCCTACCTTTCCCACCTCCAAGAGAGGCAAGAGACTAGCGTATATCTTTCTATCCCCCCTCACAAGTATTGCTTGCTAAGGTTATGTTAGGGATTTCAAACAAAAGCCACTTCGCTGGTCACTCTTAAGAAGGAAGGGTTGCCTGAGCTTACACCTACTGGGCTGGCCCCTTCTCACCAAACTCTAGTTACACAAAACAACATCACAAAAAGTGAATACCAACTAAACCCATTTGTCCAAACAAAATAGCAAACAAAAACTGGAGTTATACAGATTCAAATATATCAGAAAATACGTAAGCTCAAATGAGCTCTTCAGTGGGTGTGAAATAATAATTCAGTTCAAACCAAGGTCCCAATCTCACCCAAGGTAAAAATTCCCAAAGTTTCTCACATCTGCAACTTCCAAAATTTTTCTGTCCCTTTGCATGTCTCCCTCAAAGAACTCTTGCATCAACTTTCCCCCTTAGTCAGACACTCACATCATGCACTGTATTCTCTCCACCAATCTGAAGTCACGTCTCTTTCTGCACACATAACCAAGTCCTAACACCCCAGGCTTGGGTGAAAATCCAGTTATGCTAGTACATGATAAGCACTTAATAAATACTTTTTCATTTATATATCCATCCTCTGAGGAGTTGGTCTAAAAATAGTCTGTAATAGGGGTTCTTAACCTGAGACCCATAAACATGTTTTGTAAAATATTTTGATAACTGAATTTCAATATGATTGGTTTCCTTTGTAATTCTACGTATTTGATTTTATGTATTTAAAAACACAGGGTCCGTAGGCTTCCCCAAACTGCCGATGAAGTCCAAGCCTCAAAAAGGTTAAGAACTCCTGGTCCATATGGTCCAGAAAGCTCTAAACCCTACCATCCTTGGAGGAGGCTGGACTTCCCTAGATGACCTCTCAGGTTCCATCTAGCTCCAATGTTCTGTGATTCCAAAAAGTCAACAGCTCACCAGTCCCCAGCATCCCAACAGCTAGCACTCTACAAACAAGACCCAAGAAATCATTCATGTCAGCTCAGAAAGGGCAAGGAAAAGTTGACTTCTTTTTCTTTGCCAAATCCTCATCCTGGAGTTGATATGATGTCAGGCGGATTAGACAATTAATGCCCGGGAATACAACACAAATCTGCATTTGTTCAGCTGGGTCTAAAGGAGTTTGTCATTTCCTTCCTCCCACAAGTCAATTTACTCAGGGAGAGCAGGCTTTTCTCCAGATAAGCACATTGACTTTAAAATAAAGTGGGTGCCAACAGCTAGAGCAGTGAGACTGGAGCAGACAGAGATGTGGCATTGAATGATAATTAAATACATTTTCATCATCCGTCATTTTTTTACTGCAGGTGCCCGTGTAATAAATCTGGACTCACGTCTTTTGTCAGCTGGCAGTGAACACATTTTAACGTGAAATCTCCCGGGATGAATTAAGAGTCACTTGGCCTTGTAAGGGAGGAAAGGTTTTTACTTCCAAACTGCCAAGTGGGTAACTCACAGCTGATTGGTTCCATAATACTTTGTTATTTGACAATACCTCTGCCTCTGGTTGTATTTCAATTCGCCACTCCTACAGGCTAACCAGGTCTCTGGGCTATCCATCATCAGATTCAAGAATAAAAGCTGGTTTGGGAAGACTTTCACCCTTTCTTTTTCCTTTAATGAATCGCAAATTCCACTCAGAGTTGATCAAGAGCGGACCAATATTTCTTAACTTTTTCTTTTGTCCTTTTAATTCCCCCATAGAATTTGTCTCTTGGAACATGATCTCTTGTCTTCTCCGAGCCTTTGTCAGTTCCAACCTCAACTATTCTAACTGGTCTTCCTTCCCCCCATCTCTTTGCCCTCCAATCCGTTCTACAGACAGCTGCTGAACTGATGTTCCTGTAACACAGGTCTAGGTCACTCCTTTGCTCAAGAAGCTTCACAAGCTGCCTATTGCCTCTAGGATAAAAACAGAAGGTCCTCTAGCTGGCCTTTAAAGTCCTTCACAATCTGAGTCCAATATATCTTTGCCAGGCTGATCTCACATTACTCCCCACTCCCCTGTATTCTATGCTCCAGACAAACTCACTCTACCTTCTCTTCCCCATACATGACATCTCATCTCCCACCTCCACGCCTTTGTACCTCGTTATGCTCTCCCTACTCACCTGCACTCTCCTTGGCTCCCATCCAGGCTCAGCTCGGATTCTACCCCGCCAGTGTCCTCAGTGCTCTGCACAGTCAGAGATTACTATGTGTTTTTTACCATTCTTGGTATTTACTCATCTGTGTACATGGGATCATAGAGTAGGTACCTCAGAAACTTTCTAGTCTGACTCTTCTATTTGACAGATGAGGGACCTGAGGCCCAGACAAGTAATTTAAGATCACAGATTTAGAGCCGTCCAACCCTCTCATTTTACAGAAGAGAAAGCTGAGGCCCATGAGAACTGAGTGACTTAGCTCAGGTTACACAGGCAGAAAGGACAAACTAGAGATCTGAACCTGGTTCCTGTGACTCCAAACCCAGATCTCCTTCTACTGCTGTCCTCTGCCCCTCCCTCCCCATTCCCTCTGGCAAAATGGAAGTTCTTACGATGCCTGGCACATAACAGGCACTTAATGAATGCTTATTGGCTTGTTGGTAGGTACCCAATGAATGCTTGGTAAACTGATCTGTATTTGCTGCCCACCTTTGGCTGCAGTCAGGTACAAGAGATGAGAGGGCCGAGTCTGGCTGACTTCTCGCTTTTGAACAATGCCTTCCCCACCAGGGGTAGATAACCAGGTAGTGAACAGTCCCGTGGTAAAGCTCACTGTCCTGGTACATCTGCTCTCCTCCGGGTCCCGTTTCTCTCCTCCCCAACAATGCCTCCTTAAAAAACACTTCAACCTGAAGCCAGATTGGAGGAGTGGAGGGAGGGGGAGCCTCAGAAAACTCCTGTGAGCTGCAACATGCAGTTGAAAGGAGGTGAGCCACTCCACACACACAACTGGCAGCCAGCAATAACAAGATAGAGTCAGACAGCGAGCCACGTCCCCATCCCAGAGTAGTGCCCGTAATTTGCCGTGTGGCTGGTACATCACCTTCTTCTGCTCCTTACTTCCCCAAGGAAAACTATTACAGAGGGAAGAAAAAATATGACAACAGACTGATACCAAAGCTCTCCAGAAGTTCCAGCCTGGCCTCCTGTTTTTCTGGCAAAGGGAAGGACTTTGCAGATGTGGGGGGTGGGGTGTGCAATGCTTGCTCTTCTCTCGCCAGACCCTCACCTGCTCAACTCCATTCCACTAATTACCTGGCTGCTTAAGTGCAGCTTCTAAATAAGCCAATGGCCAGAGCAGGGAGGAAAAATAGGCAAAATGCATTAATTAGGGTCCCGGTAATGCTTCTCTCTCAAAGGTTAACCAACATGTTCCATCTTGCTTCAAGCTAATCAGAAGCCACGAGGAAATGAGGATGCATGAATTTTGCCAAGCATGTTTGGCGGCTAGGTGGCGCCGTAGAGAGGGCGCTGTGCCTGCAGTCTGGAAGACCTGAGTTTAAATTCTGCTTCAGATACTTAACTAGCTGCGTGGCCCTGTGTGAAATGACTAAGTCACTTCACTTCTGTTTCCCTCAGTGTCTTCATCTCTAAAATGGGGTAATACTACCACCTGCGTCCCAGGGCTGTTGTGAGGATCCGATGAGATCATAATTGTAAAGTGCTTAGTACGCTTCCTGGCACATAGTAGGTGCTATGGAAACATTAGGTATCATTATTATTATTATTATTATTATTATTATGAATTTCAGGGGCTTGTATTTCATAGCAGGGACTCTGGATCCATCAACAAATTTCCATGATGAGATCTGTAGTCCATCAACCAATCAATTAGACATTAATTAAGTACCTCCTATGTACCAGACAGGTAGGTGTCGAAGTGCATAGAGCACAGGGCTTGGAATCAGGAAGACTCATCTCCCTGAGTTCAAATCCAGCCTCAGACACTTACTAGCTATGTGACCTTGGGCAAGTCACTGAACACTGTTTGCCTCAGTTTCCTCATCTGGAAAATGAGCCACAGAAGGAAATGGAAAACTACTCCAGCATCTTTGCCAAGAAAACCCCAAATGGGGTCACAGAGAGTCAGACATGAATGAAATGACTGAACAACAACACGTACCAGGCACAGTGCTGGAGGCACAAAGGAAAAAAAAAGGAAATAGCCTCTTCCCTCAAAGAGCTTCCATTTTATAGGCAGAGAGAATGTGTAGTCCCTGCCCTCAAGGAGCTTCCATTTTATGGAGAGAGAGAGAACGTGTACACACATAAGCAGGAAACATATGTGCCAAGAACAGTTCAGAGCACAATTGGCTGGGGAGAGCAGGATTGTTAAATTTTCAGCATGAGCGTTTATACCTTGGAAATCAGCGAAAATCAGGGCTTGATTTTTTGTTGTGTCAATAGTCTAGACTCCAGAAAGGGATGGAGAAAATGTTATTAGTTAATAGTTAAACTAAAAAGTGTGTCTTCGGTATCTGAGAGCTGGGTGTTAAACATGTACCAGCTCATCCCTCTATATAGGCCTGTGTGTGCAAAATAAATACAAGGAAATGGGGGAGGGGAAGAGGAGAGGGAGGAAGGCATACTTCCTCCTTCATTCCTCTCTGACTCCACTCCAGACTCTCTGGACTTCTTTCTCCAGTGGGGTTGTATCAGTAAGGCAATAATAACAATATAGATGATAATTAATGGGTGGGAAAGGTCTTACAAGTTGCTATTACAAGAACACAGACACTTTATGGCACCAGGAAAGTCACTCCGTTCAAGCAGCCTCTTGGCCCCAGAGGATCCTTCCATCCATTCCTCTGATCAGTCAGTTCTTCCCAAAACTTCCATTTTAAGGAGAGTGCCCAGGACAGCCACGCCCCTCCCCACACATGGCCCTGTGTGGGTACCTTCCTCCTCTCCAGCCCCCACTATTCAGCTTCCTCTGTTAGATTATAGGTTCCTTGAGGAAAGAGACTGTCTTTCTTTTTTTTTTCACAGGCATATCCTAAATGCTTAATGGATGGATGTTTGTTGACTTGGCTTGGCTAGATCAGGAGAGGCCTCATTTAGGATGCGGTCCTCGAGTTGAGCTTTGAAGGAAACTAGAGATTCTAAGATGAGGAAGTGAGGATGGAGGGAGAGTATTCCAGAAATGGCAGAAGGACAGCTGGCACCAAACCACAGAGTGTGGAGATGGAGTGTTACGTGTGAGGAATTGCAAGGAAGCTAGTCTATACCCAATTATCAAAGTCTGTCTTAAAGGAACAAATGATGACCTTCCCCAAGGAAAGTATAAACAGAGATGGCTAATTGGGGAACACACTCATTGTTCTCCTTTCTCTGCCTCTGACCTTTGGAATCCTTACCCAATCTCTAACTTAAATGTCACCTCCAAGGTGAAGTCATCTACAATCCCTCTCCCCTCACCCATCAGTTACAACCTGCTCCCTTATATCTCACACGCAATTTTATTTTGCAGTTCTATTTCATTTATCACGTAATAATGACTGCTGCATTACCTGTTTCGTGTCTCATCTTCCTGCCAAACTGTGAGCATCTCTCCTCCCTCAGATTCCATAACACCTCTCTCTCTCGGTTCTTTTTCTCCCCGACTATTCTTCTCAGTCTTCTTGGTTAACTCATCCTCTTTCCATTCACTAAACATGGGCCATTCTCTCTTCCCCTCCCAAGACTCTGTCCTACTCTTCCCATCCACTGAATATGGGTCATCCTCTCTTCTCCTCCCAAGACTACCCTACGCATCCTCCTCTTCCCATCCACTAAGTTTGGGTCATCCTCTGTTCTCCTCCCAAGACTCTATCCTCTATTATCTTCTGTCTCTATACTCTCTCTCCCGTGGAGATCTTATCATCTACTATGGCTTCAATTATCACCTTTCCGCAGGCAACTCCCAAATCTATATCTCTAGCCCTAATTTCCTTCTTGAATTCCAGCCAGCTCCACATCACCAACTGCCTGTTGGACATTTCTGCTGAGACATCCAATCGGTATCTCAAATTCAACATGTGCAAAATAGAACTCATTATAAATTCCCTAAAACCCATTCCCTCCTCCAAACTTCCTTTTTTCTGTTAAGAGCACCATCACCATTCCAGTTAGCCAGTGATCCTGGACACTTCCCTCCCCCTCTCCTCTTCACAAAGCCTCCCCTAGTGCTCAATCTCACCACTTCTCACCCAGACTATTGAAATAGCTTTCTATTCTATCTTGGTCTCCCTGCTTTCAGCCTCTCCCTGTTTCTAATCCATGCTCCACACAGCTGCCAAATGAGTATTCCTAAAGCACAGATCTGGCCACATCACCCCACCCCACCCCACCCTTTTTCTAAAAAAATCAATGGCTGCCTGTCATCTCTGGATAAATTACAAAATTCTCCAGGCTGGCAGTCTGGCTTCCAACTACCTTTACAGCCTGATTCCATTTCATTGTCCTTCGTGCCCTGGCCATTCCTGACTCTGTCATGCAAAGTATTAATGATGCTTCCTAGCTCTGTGTCCCCTGCAAATCTGGTTCCTTTCCTGAGCTCCCTGACAGCTAGGGCCTTCTCTTCCAGATTACCTTGTGCTTAACTATTTTGTACATTTGGGCATTGCAAAAGACCCCATCTCTAGTAGTTTAAAACTACCTTGAGACTTTTGGAACACTCTGTACTTGTATTTATTGAGGCAACTATCCCTCAGTGACGCAGTGGACAGAGCACTGAGACCATAAGTCAGAAAGACATGAATTCAAATCCTGCCTTAGATACTTGCTATGTGACCTTGGGCAAGTCACCTTCCCTCCATGTCTCAGTTTCCTCATGTGGAAAATGGGGTTAATAATAGCATCTACTTCTCAGGGTTGTTTATAAGAAAAAAAAACAAGATAATATTTGTGAAATGCATGCTAGCTACATAAAAGCTAGCTATTATTATCATTATTAACTTTATACTCATGTTGTATGTAGGCAGGAAGGGCTCAATACCTATTCCCAATTCATCCCAATTTAATAAACACTGTTTAACCTCAGGGAGCTCACATAATGCAAGCATGCAGGCAGATAAGGACGTGCGACATTTATACTAAGCAAGGGGAAGCTACACAAAAGCTTCATAAAAAATGTGATATATTTATAATATATATCCTCTTATATGTTATATGTAATCATTTTATATTAAAATGTAATAGCTTTCATAGAAAAGCCTTCACAAAAGACTTCAGAGAAAGGGCTTGTATTGGAATCAGAGTTGGAAGGGGCCTCAGAAGTTATTTGGGTCATCTCATGAGTGAATGGATGGATGGGCACTTGCAAGGACAGGAATATAGGAACAAGGATACTTTTGATGGCATTCTCCACAAGTGATCATCTGGACTTTGACTGCAGACCTCCAGTGACAGAGAGCTCACCTTCTTCCCAAGGAAGCTTTGAGATGCTTTGAGATACTACTCTGAGATAGCCCTAACTGTTATGAAGCATTTCCCGCCATGGCAGTGAAATCTGCCTCTCCACAACTTCTGCCTGTCGCTCTTAATTTTTCTTCCCTGTTAGGGAAAATCGTATCAAATCTGAGCAGCCTTCTGCATCCCAGCCCTTCACATCAATCAAATAGCATTAATTAAAAGCCTCCTCTATTGCAGACACTGTGCTAGCCACTGAAGGCTACAAAGACAAAATTTAAAATGGTCCTCAGCCTCAAAGAGCTTACATTCTATCCAGGGAAACAGTATACACACATATATTTGAATATATGTGTCTATCTGTGTATTTGTATATTCAGGTATGTATATATACACATGTATATGCGTCTATATAATAATGTTGATCATCCTTCATTTTCAAAGAGGACCGGGGACATCATGGGGTGAGTTGGATTTAACTGAAGCAGACTTACTCAAAGTCACCAGCCTCACTCTTTCTTCCAGGGCCACTGAAGTCCAGTGGCAGGACAAAAGTCTAGACAACTAGGAATGGCCCAGGGCGCAATGGATGACCTTGGTGTCTTCGATGCCTGGCCGAGCTCTAAGCGCTCCATAGTACCTGCTTCAGCTGCCATCATGGCAACTGGAACAAATTCTCAGCTGCCCATTCCACTAAGGGAATAAACAAAATAGACACAAGGTGACTTGGGGTGGGGGAAATGCACTAGCATCTGGGAGGATCAAGAAAGGCCTCATGTAAACTAGAAGATGATACTTCTGCTGGGCCTTGAAGGACGATAGCAATTCTGGGAAAGAGAAATCAGGAGAAAATACGGTCCAGGAATGGAGCAGACCAAAGGTGCAGAGATGGGGGGATGGAATGCTGTGTCTAAGAAATCAAGCATCATGTCCCCACCCCCACTCCATGTCTTCTCCAGGTCAAACACTCCTAGTTTCTTAATCTTCATATTTCATGATCTTTAGTCCTTTCATTATCCTACTCACCCATAAGCCTATCAATGCCCTTCCTTTGGTATGTACATTTTAGGAAACTGAAGCGTTAAGGGGCTGACCCATGATCACCCAAGGAAAGTCAGAAGTGGGATTTGAACCCAGGTCCTCTGACTCCAAAGCTAATCTCTTTCCGCTTGTACTGCCTGGGAGCCGGCATAAGCAGCGACTGCCTCGTGGCCTTTTTCCACCTTGGAGTGCTAAGAATTGAATGACCAGGTTCAGAAATAACTTCCTCAAGTCCCCAGGCTGGAGGAGATGGCCCTTTCTTTGCGCCTGTGACATCATCCTGCCCCAGTGGGCAAGGCTGGCCCAGATCACTACCCATTCATTAGCGTCAGCTATTCCCCGAGCCTCAAAGCCCAGAGAAAGTTGTCATGACACCAGACACTGGGAGAATGAAGACCAGAACTGAGCCTGACTTCAACCACTGCCCGGCTGGGCCCCCTGACACCCAAGAAAGAGCACGTCGTACGGAAAAGTTATAAAGAAATCAGACCAAGGGGAGAAAAAAACTTAGTCTGCCAAAAGCCATCAAAATCACTATTTGCAAGGTTTCTATCTGCTCTAAGTAACTCATTTCCATTCTAAAAGACTAGATTTTCAGTTGTAGTGATAGCAAGGGTACTCACATCTACTTTAGCTTCCATTCTTCTTTTAAAAACTTTGCTAACTTTTTTTAAGTTTATAAATAGCCTTGGAAAAGGAGCTGGAACTGGCTTCTTAGTAAATACCGCTGACCCATTTTCCTCATTCTTCACCAGGAATAGGTGACTGTTACCACGGAAAGTACAGAACTGTCTAAATATATATTTCCTCCTCACATGGGCCCAGATCAGAAAAAGCAGAGCTGAAAACCAGTAGGGGAGGGAGGGAAAGAAGCTGGGACAGGAAACAGCAAATTCTTCTACAGATGCTTTTCATTCTCTCTCAGGGGAAAGGATGGAACATGGACCAAAGCTATGAAGCCTTTGGTTTCTCGGCATGGAAAAACAGCAACACGGACCTGAGAAGGCAGGGATTGACCCTTAATCCTCTTTGTCCCCTCCATGTGCCTAGCAAGGTGCCCTAACACACAGTAAGTGTTCTATAAAACTGTACTGGCCATCGGAAGGCCAATGGCAAAACAGGGCAAAAGCCAATGGGGTTTAACTCTAAGGTACCATACTTAGAAGGTGCTTGCAGGCCTTGATCAACATAGAGATGACAGAATTTAGGACCTAGTTAGCAAGAATAATTAGTTAAAATAAGAAACTACCAGATGGTGACTGGGATGAATTCTCTCCCCTTACCTTTCCCCCCAGCATGGCAGCCTCTCATTGGCATCCTAAGGGCTCCATCCCTCCCTTACAGAGTGGTGTCCAATTTCCCACCTAAATGAGGGATCTTCTTGTCCAAGGGAAGTTTGTAATCCTTGCTCCAGGCATAAAAATTTTAAATTACACCTCTGTTCATATTATCGTGAGATCCCAGAATCATAGGCAATGTTTGAAGAGACCCTGGAGGTCACCTCCCACCCCTTCATAGATAAATGAAGAAACCGAGGCCAGAGAGACCTGCCCTAGTTCACCCAGAGATCACAAATCCCTATAACTGGTAAGAACTTTAGAGGACATTCTGTCCAATACCCTCATTTTACAAATAAGGAAATTGAGGCCCAGAGAGGAAGAGTGATTTGTCCCATGTTACCCAGGAATTGTAAATATAGAGCCAGCAGGACCCTCCAAGGGCATTTTATGGAACTCTCTCGTTTTACAGGCTCCGAGCAGCAGCCGTAACTTACCTGAGGTCCTGGGGAGTAATTGGAAGAGCTGGGATTAGCCGTACTGATTCACTCACTTCCTCAACCAACATCTATTAAGTATCTTCTGTATGCAGGGAACCAGAGCAGTCCCTGCTGAAATCCTCTTTTGCTCATTAGCAAGTAACTCGATATAATGCCTCCATGTGAGAAACTAAAGATGGAGCTTCCTATTAGCCCTGGGATGCTTATTTCAGTCAATTAATCAATAAGCATTAAGTACTTACTAGGTGCCAAGAACCAGGCTAAGTTGCTAGGATTACAAAGAAACTGGCCCAGGGATACCTGAGAGAATGGACTCGGGGCACTAGGGTCAGTATAACAGAGCCCAGGGAGCTCCCAACTTGGAGTCAAGAGACCCCTAGACTGGAATCCCACCTGGGACACTAGGGGATCACAGCAATCACAGTAACACGGACCTAGAGACGGAAGGGCTCTCAGGACCATCTGATCCAATCCCTTTATTTGCCAAATGAGGAAACTGAGGCTCAGAAGCTCAGGTAATTAGCCCAAGGCCGTAATGAGTGAGGAGCAGAGCTGGGTCTCCAATGGGGCATTCCAATGCCATTCCCAGGGCTAGATCACAATTCGTGGTTTTTTTTTTAATTTTATTTCCATATTATCCTGAGCTTAACAAACACCAGAAGCAATGAGCATTTCCATGTCTACTGAGGAATAGGAGAGGAGGATTGTACAGGAAACTGCAAATCTTTGACCATGGGACCAGACTTGCAGCTGAAACCTTCTATATGTAGTTTCTCCAACCCATCCCCAACATCCATCCTAATTGTGAGTTTCTCGAGAACAGGCACTGCCTTACTTTTCGATTTGTATTCTCGATGCTTTGCACACTGTAGGCACTTAATAAATGCTTTATTCATTCATTCAGTCACATACAGCTTAATTTTTAAATATATATATATAATGATTTTAACATGTAACTTTGAAAGCTTTTCAACCTGTCATTCCTTCTGTGCTTCCTTCTGCTCTTTTTTGGGAAGGGAGAGAATAACCTCCCCCAAAAAATTTGGGGGGGGGGTGGAAATATTCTATCCCTATATTTCTTTGATCTCTCCTCCCCAATAAATAAAAAGCAGAAACAAAAATAAAACATCTAACAAATATAGATAAATAGATGGATAGATAGACGGACGGACAGACAGACAGACAGATAGATAGACAGACAGACAGACAGACAGACAGATAGATAGATAGATAGATAGATAGATAGATAGATAGATAGATAGATAGTCAAGCAAAACAAATCCCCTCAATGTCCAGGTCCAAAATGTATCTTGAATTCTCTACCCTGAGTCCATCACCCCCCAGTGGGGAGATAAGTAGTATATTCATCACCGGTCCTCTGGGGTTTCTTGGTCTTCATCAGCAGTATGGTGTAGTCTATGTGTGTGTTCCCATCATGCACCTCTCCAACAGCCTTTTGGAAAGGGTTTCTACTAGTTTTGTTCTAGGCATAATTAACCAAGGGACGTCCATAATCTCTTCACCCCAAATAAAAAACTCTTCATCTTCCATCATCAGCTCTGCTTGGTTTAGACTCTGCAGAACATCACGCTCCTGCACGGGGTACTCCCCAAAAACCTCCCCACCCCCTTTCCATCTTCCTTTTGTGCATTATATTTCCCCCTTTAGATAATAAGTTTTTTGAGGGCAGGAACTGTCTTATTTGTGTCCGAAGCACTTAGCACAGTGCCTGGCACACAGTAGGTGCTTAATATATGTTTACTGAATTGAATTAACCTTTCCTCTCTCAGCAAAGAATTCTGAGACTGGACCAGAATTTGTGATGTGTTTGCAGATGGCCTTAGACACAAACTTTTAAGTAGCCTTAGGTAAGATACTTCTCCGGCCTAGACACAAGTTTCTTGCTCTCTCAAAGGAGAGGATTAAGCTAGAAGTTATCTCTGGGGTTGCTTTCGGATATAAAAGTTCATGATTTTTATAAAACTTCTCATAAGGAAAAGCAAATGAGGCGACTCCCTTTCCATCAATGGAATATGGCTCATCAAAGAGCTATGAACTTGGAATTTGGAGATTTGGGTACTAATCAATGATTAATGAGGTAATCCTCAGGGCAGCCAGGTGATGCAGTGAGTAGAGCACTGGCCCTGGAGTCAGGAGGACGGGAGTTCAAATCTGGCCTCAGACGCTTGATATACTTACTAGCTGTGTGACCTTGGGCAAGTCGCTTAACTCCAATTCCCCTGCCTTCCCTCTTCCAAAATAAAATTTCCTTTTAAAAAAGATTTAAAAAAAGATGTAATTCTGCCCCTTCCATTTAATATCTGTTTGACCTTGAGGTGAAACCCTCCACTTTGCTTCTCTGGGCCTCAGTTTCTTCACCTGTAAAACGAGGGCATTGGACTGCATAACGCTCCAGCTTTAAAAGTCTGTGACTATAGGATGGCCCATCTTCTAGCCACACAAAATCCTGCCATTGTTTACTGGCTTGTTCACTCAATGCTGGAATAAAACAGGACACCGATCCCCAATCTATGGATACTCCCCAACACTATCAACACTATGAAACTTCCCTGGGAATATTTTCTTGGGATCAGAGACTGGGGCACTCAGCCTAATCACAAAGCCCTCCTCTGCCACTACAGGACGCAGCACTGACCACTAGACTGTGGAGGCCAAAACAGAGATGATTCCTCCAGGCTCTGAGAAAACACCTTCTCCTCCCCAACCTCCATCCCTCAGCCACCATGTACTGATCCCAGCCAGCATGTGTACCTTTCTAGCAAATGGTTCACATCAGAGACAAACATCCAGGAAGGGGTGTCAGCAAATCAGAGTTTTCCAAAAATAAAGTATTTCAACTCACAAGAAAGAGAAATGCCAGCCAGGAAATGCTGAGGACCTCATTTTTTAAAATCTAAATTGACCTGAAATTGTTTCACTTTTTGGTGGCTTTCTTGCTTCTTTCCTTCTTTCCCTCCCTTCCTTCTTTCTTTGTTTTCTTTTCTTACTGTATTCCTTCCTTCATTACTTTTTTCCTTCTTTCTCTTCCATACTTGCTTTTCTCCTTCCTTATATGCTTTCTTCTTTCTTCCTTCCTTTTTCCCTTGCTTTCTTTCTTTCCTTGTTTACTATCATCCTTCTTTGATTGCTTTCTATCATTTTTTCTTTCTCTTCTCCTTCGTTATCTTCTTTTTTCCTCCATTTATTTCCTCCTTCCTTCTTTCTTTCCTTTCTTTTGCCCTTTTCTTCCCCTCTTTTCCTTCTTCTTCCCTGCTTTCCCTGTTTCTTTCTTCCTTCCTTCCTTTCAACCACTGCTTACTCCTGCATCTGTGGTCCTCAGCAAAATGGAACTTGCTTAAGCTATCAACAAAGCTAAGAGAGATTTTTATCTTTTTTTCCACCTCCGTGATAAGCATGGCAGAACTATGGACAGGGTAAGAATCCCTTCCTGTGACATGTTTTAAAACTGGTGTAGCCCTGGGGCTTTCAACTTACGGGAAACCGAGCATTTTATCAATTTCCCCACCGTTGACCAGCCATGAATCTCTTACCACCAAATATAAATTAACTGAATGCAAACCTTTCCTCCCCTTGCCAAATCGCTGTCATCTGAAGGGATAGGGTGGGAGAGGCTATCCACTTCCCAAGGCCCATCCGGGGCAGTGCAAGGCCCTGTGAGAGTTTATGGTGTCCACTAAGGAGGGCCTGTCAATGGGAAAGGCTTTTGTTGATGGTTTCTGGATGCCAGATAAATGCCGCCTGGAAGCCAAAGCATTTCTCGAGTACAAATGCTGCGGCAAAGCCAAGACATTTATATGCGATTGGGAGACATCTATCCTGTGACAACATTCTATTCCAATGACTTTTCTATTACCGCCAATGATTAATGATGTAAATTCCGTCATTTGGGATGATGGATGCGGGGCAGCCAAGGGGCCTTTGCATATATTACCCAAAACACTGGCTTCTCATTGGCTCCCGGGACAGACGTGAGTGGGGCTTCAGTCAAGCATAAATGTAAAGTTATCTTAGATTAGGAAAAAAATAATAGTAATTATTCAAGACTTTTCGAAAGCAGCTGCTTTAGGATAGGATGAAGAGTTTCCCTGAATCCGATCCATTTTCACTCTCCAGGCACAAGGCTCCTGACACCCACTCCATTTGAAGGTAATTGCCCAATGTCAATTCTTTCCTCTTTGCAAACAGAGCCTAGAAGGGCCCTCCTGGATAAACCATCCTTCTCTCCAGCTCTTTGGACACTCAATTGAGGCAGAGAGGAAAGAAATTTCCATTCCCTAGTCTGGGGTTAAAGATCATCCATGGATCCCAAGTTATCTGGGACATATGTGTGCATGTGTGTATATATATGTGTGTGTGTGTGTGTGTGTGTAAATGAACAATATATGAATGTATGTATATATACATATGTACACACACATACATATACACACACATATATACGCACACGCACACACATACATATTATATATATATGCACACACGTATATACACACACATCTTATGCTAGTTAATTCTAGATTATTTGCTATTTTCTGTGTTTCCTTACCTCTAAGCCACTGTTTATTCTGTTTCTCCCATCTGGAATAATAATATCACTGGATTTTCAATCAGAGGACCTGGGTTCAAAATCTGATTCTGCTCTACGCTATCCAAATGAACCCAGGCAGTTTTCTTCCCCTCTTGGTGGGGAAGCATCTTCACCTATAAATGAAATTCTCTGCTTAGACCAGGGATTCTTAATCTGGGATCCGTGAACTTGATTTGTTCTCTTTCGTTTTTCAGTTTTGGGATCAATATAATTTGTTTCCTTTGTAAGCCTCTGTATTTTATTTTAAGCATTTAAAAATGATTCTGAGGAGGGCATACATAGGCTTTACTAGATACCACCCAAAGGGTTCATCACCCCGCCCCCAAAATGGTGAAGAATTCTAGCTCTAAAATCTTAGTATCTTCGAGATTCCTCTGATGGTTCTGAACCAGATGATACTAGGCAAATCACAGCCTCCTTAGGCCTCAGTTTCCTTATCTGTTAAGTGAGACTCTTGGAATAGAGGGCCTCTGAGGACTCTTGCAAGGGTCCTTCTAGATGCCTGATCCTAGCATCCCTTTGGTTGTTCTAGGCCAGCTGAAATGCCACCTCCTCCAAGAAGCCTTCCCTGATGCCCCACTCTGAATGTGCTCTCTCTCCCTCCTCCAAACCCCTACAGTAATTGCTTGCCAAGCGTTGTCAAATTCCACCTGCACAACATCTGCCATCCCCTTCTCTCTACTCACGCTGCCCCCTCCCTGGTTCATTTAGCCAACCAGCATTTATTTCGCACCTTCTGTGTGCCGGGAATTGTGTTCGGGTCCTCGTCACCTCTCCACCTGGACTACTGTCATAATCTAATTGGCCTCCATGAGTCCAACAATGACCTCTCCAATCCTCCAAACAGCTGTTAAATGCAGATTCCTAAAATACAGATCTGACCGTGGCATGCCACTGCTGAAAAATCTTCAGTGGCTCCCAGTTGCCGTAGGGATAATGTGGCATTGAAAGCCCTCCACAAACTGGCTTCCATCCACTTATTTCATATTCCTCCTCTCTGGGCACTCTCTTCCAGACAAACTGGCCAACAGGCTGTGCTTCTGTCTCTCATCTCTGAGCCTTGGGACAAGGGTTTTCCATATATCTGGTTGTGCTTTCTCTTCCCCTCTGCCTTGCAGGTGTCATTTTCTCCACAAGACCTTTCCTGAGCCCCACCTGCTGCCCCAGTTCTCAATGCTCTTATTCCCTGTTACACTGACTGTGTGTTCATTGTCATTTGCTTACCTGTGGAAGCATCACTGACTGTACCCTAACATCTTTTCCAACTTAAGAAAGACCTGAAGAATATTCTGTTGATACTATATTCTGTTTAGATGTCTTCCTTTCTCCTGATACATGGGGTGTTGAGGAAGGACTAGCACCTCTGGTGTGAGTGAGGGTGTGCTGAGGCCTCTTTGGGGCTGCTCATCCACTTTGGGGTCTACCTGTCACCCGCCTCCCACCTGTGGCTCCAGGAAGCTGCGGTATGAGCAGCAGCCACACTGTGGTAAGTCTCGGCGGATGGGTTGAACCAGGTTAAGGGTGATTGACAGGCCTCAAAGCTGTTGGGGAGTTAGGCGAATGCTTACCCCAAGCATGTGAAGACTTCTCCTGGCATAATGGGCAGGGGAGAACGATTTATTTTAGTGGCCATGAAGGCAGCTGAAGCAGGTGCTGTGGATTACTCAGGACTCGGTCAGATATTAAAGACACCAAGGTGGGGCCTTGAGGCCACATTTAGCCATCTAGGTCCTTGGGTGTGGCCTTTTAACCTAATCCAAGTTTTATAGAACAAATCCTTTTATTGAGGGGATTTGTCCTGTGAAGTTTGGATTCAGTCAAAGAGCCGCACTTGAGGACCTAGAGGGCTACATGTGGCCTCAAAGCTGCAGGTTCCCCACCCCAGGCAACTGTCTCTAAGGTCCCTTCAGGCTTTAAAATTATGAACGGAAGTGAACTGATCACATTCTGTTGTTATCAGTATTTGGGTACTTGCAAGTAGACCAAAAAGCTTCTCAGGGCAGAAACTCTCTCGCCTTCATCTTCATCTCTATCTCCCACCAGCTATTTGTTACTGCCTTTCCTCTGAGATTTTGTTGTTCCGTCGTGTCTGACTCTTCATGACCCCATTTGGGGTTTTCTTGGCAGAGATACTGGAGTGGTTTGCCATTTCCTTCTCATTTTACAGATGAGGAAACTGAGGTAAACGGTGAAGTGACTTGCTCAGGGTCACACAGCTAGTAAGAGTCTGAGGCTAGATTTGAACTCGGGAAGATGAATCTTCCAGACTCGGGGCACAGCACTCTATCCACTGCCCTCTGAGATTACCTTTCATCTCCGTTGCGTGTAGCCTGTACTTGTGTATTTGTTATCTCCTCCATTAGAATGGAAGCTTTCTGAGGGCAAGAACTGTGCTTTTGGCCCTCCTTTGTATCCCCAATACTGATTGGCTGACCCAGAGCAGATGCTCAGTGAGTGCTTCCGTAATGAGTCCAAGAGAAAAGAAAAAGGAACCAAAAACCCCACAGAAAACCTAGAAGGTTAGCGGATTCATTTATATCGCAGAGGCTTAATTTTTTTAAGGAGAGAGAATGGATGTGAACATAGCAAACACGCAGGCCTGTAAATCAAGCTGTTGTAGACGCCGAGCGGAGAAGCAGCTTTGTTCCCCTGCAGAAACACATAAAGTGACCGTAACTCAGACGGTGGGAAGGGGGGTGCCTTACGGTAACTCGGCCGCCGCACCGCCCGCTGAGGATTCCTGGCATCTCCTAACTCAATTTGACCATCTCTATTAGCATTCTTTCGTGGAAAACGGATAATCATTCCAGCTAAGTGAGACTCCAGAAGGGAAACGGAGCCCTGAACCCGATGAAGTGGGCATAGAGAGCGCCGCCGCAGCAAGGCGCTCACCCAGCCGGCTCTTTGCTTTCCCAGGACCGCCCGTCCTGAAGGGAGGAGGAAAAGACAGAAGCGGGAGAAGGATAGAAAGAAGTGGTAGGGAAGCCGGAAGGAAGGAGGGCCATCTGTGGATCTTTCCGTCTGATTTTCACCTCCCTGCTTCAGGGGTGCTAGGTACCTCTGCGGGGGGCCTGGGGCTGATACCTGGGGACAGAAACAACCGCCAGAGCCTGGAAGTATTCACCGAAGCTCCTTCGCCGGACACGGGAGTGGAGGCTGAGTGTCCGAAGAAGCGGTTATAAATGATGCTGATCTGTCACTGACGTCTGCGTCCTCCGCCACATCCTGGCACGAAAACGATGCTGGGGTCTAGAAAGCTGTCTGAGTCTTCCTTTCTTCATGTTTAAAACACAGAATAACATTTTTGGTAGTGCCCAACCTCACAGGGCTATTGAGAAGCCCAACCAGATCACTTGTGCCAACTGTGAAACGCCGTGTAAGTGTCAACGTGTCAGTAGCAGTGATCGTCATCACACTTCATAACAAGTAGCATTTACGCAGCACCTTCAGGTTTGCAATGCGTTTTACCAACGTGTCATGTGATCCTCATAACAACCCGGGAAGCAGGCTTTACGCTTATTTTACAGACGAGGAAACTGAGGCACGAAATGGTTAAATGACTTGCTGAGGGTCGCACAGCTAAGGGGCGTCTCAGGCAAAATTTAAATTCAGGTCTTCCTAATTGTAGTCTTATGCTCTATCTGCTGTCCCCCCTCAATAACAATAACACTGTCCACAGCAGTAGTAGAAGTAGTAGCAGTGGTGGTAGTAGTAGTAATAGTAGTAGTGGTAGTAGTAGTGGTGGTGGTGGTAGTAGCAATGGTAGTGGCACCAGTAGTAGTAACTAACATTTATGTAGAGTTCTTAGGTACACAAACCACTCTGCACACAATAGCTCATTTGATCCTTCCCACAACCTTGCGAGTGAGGTCCTAAAATTATCACCATGTTTAAAAGCTAAGAAAAAGGTGCAGGGTAACACGGGTAGTAAGCACCTGAGTTAGGGTTCAGACTCAAGGCTCCAAGTTCAAGGTCTTTATTGGAAAGTGTTTTCACCACGCATGGGAAGGCCCAAGGCTAAAAGCAAAAGAATCAAGGGCAGAAATGTGGCGGGGGCAGGGGAGGAGGCTGAAGGAAAAGCGGGTGGTCAAGACAGGGACAACAAGAGAAGGATATAGTCAAGGAGGTTGCAGGTGTCTTGGGGAAACCTTTGGGTGTGATGGTCTTCAGGCCTCAGAATGAGGAAGAAAGGGAGAAAGTAATGATGCCTCCAAGGGACTGTCCTTGGACTTGGAATACTCAGCTTGGCCCAGCTCTCCATCATTCATCCTAGCTATGATGAGGGAGGGTCAGGGTCCTGTAGCCTCCATAGTGGGACAGCTGGATAAATTGGAGGAGGTCACGGGTTCTCCAGGGAGGAAGTGGGCTCCCTCTCAGTACATTGGGTTGGTTGCCCATCTCTGATGTCGTTGCTCAAGAACCATTAAGGCTTGGCTGGTGAATCAAGTGGCCCAAGCTGACATAAGGCACTGAAGTTTGCAGAAAAGGCAGGAAAGGGGAAAGCAACAGGTCTAGAGCCAGGGCAAGATTCTGCAGATTTCATAGAGAACAAAAAAAGCAGAGAGGTTTGCTTTTTGGTTTGTTGTTGTTGTTGGGTTTGCTTTTTTTTTTGACAACCATGCTAATGAAATCAGAGATCCTTAGAGAACACTTCAAGTACTGAAATCATAATAATGATAATAAAGATAAATAACTGGTGTTTATATAGTTCTTTCTAGCTTACAAGATGCTTTACATCCATCAGAGATACACCCACGATCTCAATTTCCTCATCTTTTATTCCTCCTTTACCCTCCAAATGCCCCTAAAGCCCCTATCACTGTCTCCAAAGTGTTTCTACCACAGCCAAAGTATTTTCCTAGGTCTTCATTCTCCAATTTATCCTAGCTGGAGCTTATTTGTACTTACTTGTTTGCACACTGTCTCCTCCATTAGACTGGGAGTTCCCTGAGGGTTAGGTGTATGTTTTCACCTTTCTTAATATCCCCACTACTTGGCACAGGGCCTAGCACATAGTAGGTACTTAATAAATGTTTATTAAGCAACCGATTGATTCATATTTGACACTGACAAAAAAACCACACCAAATCAAACCTTCAGATGACTGAGAGCTGGGAAGGACCAAATAAAGGCTCTCAATATTTATTTATTCATTCAGACAAATATTTATTAAGTATTCACCACTTGCCAAGCATTGTACTAGGTGATGGGGATACAGAGACAAAAACAAACTAGTTTCTTCCCTCAAGGAGCTTACATTCTATTAGGGGACAACAACATGAAAACCAAAAATTAAATACAAAATATATACAAGGTAATTTTTTAAAAGAAATTTTTGAAAGAGGCGTGGAGTGGGTCTGACCAATGGGAAGATAATGATAGCTCCTACTGAGCTGACCCTTAACATTTGAGCCACCCCTTAAAGAGCGTAAGGATTCAACAAGTAGGAAATGAGAAGGGAGTATGCTCTAGGCATCAAAGGACAGCCTGTGTGGAGTTACAGACAGGAGATGTGATGGCATGTGTGGGGAACCACAGGTAAGATACGTTGGTAGGGATATAGTGAGTAACGGGCAATAAGCCTGGAAAGATAGACCAGAGGCAGATTATAAAGGGGCTTAAATATCAAACAAAAGAGTTTATATTTTATCCTAGAGGTAAGGGTAGCTAGGTGGTGGAATCAGGAAGATCTGAGTTCAAATCCGGCCTCAGACACTTACTAGCTGTGAGACCCTGGGATAGTCACTTAACCCCTATTTGCCTTAGTTCCTCAATTTTAAAATAGTGACCCAACAAAAAAGGAAATGGCAAACCACGCCCGTATCTTGGCCAAGAAAACCTCGAGGACAAGTCCATAGGGTCAGTCAGACACGACTAAAATGACTGGACAACAACAAAGTCACTGGAGTTTATTGAGTTGGGAGAGACACAGTCAGACCTACATCCATTTGGCAGTTGAGCACAGATTTTGGAGGGGAGAGACTAGAAAAAGGGAGAACAATTAGGAAGCTATTATTGGGGTAATGCGGACCTGTATTAGGGCGATGGTCATTTGAATGGAGAGAAGGGCTGAATGCAAGAACATTGTGGAGGCAAAATCAACAAGACTTGAGAACTAATTACAAATGGGGGCAAGGGAGGACAAGCAGTGAGTGAGAGAGGAGTGAACCTGGATGACTAGAAAGATGGCAGAATCCTCGACAGTAATCGGGAAGTCAGGGAAAGAGGAGAGTTTGGTGGAAAAAGCAGTGAGTTCTTGTTTTGGACACACGGACACATGGAGTTTAAGGTGCCTGTAGGTCATCCAGGGTGAAATGTCCAATAGGCGATATATGATGGGGGAGTTTAATTCAGGAGAAAGATGAAGGCTGGATATATGGAGTCATCTTCATAGAGATAATGGTAGATAATAGGATATTAATAGAGACAGAGAACAGAGATAATAGGAGTCATCTTCATAGACATAATGGTAGAACCCATGGGATTGATAAGATTCACCAAGAGAGAAAAGAAGAGGGCTCAGCACAGAGCCCTGGATGACCCCTCCCCGCCCAGGTAGGTGATGTGATGTGAACAAAGATTCAGACAAGGGGACTCAGAAGGAGCAGTCAGACAGATAACACGAGAACCAGGAGAGAGCGGTGTCAAGACCCAGAGAGGAGAGAGTAGCCAGGAGGAAATGGTAGCCAACAGTGTCGTGTGTAGCAGAGAGGTCAAGAAGGTTAAGCATTGAAAAAAGGCAGTTAAGAGATCGTCGGTGACCTCAGAGAGGGGAGTTTCAGTAGAGTGATCAAGAAGAAAACGATTGCAAAGGAATGAGAAGCAAATGGGAGGAGAGGAAGGGTAAGTAACAAATGTAAACGGCTTTTTCTAGTTTAGTTGTGAAAAGAAGAGATGTCGGACATTCCTTGAGATTATGATAGGGTCAAATGAAAGGTTTTTTGTTCATTTGTTTTGTTTTGTTTATTCTTTTTTAAGAATGGGGAGACCTAGGCACATCTATGAGCAAGAGGGAAGTAGGCAGAGACCGAAAAAGGGGGAACAGTGGATGGATAATTCTGCGGCAAGCTTTTAGAAAAGATGGCAGAGAATGGGTTTGAGGGCCCTAGTAGAGGGGTGGTCTTGGTGAGGAGAAGGGCGAGCTCTTCATTAGAGGATTGGAGAAACGTAGGAAGGAATAAAGGAGAAAAAGAAAGGTTTTAAGAAATAGAATAAGGGAGCAGAGACTCCCTGGCAAGAGGCCTTTCTTTTCTCCGTAAAGTATGAGAGGAGGAATTCTGTTGAGAAGGAGAAGAGGACAACTAGTTTAGAAAGTTTGAAGAAAGAAGGGAAGCTTTGGAAAACTAGTATGGATTCTGCAATAAAAAGCTAGGAAAAGAAAGATTGCCTGCTGCATGGGGGGCCTCATTGAGATTAGATAAAATAAATCTGTAGGTTATCACAAAATCACAGAATCTAAAAGTTAGACCGAGAGACCATCTAGTCCAACCTATCTCTGGACAAGAATTCCGTCTACAGCTTTCTCAACATGTGGTCCTCTAGCCTTTGCTTACAGATCTCTGGTGAAGGGAAATCCACTACCCCTGAGGCAGCCCACTGAAGCTTTGGACAGCTCTGATGGTAGGAAGTCTTTCCTGACACCAGCCCTCAAACTACCCTTCTGGGGCCAAAGAGAATTCCTCTCTTTCACATGAAGTTGGTTAATATGCTTCCCACTCCTACCCCCGAAGCCTTCTCTTCTCCAGGCTAAAAACCCTTCATTCCTTCAAATCATTCACGATCAAGAAAATTAGGAATATCCATCCTAGAGAAATAAAGACATTGTCAATCAGTTAGTAAATACTTATTAAGCACCTACTATGTGCCAGGCCTTGTGCTAAGGGCTGGAGAGACAAAGAAAGGCAAAAGACAGTCCCTGCCTTTAAGGAGGTCACCCAAGGAGGGGGTGATGCAGAATGGTGGTCTTCAAGTTCTAATCCAAATATCAACAACTCACATTAGACACGACGAGGTTTACGAAGCGCTTTCCTTAAAAACAACCTGGTGGGATGAGCGACACAGAATCTTATTATTATCCCACCAATTTTCTAGATAAGGAAACTGAGACACTGAGAAATTAAGTGACTTGCCCATCCAGGATCACGTAGCGAGGGAGCGTCTGAGACAGGATTCGAACCCCAGTCCCCTAATTAGTCCAAGGCTCTACACACTATCCCACTGTGCTTCTCTGAGGGTTTGAAAGACTGCTGGGTGGTAGAAATAGAGTTGTTTTCTTGGCTCTGGAGGGTCAAAACTACAAGTCACTGGTGGAAACTTCAGACATATTGATTCTAGCTCAATTATGACGAGGAACTTTTTTAATAATTAAAGCAACGTACTCATAGAATGGGATATCTTAAAAAATAGTGAGTTACCGGTGAGAGGCAGAGCTCCAGAGGTGGAAGGAGTTTCCACACAGGGAGGGAGAGGGGGAGAAGGGAGCAGAAGTTTAACCAGAGTAACTCTACAGTCAGGGTATTGACCACAAGGAATCCTAAAAAGTCTAGGACCTGCCTCAGTCGGCAAACACTTGACCTCCTCACCAAGCAGGAAGGGCTTTTAATGCCAAATGAAGGAGCCAGTATTTTGTCCTACAGGTAACAAGGACCCAATGAAGCTTCTTGAACGTAAAGTGAGATTCAGTGGAGAGATGTGGAACCAGAAAACAGCTGTGGAATAGTCATGTGACCAGACTGAGCGCTCTCAGGAGGCCACAAATGCACCATTAGTATCCAAGTAGTGTCCAGGGAACTAAAAGAAGCCCCCCAAAAAACATTAAGGACAGGGACAAGTAGGCATGGATGAGTTGTAATGTGTACCACTGGGTGGGCAGCACTGCCATGGACAAGGTCACAGAGCCCGAGACAATACAGAAGATGAAAGGGCATCAGAGAGCAAGCTGTTTTCAAGTACTTTAGAAGTGACATTTATTTAAAAAAATAATTTTATTTAAAAAAAGAAAGAAGTGACTTTTATATAAAAGCAATAAGACCTGAGTTCAAATTCTGCCTCAGACACTTACTAGATATGTGACCTTGGCTAAATCACTTAACCCCTGTTTGCCTCAGTTTCTTTATCTGTAAAAAGGGGGTTAATAATAGCACCTACCTCTCAGGGTTGTTGTGAGGATCAAATGAGAAAATAATTGTAAAGTGCTTAGCACTTAGCACCTAGCACACAGTAGGTACTATAGAAATGCTAGCTATTTTTGACTATTATTTTTAACTCTAAATTATTCTTAGTTATCAAATCCATCTGCCTGGCACATGGCAGGTACTACGTAAATGCTAGCTATTATTGACAATCATTATTAACTCTAAATTATTCTTAGTTATCAAACCTACATGCTATGTCTTACAATACTTTGTTAGCCTGATTTTAGTTACTATATGTTTTTCATGTGTCATTTCTTTTTTAAAAATTATAATTTGTAGGATCAAAGATTTTGAGTTTAAAGGGAGCTTAGAGGTCATTTTGTCTAAACCCTTATTTTATAGATTAGAAAATGAAGGCCCAGAGAGGTGAAATGACTTGACAGATGACGCCACACGGGCGGTGAGTGCAAGAGCACTCTAATGTTATGTAATAAAACGAGGTGCTATTTGTAAAGTGTTTGGCAAATCTTAAAGCGCTATATAAATGCTAGCTGTTATTGTGGTTATTACTAACCAGTGCTCTTTCCACTGGACCACCTCCAACAATTGTCTGCCAAGAAGTAAGTGGGACTCGGTGATTTTAAGCGCTCCATATGGGAGCTCCTGGTTATGCGTTGTCATAAAGGGACAACGTGGTCAGCGTAAGGGAAAGTCAGGAACGCTAGACTTGGAGACAAGAGACCTGCCCAAGAATCTCAATGCTGACAACTTAGTCACTGGGTAACCTTGGACGAGTCACTCCCTTTCTCGAGGGCTCAGTTTCCGCATCCTGTAAAATGGGGTTAATAAGACTTATACTACCTACCTCATAATGTTGCCATGAAAAAAACACTTTGGAAACAAAATTTAAAGTGTGATTTAAATAATGAAAAAAAATTGAAACAATCTCTGCCCTTGAAGAGCTTATATTCTATTCCAGATGTGGCCTGACTAGGGAAGAATGAAACAAATTTCACCACTCTCGTTCTGGAAACTCAACTTTTTTTCAGGTCCTATCCGATGTTTTGGCAGATAAATCACAACATGACTTTATATTGAGCTTGTGGTCACCTAAAAACCCAAAGTCTTTTTCATATGAACCTTGATCAGTTTGTATCATCTCTCCCCCATGCTGGCCTACTTCTCCATTGGTGAGTTCCTTCCAGGGGCCTCCATTCTGGAGATGGGTCCAGACCAGTTATGTTTCGTCCCCCTTCCAGACTATGCCACCATGATTCCCTGGAACTTCCCCCAGTGTCTGGAGCCTTACAACTCCAGAACACCCCTCCTCCATGCTGGCCCCCTTCTCCACCAGTGATTTCCTTCTGGGGGGCTGTCATTGTGGAGCAGTGCCTGGTCTGGACGTCTTTCATTCTGCTCCCTAGTGTGCTTCTGTCTCTCCCAGATTCTCCCTCCCCATCTCCCTATTCAATTTTTTTGTGTGTTGTCTTCTCCCATTAGAATGTAAGGTTCTTGGGGGCAGAGATTGTCTTTTTGCCCATATTTGAATACTCAATACTTAGGACAGTGCCTGACACATAAAAAATACTTAATAAATTCTTATTTCCTGCCTTCTTATAGAAATGAACATTACTGAAAGACTTAAGAACTCTGATCAATGCAAGGACCAACGTGATTCCTCGCAGAGAAGTGATAGACTAAATATGCTGATTGAGACACACAATTTTGGACATGGCCAATGTAAGGATTGGTTTTGCTGCATAACACGTTTTATTTTCTTTTTCCACCAAGGGGGAGGGAAAGAGGAAGAGTGGAGAAAAATACTTATTAACTGAAAAAAATAAAATTTAATTTTAAAAAGTATTAAGATATGTTCTGATCCAAAAATAAATGTATTGGTTGGACTGGATGGTAATAATAATGAGGATGATAATTACTAATAATAATGCTTCTATAGTACTATAAGGTTTGCTGATATATTGTTTCATTTAATCCTCACAACAGCACTGTCAGGTAGGTGTTATTACTATCTCCATTTTACAGATCAATCAGTAAACATTTAATAAGCACCTACTGTGTGTCAGGCATTGTGCTAAGCACTGGGGATACAAAAAGAGACAAAGGACAGCCCTTGCCCTCAAGGAGCTTACAATCTAAAAAATGACAGCCAATATTTTTATAGTCCTTGCTATGTGAAGGACGCTGTGCCAAGTGCTGTGGGATACAAAAAGAGACAAAAGACAGTCCTTGCCCTCAAGGAGCTTACAACCTTATGGAGGAGACAACATGCAAACAAATATAGACAAACAAGCTAAGTATAAGAAAAATAGAAAATAAGTGCCTATTATGGTGCTAATGTTAGCTATAATCATTATTATTAATACTACGTACAAGGAAATCCATAGTCCTGACTCTCAGCAATCAAAGGGAAAAGAAGAAAAACTAGCAATTATTTGGAGCTTTTAAATTTGGACATCCCTTTCTCCACATGCTCTCACCTTAGCCTCATGGTCACCCTGTGAGGTGGATGCTCTAGGGTCAGGGGTAGGGAACCTGGGCCTCTAGGCCACATGTGGCCCACTAGGTCCTCAAGTTCAGCTCTTTGACTAAATCCAAACTTCACAGAACAAATCCTCTTAACAAAAGGATTTGTTGCCCAGAGTCTAGGCAGTGTCAAGCCCATTTTAAATAAAAAGAAACTAGAGTTCAGAGAGCTCAAAAGTGAGTTGCCCAAGGTTACGCATGGAGTAAAGTTCAGAGGGAGGATTTGAAACCAGGTCTTCTGATGCCCAGTCCAGGGATCTGTAAATCACACAGCCTCTCTACTACCTCTCTAGCTAAGGTCTTTGGAACTTGCCATGTATTAATCAATTCTTTTTCCCTCTTCTCACTCTTTTTATTTAATAGAATTTTTTTTTGGTCGGATGGGCTGGCTCTCTGGAAGAGTAGAGGAAGGATACAGGGAGAAAATTAGGCAATGTAGAAACAAAAGATATCAATCAAAATTAATTAAAAAAAAGAACAAGGCCTCACAGAGAGGTCTGACTGCTGAGAATTTTCCAAAATAAAATCACAAGACACTTGATTATTCCTGTGTGTCTTGAGGGAGTTAGTAAGCAGACAGTGCGGTGAACTCTATTTCTGGGTTCATGAAGCTAGCCAGGCACCAGTTTCTCTTTCAATACCGCCTTATTAATTCATATTCCTCTTAATTCTCCTCACACTCTCTACATTTCTCTATTTATCTTTCCCAGTATCCAACATTCCATCTCTCATCTCAGTGCCTTCGTCCAGGTTTGTCCCCGATGCTCAGAATGTTCCCCCTCATCACCCCCACTGCCTCTTGGAATGCCAAGTTTCATCTCCTCAGGTACCACCTCCTACATCAAGCCTTTCCTGACCCTCCCAACTAGCAGCACTCTTCCTCTTCCCCTCCTCCAAATTTCTTGTACCCCATCCCTGGGATTCACACATCAGAAGAACCCTCCACCCCTGTGGCTTCTCCCTCTGATTGGATGGTTCCTCCTTGAACCTCCATTTAAGGACAGAACCCAGGCCAGTCATGTTCCCATTCCTCTCCAGGATGCCCTCCTGACTTTCTCTACCATACTCTGCATTTTCAGGTTTCCTTTCATGTATCTTGATCCCATAAGAATATAAGCTCCCTGAGGGCAGGAACTGTCTTCCTTTCTATTTTTACTTGTATTCCCCACAGTGCCAAGAGCTTAATAAAATGCTCATTGACTGACTGACCCAGCATGAATTTTTTACTCACTTACCCTTGTGAGTGTCATTTCACTCTAGTATCATGTAAGCTCCTTAAGGGTAAGGGCTGTTTCATTTTTGTCTTTGTATCTACAGTGCCTCCCGGAGGGCCTGGCACATAGTAGGATCTTTTAATTAATTTTTTAATTAAATTAAATGTTTATTTAACTGAATGATATTGAATTGAATTCTACACACACTAAGTTCTGTCACACTGCGTGCTAGTTGTACTGGTACTTCAAGGGCAGAGGACAAGGCAGTGCAGTATAGTAGACACGGGGCTTACCTCCAAGGCAGGAATAACTGGATTCAAATCCAGCTTCAGCCACAAACCAGCTGCATGACTCTAGGCAAGTCACCTAACCTTTCAATGCCTCCTGCGACTCTCTAAGACCCTGCTGTTGCACGGAAGATACCAATTTCCATTGGATAGAGCAAGTTTCCTCCTTGGGAATTCCCCTATACAAATGAAATCACATGTCTGATCTTAATTTTTTTCATTTTAAAGAGTAAAGGAAGGATAGAGAATCATCTTCCATAGCTCATCAAAGTCATCCTAATTGAACAAAGGAGCAGGGACTGATTCTGATGCCTCCCATCAGTCCCCTGCCTAGGTGTCCAATCCTGCAGGCCCCAGGCCCCTTTGGTTTTCCTCCCAGGCGGCCTTTCTTCTTCCCACCTGTGTTGTTTTCTCTCTCCGGATCTCCTCTCTCAAGACTCACATGTGGCTTCTCTGAATGAGGCTTCCTCGTGGCAAGAGTCTTCCATATCTGGAAATCTGTCAGGAAGCAAGCTCTTAGACTAGACAGGAAGTTGGAGGGGATGCCAAGGTGACCCTAGGCAAAGTCAGTGCCTTGTTGAAGAATGTCTCTGGCATCACACGTTTTCAGTTCCTTTCTCCATGTCCTCACTCCTCCCCTCCCCCATCTCATTCCCTCACTGGTAGAAAAGGGTGCTGGATTTTGAGTCAGAAGACCTCAGTTTGAGTCTCATCTCAGCTATTTGCTATAGGAACGATCTTGGACAAGTCACTTAGTTTTCTCTCTTCTGTTAAAAGGGTCTTGGACTGAGTTGGACTTCAAGGTCCTTTCTGTTTCCAAATCTAAAAGCCTATAATCCGTGACTTCATCATTATGGGTACTCCATCCACTGATGCAAATTTAACTCCCCTTCATTCCTTAGAGGACACTCTTCATGAATTTCTGTGGCCAAAAAATTCATCACCTAGTGTCTAAGCTTTGAGTGGTGAGCTCCTCCCAAAGGAACTGGTTTTATCCTCATTGGACTGATGTACAGTCTTCAGCTCCTGAATGAATGAATGAATGGATGGGTGGATGAATGGATGGATGGATGGATGAATGAATGAATGAATGAACAAGCATTTATTTAGTACCTAGTCTGTGCCACACTAGGTGCTAGAGATGTAGATACAAAAGTGGCATAGTCCCTGCCCTCAATGAGCTCACATTCTAATGGGAATTACAATGTATGTAGGAAGTGGTGGTCAGGGAGAGAAGTTTTGGTCTGAGGAGTCCTAGGAACGGTAAACAAAGTCATAGGCCAGGTGACTGTCGTGCTCTTTCCAATAGTAATGATAGTATTTATTTGATTACTGTTCCCAGAGCAAGAGTAAAAGATGGGCATGATGGGGGGGGAGGGAAGGAGAAGAGAGACTGCTGGGCATATGGTAACGGGTCTACACTGGACAGGTCCTGGTATGCTGATAGATAGATAGATGGATTTTCTTATACCCATTGCAGAGAGGCCACAGGGTAAAAGGACTAGAAATCTGGTGTTGAAGCCAGGAACACCTTGGTTCAAGTCCCACCTTAGATGTGTGATCCTGTACAAATTACTTCAATTCTCAGTGCTCTAAATGAGTGATGTCAAACTCAAACAGAAATGGATCCCTGAAGGCCGCATGTCGATTTAGAAAACCACACATTAACATTATCTATGTTTTATTGTATTTTATTTATTTTTGTTAAATATTTCCCAATTACATTTTAATCTGGTTTGGGTCCACTCAGGAGTGTTGTGGGCCATATGTGGCTGTCTGGTCAAGCGTTCGAGAACTCTGCATTACAAACATGCTGCTTCTCAAATCTAGGTCTTCCCACATATTGCCTGTACTTTCTTCCTTACCCTCATAGTTCTAATATGGTAGCAGTATTTCAGAAGCTATCCCATGCAAAAGAGATTAGCTTTGCCCTGTTTGTCCCCAGGAGTTGTTGTGTATGTTGGTCCTTCGTTCTCAAAGAGGACCATGACATCAGGAGAATGATGACATAGTCGACTTTGATTTGAGTCAGAGAGGGCTGGCCCCAGGGGACAGCAGTCAGGGAAATGGGTGAAAGCTTCAGGGAGACAAATTTCAGGCTATATATAAGAAAGAACTTCCCTAAAATTAAAGCTTTTTAAATGTTTAATGTGCTATTTCAGGAGGTAATGGATCTTCAATGATTAGAGATTGTAGATGGGGGATTCCCATTAAGTCAGTCAGTCAACTAGCATTTATTAAGCACCTTCTATGTGCCAGGTAATGTGCTGAGCACTAGGTATACAAAGAAAGGCAAAAGGCAAACCCTGCCCTCAAGGAGCTCCCAGTCTACTGGGCAGACATCATGTAAATGAGATGTTATAAAAGTAGAAATGACAGAACTTGCCAAATGATTGGATATGAAGAGGAGAAGGTGAAAGAGTAAGGAGTGTACAGATATGTTAAAACCAGACAGCCTCAGTCTACAACTCAGAGATGCTGCCAGATTCAAGTCCCAGTCTGAAAAAAGGGAAGAGACCCACATGGGGGAAAAGGGTAGGTGGTATGAGGGCTGGTGGGAACGCAGTGAGGAAGGTCTATGACACAAGCATTTTGCCTTAAAAAGGAAGAGGGAGCTTCCTCTTTCTCTATGGCTTCATAAAAGCTTGTGGGCTTGCCTTGTGATTCATGGAAAGTGGTGCTGGTACAGCAGACGGGCAGTGTAGTGTGCTTCTCTGTCAAATGGAAGGCTTGGGCTGGGTGGCCTCTGTGGTCTCTTCCAGCTCTCGGTCTCTGCTCTTCTCCAAATGAGAGGTGGCTGCCTGTCCCTCCTGAAGAATGCACAGGTAGCATGAGCCCTTCCTATACCAGTGCCATCCCTCCTTCTCCAAGGTGACGTCCCTGGCAGCTGTGGCTGCCTGTCCTTCCAAAGGACATCACAGCTGGCGGTCGGAGATCGGGCTGAGATAGCACCAAGAGAGCATTAAGATTCCACGCCAGAATTAGAGTCGTAGGACACAGGACAAGAAGAGGACTAAACCACCATAGAAGAGGAGGCAGAGAGAATGTGTCCATCTAGAGTTAAAGGACCTAGGTTCAAGTCCTACTCTGCCATTTATTACCTAGGTATCCAAATTGCTTGGTCTCTCTGAACTTTTCTCTCTACATATCTTTAAAATAGGACTACTAATAACCCTTGCCCCACCTGCCTCAGTCAATAAACATTTAAGCACTTACTATGTGCCAGATGCTATGTTAAGGTCCCAGGAAATAGTATCTTATACCAATGGATCTTTTCCTATTCCCCCTTCCCCCACCTCCTGGCTACTCTGGTATCTACAAAGGGTGAGGGATATGGTACAGTGCAGTGAAAAGAATGCCAAATTTAGGGTCAAAGGACCTGGGTTCAAATCCGGCCCTGAAGGTCATTTTCTGAGTGACCGCAGGAAAGCCATATAAGCTTCAGCCTCCTCATCGGAAAAATGACAAGGTTGGACTCGATGGCCCCTGAGGTCTCCTCCAGCTCTAGATCTAGGGTTCTGTGACCTGGGTGTGAATCCCAGCTCTGGCACTGACTACTTGGGTCACATTAGGTAAATCAGTCACCTCTTCTGTAAAATGAAGAATTTGGACTAAGTGGTTTCTACGGTCCTAGAAGCCTCTACTTCCATCAATAAGCAAAGGGTACAATACAAAGGACGCTAGATCTCTTCTAAAATCTCCTTAAGATTTACCCCACCATGAAAGCCTCTTAGGCTTCTGGAAAGGAGCGATGGCAATCTGAGCTGTAAACTGCTGGTAAACACACATATGTTTTGGAAAAACACATATATACTCAAATGAATACACATCTGCACAATGAACCAGAGAAACACAAAGTTCCTGGTATGGATTTTTTTTGAACCTCCATTAAACTTGCTTCTAAATGTTTTTAATTAATTGAAAAATAAATCAGAAGGCGCTAAAACTAACAAGAGACAGCCAGGCCGAAGCTTCTCGGTCAGCCCCGGCACTCAGTGCCCTGGTCCAGCTGGCTGTGGCTTGACATCTCCCTGTTTTTCTCATCCCATAACCAGCTAGAGCTGAAGCTTCTACTTATTTGGTATTCGAGCAGCATTAGGATTCAGTTGGGCTTTTTCAGGCAGGAGTACAGTATGTCTTCATTGGCACTACAGCAGACTCATAAATTAAGATAAAAAGCCGGTTTGATGGAGACAAGAATGCATTTTGGACCAGGGGAGAGTCGTAGGCAGAAACAGGCTCCCAACACCTCCTGAGACCAAGGAGTTCTCCCTCCCTTCTCTGTGCAGGGCCTGTGAAGTACCCACCAGCCCGAAGTAAGAGCCCCGGCCCAATGTAGAGCCACCAGCGCGGCAGCTTGCCACATGTGTGCAAGCGCACATACAAGCACATACACACACACATACACACACACATACACACACATATACACACATACACACACACATACACACACACACATACACACACATATACACACATACACACACACGCGCACACACACACGCACTTCAAAGAGGACAATTGACAGACCCCTATCTCCATCACCCATCTGCATCCAGGAGATCTCTGACAATCAGACAGACACTCGTCTGTTTGGGGTAATTCAGGCTCAGTCTTGCCTTGTTGGCAAGTCAGAAATCAGATACTGAGATAACATTTACGTAACCCTTGAAGGTTCACAAAGCACTTGACAGATATCATTTCATTTGGTCCTCACGATAACCCTGTGAGGTCAGTGCTATTATGCTCATTATACAGAGGAAGAAACTGGAAGAGGCTAAATCCTTTGCCCCCAAAAGCACAGTTAGTATATGTCTGCAGCAGGACTCAAATTCAAGTCTTCTTGATTCCAATTCCAGGGCTCTATCTACTTAAGCTTCCTCTTAAGAGGCCGCTTAAGATGGCCTCTGGGTTCTTCTAGCCACAGGTGTTTCTAGCTATGTTATTTCCAGCACTGTGACCTTGGGCAAATTACCTAAGTCACTGACCCTCTCTGGGATTCTGTTTCCACCACTGTAAAATGAGGGGTTTGAACTGAATCCTCTCTAAGGTCCCTTTGAGCTTTTCCAAGGATTCTGTAGATGAGTGTATATTTGAGTCAACTTCATTTAAAAGCATCTACTAAGCACCTACTGAATGCATAATCTTCTATTGGCCTCTATTGGGGGGATACTAAAGATACAGAAGACATGATCCCTGCCCTCAAGGACCTTACAGTTTAGCTGAGGAAAGCCAAACATATACAATTAGAAACACCAAAGCCATAGCATCCACACAGCATCCACATAGAGGGATCTGGTATCTTTGATGTCTTCTGTCTCCATCAGGCCATATTTGGAGCATGCTTTGAACATTCTAAATACCTCATTTTAGAAAGGATGGTGGCAAATTGGAATGGGTCCAGAGGAGGGCAACCAGGAAGGGCAGGGGCCTGGAGACCATCCCCTACTGAGATCAGTTGAAGAACTTGGGAAGGATGTAATGGTTATTTTTGTGTATTTAAAGGGCTGATGGGAAGAAGGATTAGATTTGATCTGATCTAACTAGAAACAGTGGTTGGGAGCTACAAAGAGACAAATTAAGGCCAGATTCAAAGAAAAACTTCCTACCCATCACAGAGCTGTCCAAAAATGCAATGGGCTGCCTGGGGAGTCAGGGGCTTGAGCGGAGACCACCCGAGGGGATGCTCTTGAGGAATTCCCTGTTCAGTTATGGGTTGGCCTAGATGAAGCACCATCATCTCATTTTGGGGAGAAAGTCACAGAGTCGAAGGACCTGGTTTTGGATCCCAGCTACTCCATTCAAATGACCTAGGGCAAGTCTCTCCACCTTACTCAGCCTCAGTTTCTTCATCTGTAAAACAGAGGTGGAAATAGTACAAACCTTCTAGGATTGTTGTGAGAACCAAATGAATTAATTCATATAGCCCTTTGCAAACCTTAGAACACTATATAAATGCTAGCTATCATTGGTATTATTAACTCCCAATCCAGGGGTCTTTCTACTGCATCACTCAGTCTGGCTATAAAAGAAGCTCAATTTCATTTGTAAAATCAGAGACTTGGCCAGTGCTTTGAGCTCTGTTGCATTCTAAAGGCCTTCTGAAGGCCCATCCAAACCAGCTACTCTGTGGCCATAGGGTCTTGGAGCTAAAAGAGACCTTAGAAGTGATCTCATCTGAATCCCCTTTTTGAGAAGGTTTGGGCAGAGGGGAGGAATGGACTAAATGGCCTCCAAGTTCCCTCCTAGCTCTAAGAACTACACAGGGGTCCTATGCAGGATTCCCACCCCTAAGGATATACTCAGGTTCTTTCCAACTCTCCAATTCTTTCAAGTCACAGACACAAACTAATACGTTGTTGTTTTTGGAGGCAATTGAGGTTAAGTGACTTGCCCAGGGTCACACAGCTATTTAGCTCTATCCACTGCACCACCTGGCTGCCCCAACACAAATTAATACAAACAAATCTATAAGGGCTTAGTGAAGCCAGAATAAAGGACAGGAAGGAGCCAGGTTGCAGTCAAGTCCCAGGAGTGGGGGCAGGGGGGAGTAGTCCTTGGAGCAGGTAGATTTTGGATCTGGTCATGAAGGACACACCAGGCACAGACAAGCTGAACGGAGAGAGAGTATGAAGGTACTTCAGGCAGGGGCAGGGGGATGACTCCATCAGCAGCTCCATGGGAGTGACCTTCAGGAAACAAGAAACCCGCAGGCTTGGCTTTAGAGAAAGGGCAATGTATGGGAGGGAAAATTGATGAGGTTTGAAGGTAGAGGGTCCCCAATTGATGGTGGGCCTTGAATTCTAGACGGAGGAGTTGGATTTGATATGACAGGTGGTAGGAAATCACCGTAGGTGTCTGAGCAGGGGAGTGACAGGAGGAAAACAGTGTTTGAGGGAAATTATTTTGGCATTTTTGAGTAGGAGAGCTTGGGAGATGGAGAAATAGAAATCAGGGAAATCAGCCAGGCTGGAAGGGAAGAGGGCCTGGGACGAGGAGGAAGGCGCAGAAGTGGAGACACTGGGCTGAAGGCAGAGTACATTGTGATTCTGTTCAGTGACCCTACTGTGCACACAAGCTGCAGTGCTAAGCAGCTGGAAATTCAAAGACAAAAAAAGAGCAGCCCCTGCCCTCAAGGAGCTTCTATTCTACTGCTAAAGAAAAAACTTGCTCATCAAATTTGATGAAAACATAAAAAAAACACAAGGTACAACAGTTTAAAGCACCTGAGACCTTCCTCCCAGAGAATTTTTGCCTATATTATATCAACTGTCCTCAACACCCAAATCAGATACTGAGTGAAATGTCCATTTTAAAGATGGAGAAACCGAAGCACAGATCTAAGGTCTCCTGGCAATTCATTTATTCAACCCTTGATAAACATTGTTAAGTTTCAATTATGCACAAGGCACTGTGATATGATACTGAGTGGGGCTACTGAGTCATTTTCTGACACTAGCTATGTGACCCTGGGCAAGTCACTTCAGCCTCAGTTTCCTCATCTGTCAAAAGAGCCGGAGGAGGAAATGACAAACCACTCCAGTATCTCTACCAAGAAAACCCCAAAAGGACTCGTGGAGAGTCAGACATGACTGAAAAAATGACTAAACAACAACCCACAGATAAAAAGAAAACGACACCTTAATCCCTGCCCTCAAACAGCTTACATTCTACTGGTGAGAAGATAATTATACTACAAGGTAGGTAGTGATTGGGACAAAAAAGAAAGTTTAGACAAAAGTCTAGAAACATTTGAGGATTGACCTGGAAGCCAGATTTCCAATCCCTGACCACAGGAACATAATTACACCACAGTGACTTCTACCTGAGGAACACACAAGGTCAAGTCCTCACTACCTCCAAAAACTTAGTCGATTTTGATAACTACAAGTCACCCTAATTGGGTTCCTTTGTGATCCTCTGTATTTTATTTTATGCATTTAAGATCAATATTCTAACGAGGGGTCACAGATAACTAAAAAGGGTCCAGGACATAGAAAAGGTTCCTTCCTTGCAGTCTAGGAAGTCAGAGTACAAGAGGGCCTCTGTAACTTACTGTGTGGCCCCGGGCAGGGTTACTTTCCTTCTCTGGACCTCAGTTTCACTGGGGGAGGGGCGGTGGACTAGATGGTCTTTAAAGCCCCTTCCAGCTCTAGCCAGCGCCATGATCCTCTGGTTTCCAGACAGGTCACCACTGTAGGGTGACTGGGATGTACAGATGCCTCACATTTACCATGGGATGTGGTCACTAGAACCCACCATCACCCTAGCTGGGTAAGAATAAGAAATGGTGGCACTGTGGGCCTCCGTGGCTATTTGGGAGATCTGATATCCACGTGGATGTTCAAAGATATCAGGGTTCTAATGGAAATCTAGCTCCAATCCTCCACATCTGAGGTGGGTGCCTTCTTTCTGAAGGCACAGCCAGCCACATACTGGAGTAGGCACTCAGTAAATAGTCATTGAATAGGATTGGGGCATTTTCAGATTTTGGGGGTGGTAAAATGAACGTCTGACAGGAACACAAGAAGAAAGTACAAGATAAGGAAGAAGAAACATCTCCACCAGAAGACCTCATTCTCCCTGAGAGTCAGGTCTGTTTTTTCAACAGGGACTGGAAACCACCAAGACCTACCACAGCCACTGTGGCCATCATGCAAAGAGTGCTGAAGCGGGGATGGGGGAGCAGTAAACGCCAGGACACGAGGGTCTTCTTCATGGCATTGCCACTTACTGTGTGATCTAGGCAAATCCCGTCCCCCCCCCTCCTTGGGGCTCTGTCATGTGCAAAATAAGGGTCTTGGGCTAGATCCCCACTAAGGTCCTTCAAGCTCTGATACAATGTTCTAAGGGCCCATGAAAATCAGTCACTCTAAGTCCCTAGAATCATAGACTTAGGGCTGGGAAAGGGAGCTTAGAGGTCATCGAATCAAACTCCCTCCAGAAGTGAGGAAATTTAGGACCAGAAAAGCAAAGAGACTTATCTAGAGTCACACTGCTGATAAAGAGGCTCAGGGCTCTCCCCAGTGCATCCCATTATCCAAAGTCCACCCCACCCCTTCCCATCCCCAGGTCTGAATTTCTAGGTTTTAACAGTTCCTCTTAATTTAAGGTTCTTCTCAACTCTGAAATTCTGCGTTCTAAGGCCTTGCCAGCTCTGACATCCTGTGTTCCAAGGCCCCTCCAGCCTCTGACATCCTCTGTTCTAAGGGCCCTCCCAGCTCTGATGTTCTGGGTTCTAAGGGCCCTCCCGCCTCTGACATTCTGTGTTCTAAGGGCCTTCCCAGCTCTGACATTCTGTGTTCTAATTCCCCTCCCAGCTCTGACATTCTGTGTTCTAAGGGCCTTCCCAGCTTTGACACTCTATGTTCTAATTCCCCTCCCAGCTCTGACATTCTGGGTTCTAAGGGTCCTCCCAGCTCTGAAACTCTCTGTGCTGGCTCATATATTTTGTTATAATCCCCCTTCTGGCTTTAAGTCTGTGATACTTTGATAGAACCTCCCCCTCCCCCACTGTGCCCCCTGCCCCCCTGCAGAGAGAGGTCTCTTTACTTACAAGCAAGAAAAAAAATATGAATTCTCATCATCTCTCTCAGGGCAGTAGAAATACCAAGGTTATTTTGAAAAGTACTAGGAAATGTTAATTCCCTGGGGCTCTTGATGTAAAGATAGACTAAAATTGAGAGGCGATCGAGGGGCCCGCAGGAGACTGGCAGGAAGAGAGATTCACTTTAATATTTCATTAGTAAGCCATTAGCAAGACAACAGACATTTTCACACTTGGTGACTTCTTGGGAATAATGTCTCATTCAGGCACAAATAGGGGACAATGTTCTTGCTTACTCTGGGCCCGATGTTTTAACTGTCCTAAAGCAGCCACTTGGAAAGAGCTTGACCTTCAGGGGTGTGAATATTGGAACTGATGAACTGAGAGGGCAGGGGGTCCTCCGAGAGACTCACTCTCTCTCCCCCCGCATGCTCATGTAAGGATCAGGAGCCAGACAACTCAACTGGAAAATGAGAGACGAGGAGTTCACGCAGCCTTCACGCCAGCATCCCTTGGGGGGAGGACAGCAGAGCCACTCTGCCACCCATCAGAAAGACCCCCGAGCCCCAGAGCTTCTGAGTCAGAAGGGACCTGGGGGCAATTGAGCCACCAACCCAGGAATATCCACCACTCAGCAAACAAGAGATCAGCCTACTTGAAGTTTTCCAGGGATGGGGAACTCACTACCTTAAAAGACTGTGTACTCCAAGGGTTAGGTGGGGTTTTTTTCCTTCTATCTGCCCTAAATCTACCTGTGTAACTTCCACCCATTTTTCATTCTGCCCTGCCAAGATATGTGATCTTGGATTCTGCCCTTCTGAGATCTATGATCTTGGATTCTACCCTTCCCAGATCTATGAGCTTGGATTCTGCCCTTCCCAGATCTATGAGCTTGGATTCTGCCCTTCCCAGATCTATGAGCTTGGATTCTGCCCTTCCCAGATCTATGAGCTTGGATTCTGCCCTTCCCAGATCTATGATCTTGGGTTAGAGAAGGGAAAGTGGGGGGATCGAGGCACTCCCTGCATGTAAGTAGACTAACTCTTTTCTGATGCTGGAGACCATCACTGAAAGTTGCGACAGCCAAAATCTTCTTTACCTTAGAACCTCCCAGAACATAACTAGCTTGGCTATGTATGCGCAGAGGTACAAGTCTGTGCCTGGGTGCAGAGTAAAGACAGCTGAATTTGAGATTAGATGGCTTGGGTTTGAATCCTGGTTTGGCCACACACTACCTTGAGAAAGTCACTTCCCTAATGAGTGTGGTGGGTGAAAGATGAAATGACCGAGGAAACAAAGGTCTGTGGTTCCAAGCCTATAGATTTATTAAGCAATGCATGCCGACTGTCCAACAAAACAGGATCGGTCACCTTCCTCAGCTTAGGACTGGACCCTGAATACAAGGGGAAACAGACTTTTATGCATTACAAACAATTACTCAAATGACCAATTAATTAAAAGAACACAATTAACCAGGACATAACATTAGGTAATCTGACTTCTAATCAGAAGACAGATTAGGGACTTTTCAAATTGGGAAGGGGTGAGGGAACAGGTGCAGTTCCCTGAAATCAGAAAAATCAGTGTCCCATCATCCCTCCTCCCCCTCCCCACAAGTGTCTATGAATAATCAAAGGGACAAGGAAATAACTAATTGATCAGTATGGGGACAGTTTTCAGATATGGCATGTGGGTTTCTTGAGACCGACAATTGCGAGAAAACTCCTTGCATCAATCTTTGGATCAGACCAGGTTTCTGGTCAGTATAACCTAGTCAGGGGTAGGGAACCTGCAGCCTCTAGGCCACATGTGGCCTTCTAGGTCCTTGGGTTCGGCCTTTTGACTGAGTCCAAGTTTTACAGAACAAATCCTTTTATTGAGGGGATTCATCTGTGAAGTTTGGATTCAGTCAAAGAGCTGAACTCGAGGACCTAGAGGTCTACAAGTGGCCTAGAAGCCCCAGGTTCCCTACCCCTGAGTCCTTGGTTAAGGATCTCTAAGCCGCAAGCAGAGGAGGTCCAGCTTCCCAGCCACGTACGGCTAGGACCAAACAATGCAACAAAGTCCTCTTACAATTCCCACAGCTGAATAAGGTTTTCTGATAGGACACAAATTGGACTAGACTCATAACTGAACCGAAAGGGAGCTGAACTGCTCCAGAATTGAGTCACAAGACAGAGTCGGCATGATTCATTCAATTCCCAGGACCACTTGGTGTTCTATTGCCTGCTCTGAATCTGAGATCCTAGACCCGCCCAAACTGGGTCTTCTAGAACCCAGAACCATCTCCGTGCCAAAATGAGCTACCAGAGGAGGGCTTCTGTGGAGGAGAGGGGAAAATGTACTAGGCCTGGAGCCAGGAAGACCTGGGTTTGACTCCTGTCTCTGACACTAGTTGTGTGGCTACGGACAAGGCATATAACCTGAGTCTCCATTTTCTCACCTGTAAAACTGGGGAAAATAACGAGAAGCATTTATTAAGAATCTACGGAAGATAAGGCAACATGCTTAGCACCGGCTATACAAAGGCAAAATGAGAAACACACCCTCCCCACAAGGAGTTTACATTCTATTTTTTTTGTGGGGGGGGGGGGGGCGGGGATATGAGGAACAGGATTCTAGAGTCGAAAGGAACCTCAGAGAGCAGAGTTGGAAGAGAACTCAGAGACCTTCTAGTCCAACAGATGAGGACACTCGGGCCCTGGCAGTTCAAGGTGACTCACCCAAGGTCACACAGGGGGTGAGCATCAGAGGCAGGATTTGAAGCCAGACACACTCAGTCTAGAGCTATCTCTCCCTCCACCGCATGGCACACTGCCTCGTAAGACCCAGGATACTTTGAGGAAGGAGGGGACATTGGCATTTCAGGAGATCTTCCTGATCTCCCACAGAAGGGGGCAGATGAAATGAGCCCTGAAGGATGCTAATTGATATCCACAGGACCCACTTCGCAGGGTTCTTGTGAAGATCAAATGAGGTAATGTCTCTGTTCTGGTCGACATCTAATGATTTTTACACGACGGAAACAGTCAAACAATTTGTATATTTAAAGTAATACATAAATACTTTACTATTTTTAAATGAGGTCAACACATAAAAGCACTTTTTGGTTTTGGTTTGGTTTGTTTTTTTTTTTTTTGCATTAATCTGGCACACTCCCTGAAGTTATGACTTAATGTCTCTGTGCCTCAGTTTCCTCATTGGTAAAACAGGGATTTAATAGCACTTCCTTCACTGGGTGGTTTCAAGGATCAAATGAGACATAGCATTTCATAAATCTTAAGCCAATAGGCATTTTTAAATACGTATTATGTGCCAGGCACTGTGCCAAACACCAGAGATACAAAAAAATGCAAATACAGTACCTACCCTCAAGGAATTCACAAATTTTTTGTCATTATTCACCTTAAGGCTCTATATGTTGGCTTTTGGCATTATTACTGGGCTGAGGAGCAATGCTTACTCTTGTCTAATCATGGTCATGAAAAAAAAACTTTACTTCTGGCATTCTTAATCTCTAGGCAGATTCATGGTTAAACTCCTCCTCCGTCCCTCTCCTCCCTATTTGCCTAGTTAGATGAACAGGGACAAAGGACTTCTGCTGTCCAAGGCTTCTGTTGTTGCCTCATCCTAGACAGCTGAACGAGGCCATATTGGGGGCTCAAAATGCTCCCTGGCCCCCAAAGCCCACCCTCACTTCTGTAGCATCCACTGGTGAAATCATTCTGGCTCATCAGAAGGCACTGGGTCACTGAGGGAGCGGCCTTATCAGCTGATCTGACCCAAGTCCAAAGAGAGGAGTCTCTGGGGACACCCTCCCCAATTCCCTTTAATTTCAAGTAAGAGAAGCTGGTCCGGGGCCAGCATGCACATGGGATGCCTGAGCAAGGGTAATTAATGCAGTCTCTTTGTATCGAAAGTATCACCTTGCCTCCTAATCAGCAGATACACGACAATTGAGGGTGACAGCCAGACTGAGAACCGCAGGGATACAGCCCCCTTTCAGGCCAGTGTCTCACCTGCCACTTCCCTTTCCTCACAGCTGACTAGCCACAAAATGCTCCTCGCAAGGAGAACTGACTGTGCTAGAAGCCCTGGCCCAGGCCTCACCCCTGCAGTGGATGGACGCCCACTTGCAAGCAGCCAAGGTTCCGCGTCTAGACCATCTTCATTCCAGGGACACCAAGAGCACTTTCACTCACATCCATTAAAATTACAAGAGGAAGTGTCTGAGTTTGGTTGGGTTGGGGTTTTTTTTTCCTAGTTTCCTCATTAAATATTCAGCTTAGGTTTTTGACCCTGTTTGCTGTGCTTATGTAAACAAAAATACCATGAGATGGATTGAGGGGACATGGCGACCTTCCTAAACAGTGACATGTAGGAGAACTGGGGGAAATTGTGCAGAACAGAGGTTCAAGCTGAATTCAAACTAAATCTGCATTTTTCCCCTTCAAAAAACAAGACCATCATCTCCCTGACCCAAACAGGAACCAGTTTCAATTTTCAAGCCTGGAATTTCTGCAAAGCCTAATCCGTAGCTGGGGTAGACATCACCTAGCCCAGTCTCATTTTACAAACATCCCAGAGAAAATAAGTGACTTAGACACACAGGGGACTCTAGGTCATAGAGCTGGAGTTACTGAGGGCCTTAAAGGTACCCTGGTCCAACCTCATTTGACAGAAGAGGCCCAGAGAGGTTAAATGTCTTGCCCAAGGTGATACAGGTAGTATCAGTAAGAGGCAAAACTTGAATCCAGGTTCTTTGACTATAAAATTAGGTGGCACAGTGGATAGAGTATTGGACTTGGAGTCAGGAAGATCTGAGTTCAAATTCTGCCACAGATGCTTACTGGTTGTGGGACACTGGGCAAGTCACCTAACACTCTCAGCTTCCTCCAAAGGGGTTGGGCTTGATGGCCTCTAAGTTATCTCTCAGCTCTAAATTTATGGTCCTCTGTCTACTATGACAGGAAGGAAGGAAGGAAGGGAGAGAGAGAGAGAGAGAGATAGAGAGAGAGAGAGAGAGAGAGAGAGAAGGAGGAAAGGAAGGAAGGAAGGAAGGAAGGAAGGAAGGAAGGAAGGAAGGAAGGAAGGAAGGAAGGAAGGAAGGAAGGAAGGAAGGAGGGAAGGAAGGAAGGAAGGAAGGAAGAGAGAGAAGGAAGGAAGGGAGAGAAGGAAGGAAGGAAGGAAGAAAGGAATCAAAATAAAAAGGGAAACACCAGACAAGCAATGGGGAGAGACAGAGAAAGTATCTCCAAAAAGCCCCAGTGATTTCAAGGGCTTGTGAGATGGCCACCCTTGGACCCAGGGGTAGTTTCTCAGAGCTTGGCTGTCCTTCTGGTGACCAGCTGAAGGAGAAGCCCAGGTGTGTGGCTTGAGCAACTTTAAATTAACAGCTAATAAGCACAACTTTTTTTAATCCTGCCTCATCACTGAGCCTGAACCACACCAAAGATACCCTGAATATTTTGATTTAGGGATGGCTTTCAGAGGAGGTCCTTTAGTTAACTCACCCAAAATTAACCTTGCTTAACTGCCAAAACCTGGCCATGTTTTTTTTTAATCTGGGCCGCACTCTGGGTTGTGTCAGAAACCTGAGGTAACAGGGCCCTGGCAGGCCTGTCTCTAATCCCAGAGGGTGCCTCTGGGCTGCTGTCTCCCATTTGCCCACCTGAATTTTTGTTAAAAATCCATAGGGACATTCTGCTGGGTTCATTATCAAAAGTCACTGGCTGAATCCCTCAACCTAGTTAAAAATCTCCCTGTGGAACTAGGGACTCTGCAATTTCGTCCGAGGCTCATAAGACTCAGGGACAGGTGCACTCTTAGAGCCTGAAGGGGCCTACAGGGTCATCGGGTCTACCCCCTCATTTTACAGAGAGGGAAACTGAGGCCCAGAGAAGAAAAGAGACAATCTGGTTGATTCAGCCCGACTACCAAGGTGTCCTGTTTGTCAAGGGATTTGGGCTCTTTCTTGGGGCCTTCCCTCGTGAGGACAAACTGCTCCTCAAGGCCCCCTCCTCACAGCCCCTACCCCGCATGCCTGCCAACTGGAGGAAGAGGGCCCTGGGAGGCCTTCTCCTTTCTGGAATCTCTCTGCTCCCTGTCCCATGGAGCAAAAAGAAAACAGAATCAGCTATTTAGAACCAGAAGGTATCTCAGATAATAAAGCCAGGTGGTGCAGTGGGTGCAGTGCTGAACCAGGAGTCAGGAAGATTTGAGTTCAAATCCTGACACAGGCACTTCCTAGCTGTGTGACTCTGAGCAAGTCATCTACCTCTTATCTGTAAAATGGGACCTTCTGCAAATCTTAGTCTATGAATGTTAGGGATCAATAGGATTACTATCAATTAGAGGGGCGGGCAGTGGACCTGGGATCCAACTGGTATAGAGAACTCCCGGGTGAGAAGCCTCCATTTACTTGTGTAGGTTGGCACCTCCTCTGCAACGTTGAGTCTTAGAGTTGCCTAGGGCATGAGGACTTTAACTGACTTGCCCAGGATCACACAGACAATGTGGGTTGGGGGAGGCACCAAAACCCAGATCTTCCTGGTTCTGAGTCCAGATCTCCACCAGTTAAGTAATGCTGCCTCTCATATTAACAGGGGCTTTAAATGAATAAAAAAAAATTAAAAAAAAACAACCAAGAAATTAACAACAAAGAAAATAACAAAGAAAAAAACCAATAACAAAAACCTGGAAAGGGTACTTCCCAGAATAAGCCTTTCCTCTGTGCCAGGTACTGAAGACACCATACAAATAAAGCATTGCCTGCCCTCCTTGAGGGAGCTTACATTCTAATCTGGGAAGACAACCCATAAAAGGAAGCCGGGAGGGGCAGGAGATGGTCAGGAAGAAGTGAGACCCGATTCCAGGCATCCATCAGAGAAAGGGAATCCAAAGGTGGAATCCCAGGTTCTTGATGGGGATGGAGAGAAGGATGATGGCCACCGTGGAGATGCCTCAGAAGCTTGGTTCCAGGTGGGAAAAAGAGAGAGTTCATCTCCCTAATTAGGCTGCCTCTCTATTCTCCTCATCATTCTCCCCAAAACAAGCTCCCACCCCCGGCCAGCACTTTCCTATAGGCCAGATTTTCCCCTATTAGGATGTCTTGAAGGCAGAGGCTGTCTCACTTCTGTATTTACATCCTCAGCATCAGCACATAGTGGGCTCTTAATGCAGTAGCTGGGTGGCTGAGAGAGGTGATAGATAGAGGTCAGGGCCTGGAGTCAGGAAGACCTGAGTTCAAATCCAGCCTCAGATACTCACTAGATGTGTGACCCCAGGCAAGTCACTTAACCCTGTTTGCTTCAGTTTCCTCATTTGTAAAATGATCTGGAGAAGGGAATGGCAAACCAGCCCAGTGTCTTTGCCAAGAAAACCCCAAGAAGAGTCAAATACAACTAAACAACAATGAAAGCTCTAAATGAGGGCGTTTTCGTTCTAACTGTTTCTACCTGAGCTCCACCAAATATGACAAGCACAGGAACCACAGTAATAATACTAGCTCGCGTTTATATAATGCTTTAAGGTTTTCAGAGTGCTTTATACCTCTTCTGGTCCTCACAACAACCCTGAGATGATGGCTATTGTCACTCCTGTTTTATATGGGAGGAAACTCAGGTTCATAGCATTGCCCAGGGTCATGCAGCTAGAAGGGATCCGAAAAAAAAAATCAAACCAGGTGGTCTTCCTGCCTCCAACTCCAGCAGATCTGAGCCCAGGTCCAAGGTCCTATCAGACATCCTGCCCCAAAACCCTCATTTTACAGATGAGGCTTTTCAGAGAAGTTAAGTGACTTGCCTAAGCTCTCTTACATAGTAAGTCACAAGGATAGGATTTGAAGCCAAGACCTCTGGCTCCAGATTCAGTTCTCTTTCTCCCTCACATAGGGACATCCTGACACCCCCTCCGTCCTGAAACACTTCTCAAGATCAATCAATTAATAAACATTTGTTAAGTGCCTACCATCTGCCAGGCACTGTGTAAAGCCCAGGGGAAACAGAAAGAGGCAAAAGACAGTCTCTTCCTTCAAGGAACTTACAATCTAATGGAGGAGAAAATATGCAAACACATAAAAAGCAAGTTATATACAGGATAAATAGGAAATAATTAACAGGGGGAAGGTACTAGAATTAAGAGAGATTATTAGGGAAGGCTTTCTGTACTAGATGAGATTTTAGTTAAAACTGAAAGGAAGCCAGGGAGGTCAGGAGTCAGAATGGAAGAGAGAGAACAGTCTAGGCATGGGGGACAGCCATAGAGAATGCCCAGAGCTGAGAGATGGAGGGTCTTGTTCATGGGAAGGCCAGGAGGCCAGAGTCATTGGATATATCAGGGAGCGATGAGGTCTAAAGAGATTGGATGGTAGGAGAAAGCTGGGTAATGAAGGGCCCTGAATGCCAAGCTGGGCATTTTGTACCTGATCCTGGAGGCACTAGGGAACCACTGGAGTTTATAGAGGTGAGGTAGCAAGGTTAGAACTTTGCTTTAGGAAAATCATTGACCAGAGGATGGACTGGAGTGGGGAGAGACAAAACCTCTCAGCAGCATGGGAGGTGATGAGGGTCTGTACCAGCATAGTGACAGCGTCAGAGGACAGAAGGAGGCGTATTCAAGAGAAGTCACAAAGGTGAAGTCAGCAGACCTTGGGAACAGCTCACAGATCACCCTGGTTTTTTTTTTTAAATTAGGAAGTTTATATGGAACCTGAAAAGTTTTAGGGAGCTCTTTGGAGTAGTTCCATCCTTATAACTTTACTTTGAGAAAAGGTCTGAGCAGGGAAGACAAAGAACCAAACTTAGGAACTGGAAGCGATGGGGCATTTGTATTCTGGAGAATTTCAATAGCCTCTGTTCTAAGCCGGAACATTAGGTGACTTTACCTTTCCTGTCCTTTGCCCTCTAATATGGCTTCAAGACAATTAAAGCTGCTGTGGAAATTTCACATCGAGGGCCTTTGATAATGGAAACAGCCAAGGAAAAAACCTTGCATGTTAGAAAAAAAAAAGCTAGCCCAAGTTCTTTTTCCTTAGAAGGAAACAAAAGCATGGCAGGCTGGTCTGCCGAATTCTAGAGCCTTCATTCAAGAAAAAAAGAACTCGAGGATGATTATGATATAAAATGACCTGCATGCTTGCGGTTATTATTGTACATTACATTATGCCTTGATCTGGTACTTTTTAATTAAATTCCAATTGATCAAACAGTTTCAACAACGAGTTCACAATGCGCCTCGTATGATTTTGGAAACGCCAGATTCAAGCTAAATTAATACTGTACTCTCTCCTGTCGATAAGAACTCCCAGTGAAAAATTGCACATGTGGGAGCCCTGCAAAGGACCAGGTTCACTGGGTGGGTCCTTTGTAGGCGAGGCAAGCGGCAGACCCTCCTGTGGTTAATCCCAAACATTCATTCGATAAACATCACTTAAGTGCTTTCTCCTTACTACTAGGTACTGTGTGAGCCTGTGAAGTACAAAGATAAAAATAAAAATACATGCCCTCAAGAAGCTTCCATTCCATCAGAGGGAGAGGATAGTTCATGAGCACAAATAAGCCTAATACAAGATTTAAAGGTGTAATTGGGAGATGGAGGAGAGTTAGTCAATGGACTCTGAGAAGATGATCAGGGAAGGCTTCACAGAGGGGAGGAACCTTGAAAGAAAAGAGTTTCTAAGAGGCAGAGAGATAGCAAGGTGTAGTAGACAGGGGATCCATGGATGGATGGATGAACAAATAAGCAAGCAAGCATTTATTAAGGGTTTACTATGTGCCAAGCACAGTGCTAAGTTCTGGGAATACGAACAGAAAAGAGAGACAGTCCCCGCCCCCAAGGAGAGGAGGACAATGCATTTGGGGAGTGGTGTCCAGGGAAGGATATTTTGGTCTAGAAGTCGGGGATGTTGAATGGAGTGACAGGGCAATGATCCACCCTTTCCAAAAGGTGGTGTTGATTTGATAATGGTTCTCTAAGCGAGAAGATCCGAATCTTGGCTCCACTGCTTCCCATCTGTGTAACCTTCAGCGAATCAGCTTAACCTCTCTGGGCTTCGTCTCTAATAACAGCTAACATTGATACAATTCTTACTATGTGCCAGGCATCATGCTAAGTGCTTTATAAATAGTATCTCATTTGATCCTGGGAGGGAGGCGCTGTTATTATTCCCATTTTCACAGATGAAGAAACTGAGGCAAGCAGAGGTTTAGCAACTTGCCCAGGCAGTGTCTGAGGCTGCATTTGAATGCAAGACTTCCTGACTCCGCTCCTGGCATCTATCAACCCAGGGTCTAAACTGTATGACTTCTGTGATACCTTTCATGTCTAAATCTAAGACCCATCAGAGACAAGCTAGGATGGATGGGGAAAGAGCCCATGTAAATGCCCAGACAATATGTAAGGAGTCTGACCCTTCAGCATTATTGATTGGCTAGAACAGAGGGAATAATGTGAAGTGAGTAGAGCTGGACTGTAGGCAACCAGAAGCCACCAAAGGTTTTTGAGTATGGGGAGTGATACAGCCACTTCTGTGCCTCAGTTGGACCATATCCCAGGAAAATGGCTAACCCAAATGGCAAACATGTATTTTTAAAAGTTGAACGAAAATTAACTTGGTTTTGAGAATGTCATGACACTACCTCCCCCAAGATAATGATCAATACCTAGGGATGTCTCCAAATCAGGAATCAGATCCCATGGCTCTCACTCAGCAAGACTTTCATATTCATGGGTCAGGGTCAAGTAGTTAGTAACACAGCTCCTAGTTACACTTAGGTACAGGGATTAGACCTATGATTTAATTAGTAGAGGGAACTCCCAGATGAAGAAACTCTCTCCCCCAGTCCAGGCTGGCACCATCTTTGCAGCCTGCCAAGTTGTGTAGAGTACTAAGAGGTTAAGAGTGCCCATGGTCACAGTAGGTATCAGAAGGTCTATCTGCTACACTAATGGTCTGTGACTCGGGCAGTACATAAGGATCCCTGCTGGCCATATAGTGACTTATAAAACCACAGCTAGGTGGCAGAGAAGTGGATAGAATGCCAGGCCTGGAGTCAGGAAGACCCGAGTTCAAATGTGACCTCAGACACTTACTAGCTGTGTGACCCTGGGCAAGTCACTTCACCCTGTTTGCCTCAGTTTCCTTATTTGTAAAATAAGCTGGATAAGGAATTGGAGCCCCAAAAGGACTCACAAAGAGTCGGATATGACTGAAAACAACTGAACAACAACATATTCTGTTGTGTTTTTATTTATTTTGTTAAATATTTCCCATCTACATTTTAATCTGGTTTGGGCCCCACTCAGGAGGATTGCCAACACCAGGTTTGGCACCTCTATATTATGCCGCTGGTGCCCTACCTCATGCCCACACCCACACCCACCCAAAAAAAAACTTGTGTTCATTCTCAAAGAAGCAAATTTAGGTCTTGTATGGGGAGAAACTTCCCTACTTGCAGAACCAACAGTGGAACTCTCTGCCTCAAGAGATGATGAGCTCTCCCCCACTTGAGGTCGTTAAGGGAAGGCTAGATGCCCACTTGTCAGGCATATAGAAGAGGGGATCCTTTTTCAGGTTTGCTGGTCCACTGATGGCCTCTGAGGCCCTTTCAAGCTCTAAAATTCTGTGATTCAGCTATTTACCAGCTCAACGCACTTAATATGGAAAGAGGCAGTTGTGATGGAGGAGGGACAAGACCCAGCTGAGAGCTGGCTGAACCTACAGTCAGCTGAGACAGTTTGTTTGGTTTGGGGTTGGGTTTGTTTTTTTTTTATCTTATATCTGTTAAGTCACAGCCACACTGTCTGTTCTCTTCTCCTTAAGTTATACGGGGTTATTTGTAGAGACATAGCTTCAGAACTAGAAGGCCCCTAAAAATCATCTACCCCAACTCTCATTTTGCTGAAGACCCCCAAGACCAAGGGCAATTGAGTGACTTGCCCAGGGTAATGCTTAGAGGAAGAGCGGAGACAAGAACCCAGAAGACCTGACTCCATGCTCTGTCATCTTCTACCAGCCCAATTTCTCATATCATGGGGCTGTGCTCCCTAATGGGTAGGGCATTCAAGTTGCAATCAGCAAGATCTAAGTTTGAATTCTGCTTGACACTCAATAGCCACGTCTAAATTATTCCATGTCTCTAACACTCAGTTTTCTCATCTATAAAGAAGGGATAAAGTATCAACTGCATTTATCCCACAGGGGCCAAGGGCCAAATGAGGTAATAATACAAGTTGTCACAAAAGTCTTAGTGTCGTTTTTTTAGCTTAAATAGTTTTAGTAGCTTAATTTCCTTAAAATTTTAATAGCAAGCTAAAAATCACACTGAGAGTTTTGGGATCCCCTGTATCTGTAGAGAGCTCTGCAAATTTCCAAGTATTATGTAAACATCGATTGTTATCATCAACTTGAAATGATAAATTGATATCTTTCCCTTGGTCATTGGCCATCCATATATGAAGGTCCATATTCAGTGGAGAGACCTTTCTATAAATGGGCCTTTCTGGCCCCTTAGATGACTTCTCTCAACAGCCCTTGAACACATCTTGTGTCCACCAAAGACTTCAGCTCCACAGCCAAGTTAATTACTGACACAGATTTGGAAAAATGAATAGAAATAAATCACCAGGTCTAATTTTGGAGAGGCCCAGAGGCATGAAGCAATCTGCTCAAAGTCACACAGCCCGTTAACGGAAGAGTCAAGACTAGAACCCAAGCCTTTCAACTCTGCGTTCACATCATTCACATCAACACACATACGCCCATTCAGTCCACTCCAATGGCTCCCTATCACCTCTAGAAGCAAATCTAAACCACTCTGGCTCTCAGAGCCTTCAAAACCTGGCCCCCTTCTACCTTTCCAGGGCTCTTGTTCCTTACTCCCCTCGGGCTACTCTTCAATCGGGGGCACTGATCTCCCTGCTCTTCCTCCACTAAGACAGTCCACCTCCCAACTCTGACTGCATCCACCTTCCCCCATGCCTAAAGTTCTCTTCCTCCTCCCCCTCTCCAACCTCTGGCTCTCCGGCTTCCTTCAAGTCTCAGCTATAAGTCTCACTATCTGCAAGAATTCTTTCCCAGTTCTCCTTAATTTTAGTGCCTTCCTCCTGAGACTATCCCTACTTTATTATTTACATATATAATGTTACATATATAAATGTATAATAGTGTATAGAACTTTATCCCTAGTTTATTATTAATATATAATGTTATACATAAATGCATAATAATGTAATATATAACTCTATTATCTGTTATATATTATAAACATATAATATACAAACATATTTATGACATAAATACATAATACAATATATAACCTTATATATCATATATGCTTATATGTAAATATATCTAAAATAAACTAGGGGTAGTCTCAGAGTTTATATATTATAAAATATATAATAACCTATTATACATAAATATATCATACTTTACATATTATATATTTGTATATATACATATAAGTTATATACATAAAATAAACTAGAGGTAATATCAGAGGGAACGTACTAAATAAATGAGGGGTAATATATTTTTACATACACATATATCTTCATACATACATATAGATACGTGTATGTGTGTGTAAATATATATATATATATATATATATATATATATATGGTATTTGTACATAGTTGTTGGCATGTTTCCTCTCCCATCAGCCTGCCCCTTTAGAGCAGGGACTGTTTTTGTCCACTTATCCTCAGTATTTAACACTGTGCCTGGCACACAGTAGGCATTTACTAATAGCTTCTCACCTGAGTGATACCTAACAGACCAAACTCTTTCTAGATGAGCTTCTGTGGCCAGAAGAATATCCACAGCCAAAGGGAGAAAAAAGTTCAAAAACTCAGAAGATCACTGTGCCATAAGTGATAAATATGAAGAATTCAGAGACTTGCTGGAAGACTTACATGAGCTGAAGCAGAGAACAAGACATAGTGACTACAATAATGTAAACAGGAAAAGCAACAACAACTCAGTGTTGTAATTGTAATGACCAAGAAACTTGACCTTAGAAAAGAGCTAAGAAAATGAGCTTCTCTCCTTTCTTTCCAGAGGTGAGGCACTATGGGTGGGGACTACTGCATACACTGTCAGAGTCCCTTGATGTGTTGGTTGGTTTTAGTGAACTGTTTTATTCTTTGTTACAAAGGATAACTCCCAGGGGGAGCTTCATTCGGGAATGAAGTCAATTTAAAAACAAAAGCTTTTTTGACAAAAAGTATAAAACTCAATGGTCCATCATCTCAGAACTGTGAGAGTTAAGATTGGCCTCCCTTCCTGTCTCTCTAAAAAGAAAAGAGAATTCCATTGTGAGAGAGGGAGAGTCATTGAGAAGAGATGATGATGTGAAAAAAGGACAGAACATCAATAAAACACATAAAAAAGGAACCAAATATAGGAGTAAGTAGAAGGATCAGAAGCAGGGAAGTCACTACTAGAGTGGGTCAAACAACTATCATTTATTAAGCTCCTACTATATGCAGTAGTCACTGTGCTAAGGGTTTGACTATTCTCTCCCAGACCCAACCTGCCCTCAAATCTATTGTGGATTACTCAGCACATTCAGCAAATCCTAAATGTTGATGACATCGCTGGGCTCTGGGACATTCTATCTCTCTGAATATTTTTCAGACTCAAGGACACTTTGGAAACAATACACCAGAAGCAAAAAACAAACAAACCCCCTAAAAGCAATTAGACTAGACAAGTTGCTAATATTTGGATATTGGATGCTTGGAAATAATTTATTTCTTGAAGATGAATCTCAATTTCATTTTCAGGTCTCTGGGTGCCCCTCCCCGTAGCCTCCCCCATCAGAATGTCAAAGATGCGTTTGGGTGACAGTCTGCGGTGGCGGTTGCAAAGGCCCTTCCTCCCTTCCATTGCATCAGAAACCCAAGCTATTTTTTTTTAAACCCTCTGCAGGAGGGGTGAAAAGAGGCTGAGTCTTAAGCCAACTCCTCCTCTAGGGCCATTGGGCCTTTCCTCTTAAATAATGACTTCGCTTTACCTGTCCTCATTTAAAGGCATCAATTAAAAACACACAGCTCCGTCATTCCTGGGCCAAGCCGCCTGGCGAGCCTCCTGCCCAGCCTGCAGCAGAGCCCGGTACTATCCTCATTTTCTGTATCAGTGGGGTAGAACGAGTCAGAATGGAATGATTTTATTTTGCAATGTGTGCTGCTCCCTACAGCTACTTGTCATTGTATTTAAGGTCAAAAAAAAAAAAAGGATTTCTGCCCGTTAGGTTGGGAGTAATGAAGAAGATGGGCAAGATCAGGATCAACCCCACCCTCTCCTTCCCACTCATTCACACTCACCCCAACCCACAGCTTCCTTTCTGCAGTGGGTGGGCCTGGCTTAGTAAGCTCATTTGGAGCCAAAGCTCCAACATAGTGTTGAAGGCAAAAAGAAAACTACTCCAAGAAGGACCTTCCTACCTTCTTTGCCCCTCAGGTTAGTCCATATCTGGATGTTCAGACAGGTGCCAGGCCCCTGGCCCTCTGGGAATTCCTCCTCTCCCCTCCATGTTCAACAGGGACAGAAAGGTCAGGGAGGATATGACCATCGTGACCATTTCAACAGGATGTACAGCAGGAAGGTTAACCCCCCCTCCCCCCCTCCCCATAGGCCAGTCTGACCCACACAGGGTAAGGGTGGGCCTACATTTTGTGCTCTAAAGCCCCTCCCTGGCACCCTGTGTTCGAAGGGCCTTCCCAGCTCTGACATCCTGTGTTCTAAGACCCTCCCAACTCTGACATCCTGTGTTCTCAGGGCTCTCCGGGCTCCAACATTCTATGCCTCTTCCAGCTGATTTCAAACCCAGCCCTCAGAATCACACATCAATGCTAAGAAAATCGTTTCTCCTCTGGCCCACACCCCAACCTCAATATTGCAGGGCCTACATTCTGTCCCCTCCTCTTTATGGACATCTTGAGGATAAATGAGATTAAGTGGCAATGCCTCCAGCTCCTGGGATAAAAGGAGCTCAGGGAAGCTTTGCTCTTTTGAGGCTCACTCGATAACAAATGCTACATGAACTCCCAGGTATTCTCCCCTGTAAGCCAGGCAACAGGTGCAGCCCAGCCCTGGCCCAGCAGCTTTGAGTGCCCCCGGGATCCACCAATAACATCTTCCTCCTCAGGTTCAATCAACCCGACTCCAATCTTGGCCTCCCTTCCTATCTCTCTAAAAAGTACACAGGGAAGGGGCCCGTGAAGGCCTTTGTGACGATGCCACATGAGAATCAGGAGAAGGAAGTGGGGCTGTGATTGCTAGGGTCTTCAAGCATCTTTCGAGATAGTGTGTGTACAGCACCTACTACGTGCTACGCTAAGTGATGCTTTACAAGCATCAATTCCCTCGATCCTCACAGCTCTACAAGGCGCGTGCGCTTTTTATCCCCATTTTACAACTGTGGAAACTGAGGTAGATGGTGGTGAAGCCTTTGGCCAGGGTGGGTCACACAGCTGGGAAGTATCTGAACCAGGTCTCCTTGTAGCCAGGTTCAGTGTCCTAACCACTGTGCCGCCTAGCTGCCCAAGGATTATCCATGCTCCGCCAGACCCGAGGGCAGAAATAGGAGCGTTGCCTAGGAGCCGAGTTAGGCTTGGGGTCAGGAGGAGCTTCCCTAATAACCTCAGTTGTCAGGTCCAAAGTAAAAATGGGTTGCTGTGGGACGGTGGGTTCCCCTTGCCGGCATTCTTAAGCAGAGCCTGGAAGACCACTTGTCTGGGATCATGGAAAAGGGATTCTTGAGTATGGCTCGGATTAGATGGCCTTCCTCCTCTGAGATGCCGGCAGTTGGTGGCGTGAGTTTGCATTGTGATAACAGCTGACAACAGATGTAACATTGCAAGGTTTGCGATAAGCTTTACACACATTAGTATTTGATTTGACCCTCATAACAATAATTCTATAATGTAGGAGCCAGTGTCTGAGGCCGGATTTTAACTCGGGTCCTCCTCTCTCCAGGCCTGCAGCTCTATATACTGTAGCACCACCTCATTCCCACAAACGGGGCTTGCTCCCCTGTATATGAGTTGTACATGACTCAGTCTGTCCCCTAGCTCAAACCCTCATGCCTTCTCTTAGTGAGTATTGCAAATAGGTATCTTACCTACCCCTACCTGAACTAGGGATCATGCCCTGGAGGCCCGGACCCTTCCAGCTCTGGCACACCTGCCCTAGTGCTCCTGCAGCTTAAGTGGCCACCTCCAACCATACTTGACTCTATGGTCACATGCTCACGCGCGCGCGCACACACACACACACACACACACAAAATCTTCCCACCTTACCTCCACACTTGTAACCTCCACCAGCCCCTTATCCCCACTTTCAAGTTGTATGATTATAATCAAATCAATACCACTATTAGTCCTAGAAAGACTCTGTCCATCCATACCCCCATATACAACATTCTGTTTCTTGCCTCCAGATTATAAACTCCTGGAGGGTAGGGATTGCCTTTGGCCTTTCTTTGTATCCCCAGGGCACAGCATAGTAGGCACTTATAAATGCTCTGACTACGCATAACCTATTTGACCTATAACCTAGGTCAAATTGCTTGCTTCTCATGGGGGTAGGGGGTGTGAAGAGGAGGGAGGGAGAGAATTTGGTACTCAAAATTTGAAAAAAAGAATGTTAAAATTGTTTCTACATGTAATTTGGGGAAAATATTAGATAAAAAGATTAAATTAAAAATATTAAAAATTTTAAAACATTAAAGTAAAATAAATAAATGTTAACTGATTGACTGACTTTGCACAGGTGGTCCGCCATGTCTGGAACACATTTCTTTCCTCACATCTAGCTCATGGGATCCCTCACTTCCTTCAAGACACAGCTCAAAATGCAACATCCTCGGCTACACGGGTCTTGATTCTCAACCTTTTGCTGGTTATTAATGCTTTCTCCCTCTTGCAATTGCATAGTTTTACATAGTTTTTTATTTACTTTTCTGTATACATATCATGTTCCCGCAATAGAATATAAGCTTCCTGAGGGCAAGATCTGCTTCGTTTTCATCAATGTATCCCCAGCCATCAGCACAGTGTCTGGTACATGGGAATTGTAGAATGGAATTAAAGATTCTGGTTGTCTGAAAGTGACAAATTGCCTACTCAGAGACCCTAGAAAAGCCTGCCCCACAAGGTGGGGACTATGTAGGTGGGCCAGGGAATCATCTAGAGCAGGGATGCCCAACCCTTTGAGAAGTTCTACCACTGAAGGTCTTAGGTCATGCCCACGTACATCTCTTGGCCCAACCCAGTCCTCTTGCCTCTGTGGAACAACAGGACAAAAAATGCAAAACACAAACTGAGAAATGATGATAACCAAAGAAAATGAAACTTAAATTCAATCAAGTTAGATGAATGAGATTATCTAAAATTCCAGGGAGTGAGGGCCCGCTTATTTGTTGTCTGTTTTTGTTTCTTTGTCTGCTGATTAAAAGTATCAGAGATTACAGATGAAAAAACTGGAGAAGGCCCATTGTAGTTGTCTAAGATGAGAGAACAGAAACGCCACCACAAAGCTTCCCCCTTCCCCCTTTACAGTGACAAGGCACAGTATCCTGCCCCTTCCCGAAAAGCAAATGTTACTGGTTTCAAGTGGGGCAATTTTATGTCATTGGGGAGCTCCAGTTGCTATGATAACTTAGATGAATTTTCAGAGTTATTCTTTTCACGCACTATCTCCCAGGAAATTGGCTAGTTCTTTCTGTCCTGTAAAGGTTGCAATGCTAGGGGCAACACTGGAGGAACCGGAACACATCAGAATATGAAGAAGTAGGTGTCTCAGTTTATCTCTGCACTTTATTGTCTGGATATTTACCATAAGCCTCTGGTAATATGATCTTTCCCCTGGCCTGGTAAACAGACTCTCAATTTCACATGTGACTCTTCCCAAAGATTAGAGTTTGCAACATAAAATAAAATAAAATTTTTAAAAATGTTTCTAGACTCCAGGGACTGAGTGGGGTTTTGTTTTCTGTTTTCTTGGTGGTGTTTTTCCCTAAGTACAAGAAGCATGTGAGAAAGGTCTCCATGACAGGTAATCACAAACAAGCCCACAGCTGTGTTAGTCATTTTAAAAAATAAATAAATAAACAAAGCCCCAGTATAAAGTTGTAGCAACACAAAATTCACCTGTTTATGAAAATCATTGTACATAAACAAGAATGAGGCAAATTGATTTATTAAAGGCTTGACAAGGACTAGAGTTTGAAAATGAATTTCTGCCATATTTTTTTTAAATCCTAGAATCCTGGGTTGCAGGTAATTAGGCTATTGACCTTTAGTGACACCTCTAGTTACCAGCCCCCCACCCCAGGCTGGTGGCTTTTTATAAAGCCGACTGTGTTTGGCCAATGGTCCCAGGCATTTCTTCCAATTCTGAAAAGCTACATAAACTGTTTCTTAAGAGAATTAATTCTCCGAGCAGTACATCGGCATTCACTGGATACAAGGCAAGTGATAGCCAGGTTCCCAATTATGTCCAACCTTAAATCACACTGCTTGGTGTGATTTTATATCCAGCCCCACAGGGAGCTATGCTAAGGCATATATTTGGCTGGCTTTCAAACCACGGCAACAAAACATGTGCTGGGGAAAATGATTCAAAAATATTCAGAAAGCAGTCATTTATTTGTGATGGTCTGTTCACGTGAGACAATGAGCTGCTTCCCAGAATAGGCATCATCCATCAAGAAAGGCACTACAAACCCAACACATCCTGGCTGGAGTCCGACTCTCAGCCATCGCGGTGCAATTATTATTATTTATCATCTATATTACATCAAAGATGCAGACTGAGACCCGGATGGCACCCACCATAGCAGTTAGGTGAGACCCCATGGTGCTAGGCAGAGGTTCCAGGGGGCAGCTTGGCCACAGCACCCTCTGTGAGCCTAGAAGAAGGTAAAAGGTAGAGTTCACGTCACTGAACTCTGTTTTCACGCAGGAACTCAAAAACCGTATAGCAGAGAAAGCCATAGCAACCATGAGGGCCTAGAATATCAGAGCTGAAAGGAACCTTCAACTGCCTCCTCATACAGATGAGAAAGTTCAGTCAGAGAGAGAAACTGATCTGCCCGGGATGACATAATTAGTTAATGCCAGAGCTAGGACTCAATCTTGGCAGAGACTCGAGCTCCCCAGGAATCATAGCCTGAGGGCTCCCCCTTAAACGAGTCGATTCTATAATTCTTCCTTTGGAGGCAGAATGACTCTGTTTCCCTTTAGATATTCTAGAAGCACCTCAAACCCAGTCTTTCCAAAAGGAGGCTGATTATAGAATCAGAGAGTCTGAGGATGAAGGAATCTCTGAAGCCATCTAGTCCAACCCCTTCATTTGACAGATAAGGAAACTGAGATACAGGGTAGTATTAGAGATGGTCATTGAGCCCAGGTCTTCTGGTCCTACAAGAAAGGCTCTTCTTTTCACTGTACCATGTTATCTTTCCTCTTCAATCTTCATTTTGATTTGGCTTTACTATTTCTGACTGGTATACCGCCATTCACCCTGTCTCCCACAATCACAAGCTTGGTTTTCCCCTAGACTCTTCCTCTGTCCTCACCCTGAATGTCCAATCAATTACTAAGTCCTCATAATACAATTCTTGCAAGATCTCCTGCATGAACACCTTCCATCATCACCCATCTGGATACTGAAATAGCCTCCTTTTAGGTCTATTCTTTCCAGCCTCCCAATCATCCTTCAGAGTCCTGTCAAAATCATGCATCCATCTGGTTATGTCCCAGCTCTGACAAAAAAAAAATTATTTGGTGCCTATCCAATAAAGCTTACATTTCTTTACCAAACATTCTAGATCCTACACAATCTAGGCCCAGATTTACCTCCTATAACTCTCCCCCATGCATGGTTGCTTTACCCAAAATGGACTCTCTGTCCCCTAAATATGCATGCACTCTCCCATGTCCCTGCCTTTGATTCCCCTGTCTCTGTACTGCCCTCCTTCCCCATCTTGTCCTGTTTAGAGCCAACTTAAAACACTCCCCTCTGTGAGGCAGCCTTCCTGGATTTGTAATGACCTTCCTACTCAGACCTCATCAAACACTGTGTTTTAAGACCTATACACTATACACTGTGTAAGACAGCCAGGTGGTGTAGTGGATAGAGTGCCAATTCTGGAGTCAGTACGGCCTAAGTTCAAATCTGGCCTCAGATATTGTGTGACCCTGGGCAAGTCACTTCACCCTGTTTGCTTCTGTTTCCTCATCTGTCAAATGAGCTAGAGAAGGAAACTGCAAACCACTCCAGTGTCTTTGCCAAGAAAACCCCAAATGGGGTCACGAGGAGTCAGACACGGCTGAACAACAAAACATGATGTAATATTGTGTGTTGTCATTATTCATGTTCACATTTTATCCTCTGACTAGGCTGTGAGATCTGGAAAGGCAAAGACTGCGTCTAATTTTAAATCTGGCAAACAGTCCTTAATAAATATGTGTTAAATGAATGAATGAAAGAAAGTGATGAGGATGAGAGCTGGGATCCTGCAGAAAACAAGCCTTGATTGGACCAGAGGGAAAATCCACTTGAGAGAAAACTCCTAGGCATTGCCATCCTAAGGACCGATTCCCTTTCCCCACCAGCCAGTCTGAAAACTGTCAGCAATCTAGGGTCTGAAAGGCTGAGAGGTGTCAGGCTAGAAGAGATCTTCATAATGAGGCCCGACCCATGCCTCTGACACACAATGAACCTGACATGTGGAGGGGATAACCTGCTATTTGCCTAAAGTCACGTGGACAGTAAGCAGCAGAACCAGAATTTGAACCCAAACCTTTGAGCTCCAAATGCCAGTGTTCTTAATCCCACCTGGCATTGTCCTCCTCCCTGGATTCCCCGCCATAGCATATTAGCTATGGTTCTATTAGCATGAAAGCCTATTTGTTTACTCCTCAACAGTGAGGCCCTCTTAAAGATTCATTCATTGATACATCAAACATTTATTAAGCTGATACAATATGTAAGGCACTGTGCTACACTGGGAAAGACTCGATAAATAAGTAAAGTCATATGGGTCTTTTCTTGCTTCTGGTGATTCATGGGAACTTCTGGTGGTCTGGGGGAGGGGGGAGCATGGTGCCGTGTAAATACATGGGTTCAAAGCCAGTCTCTATTATCCGTTGCCTGTCTACCTGTGGGTAAGTGAATGCCTCCGTTTCCTCACCTGTAAAATGAGAGGATGGCAAAGGTCCCTTTCCGAGTTCTAAATTTGTGATCCCTGATGCCATCCCCAAAGCAGCTGACAATCTGGTAGGAGTGATAAGACAAAGACAAACAGGGCTGTCCCCTAATAGCGAGTTCTATCATTGACTGGCTGCAATACCCTGGCCTTAACCTCTCTGAGCCCTAACTGTCCCGTCTAGAGAAGAGAGTCACAATTTCTCCATATTCCTACACTCCAGTAAATGATGAAATAAAGAAAAAGAAAATAAAAATAAAAAATAAATCCAGTTTGGATAGAACAATCGCTTCCTTTAAACACAGGAACCTGGGGATTCAAAAAGGGACAACCAGGCAAAGAATGCTGGATTTGGGTCAGAGGACGCGGCTCCTCTGTGTGACCTTGACAGATCAACTGACCTCTCAACCAAGAGATGAAGGAATTGGTCCAAATGAGCTCTACCGTCCCTCCCAGCTCTAGGTCCTATGAAAGCACCAGGAAAACAATCATTCTTTTTTAGCTATTAAATCCTCAAGTTTCCAAACCTCTCGATTTTAGGTTCGTGGTGGTTTTTCAAACCTTATATTTAGTATTCCTAAGTAGAGCATCTGCAAAATAGACACAGTGTTATAGGTCAGGGGTTGGATGGCCTGAAATTTCAGCAAATGCTTCATCTTGCTAGTAATGGGATAAAAAGACCAGGAAAAAAAAAGAACTGAGTCTCTTTTGGGCAGAAAAACAAGAAAGCCTCGTGGTACAGTGGAAAGAACCCCAGACTTGGCGTGAGAATGTCTACTCTCAAACCTTGGCTCTGCCCCTTAGTAAAAATTATAGACACCATTTCTATACTACAATAAGTCTTGCAGAGCAGTGTACATACATTACCTCTATAGAGCCTCACAACAACCCTGTGGGATAGATAGGATCCTATAACTAGTGCCAGAAGGGACTCCGGAGGCCGTCTAGGTCAATCCTCTCTCCATCATTTTGCTATCATAATTCCTATTTTACAGATGAGAAAACTGAGGCACAAGTCAACCAGTCAAGCCAACAAACATTTACTGAACACCTTTCATGAGCCAGGCACTGTGACCAGCATAAGGTCACTCAATTATTAAGTGTAAGATATGGGATTCAAACCCTGCCTTTAGGCAAGGCACACAATCTTTCAAGGCCTCCATTTCCTCATCTCTGAAAAGAAAGGGTAGAGCTAGACGTTCATAGATGCTCTGCATCTATGAGCCAATGACCCTCAGGACACCAAGGATGGAAATATGGATGGCATTTCTTTTCAGAGATTCCAGGCTTATCATGCTGAGCAACAAAGGCATATGACCACTGGGGCTGAAACTCCATTACTTTTAAAGACAAAGGGCACAGTTTCACTACTGGTCAAAAAAATAAGGAAAAATAATTGGCGCATGCACGCGCACACGCGCGCGCGCACACACACACACACACACCCCAACATGACCAACCACTAGAAGCCAGGCACGTACAGGAATATGATAGGGACATTTCACCAATTGAACCAAGAATGTTAATTAGACAGTTTAATTCTAATAGAAACTGAAAAATGAAACAGACAGAACAAATCCAAAATGAGGAATCAATGCAGTTCAGGCACAAGTGATCCAAAAACTTTTGGGACAAGCAGTGAATGATTTTTTTTTAGTCTATGTGCATGAGAGAGAAAATAGCTTCAAGAACAGAAACATACAGACTTGCCAACTGTGAGTTTTTGATATATAGAAAAACAATGAATGATTTATAAAGTTGCTAATTTGTGTTACTTAATCTTTGGGAGCTGTTTGTATTTACAATTAAATGAACCAATAAATGTGAGATATGCCAGCTAGGGAATTATAGACCCCTCTGTTTGAATGACGAACACAGTGCCAGGCATTGGGCGCAATCCATACTTGTTGTCTAGATTTCACACAATGGAGTTTTCCCCTTGGGGAATGGCCAACACCGCATAACACAGGTGACTCGTTTTGTCCCATCACACTTTTGGGGGTGGAGAGCAAAGGTGGTGGTTATGGTTCAGCCATTTTCAGACAGGGCTGACTCTTTGTGGCCCCATTTGATGTTTTCTTGGCATCAAGATGCTGGAGTGGTTTGCTATTTCCTCCTCCAACTCATTTACAGATGAGGAAACTGAGGCAAACAAGGCTAAGTGACTTGCCCAGGGTTATCAATCCCATATTCCAGCACAGGATCCAAGCACTAGAGAAATGTCCTCTTCTAGAGATGGATTCTAGAGATCTGTTACTCCTCTTCATGGATGAAATTGTAGCGACTGTGTCAAGTCTCAGAATATTGTAGAGCTTCCTAAGTGAGGTCCCTGATCACTCAAAAGGGGTCTAACTATCCCAAAAGAAAAGAGAAAATCACATAGTTTCAGAGCAGGAAAGGTCTGATGGCCTAACTCCCACTCCCACAAAAATCTCTGCAACCACACACCCAGCAAGTGGTCACCCAGCTCATGCTGGAAGAATTCCACCAAGAGAACCCACTCCTTCCCTTGGCACCGCATTCCCTTTGGGGATGACAGGAAGTTTTGTTTGTTGGGAAGTTTTTCCTTAAGTCAAACCTAAATCTGCTTTTGCAGCTTCCACCCACCATTCCTAGTTTGGCCCTCTGGGACCAAAAATAACATAACTTACCCTTCTTTCATGAAACAGCCTTTTAAATACTTGAAAGTCCCTATCATTTCCTCCATTCCCCCTAGCCCTCTCTTTTCTAGCCTAAACATCCCCACGTCCTTCAAATGATCCTCATGGGAGCCTTCGGCATCCTGAGATTTTGTTTTAAGTAGATGAAAAATCCCTCTGACATGCATAGAAGACCATGGCATACAATTGGCTATACAACCAACAGAAGCAGTCCATTAGTAGAGAGAGATGGTTAGAGGGAGAGAGAGAGAAGAGAAATAGAGGAGATTAGATAGGTAGATAGATACATAGAGATATGATATGATATAGATATGGATTATATGTAGATAGAGATGAAATAGATAGAATTAGAAAGTTAGAGATAGATATAGAAAAGATGATATAGGTATGAATGTAGATTATATATAGATGAGACAGAAATAGAAATAAAGATGGATGACAGATATGGATATAGATGAGACATTGATGATAGAGATGATGTAGATATGAATACAGATTATAGAGAGAGATTATAGAGATGGAGATAGAGAGATAGAGATGATGGAAAGGCATTGAATATAGATGACGAACTAGGCCCAGAATTGAACAGGAAGAGGAGCACGATCTGGATTGTCTTTGGGAAATTGCACAGTGCTCTTAGTGACCTAAAACAAAGGTCTATCTTCTCTTCTCAAAATTCTCCCAGTGATGTTGTATGGCTGTGAGTCATGGACGCCACAGTCTCTAAAGAATTCAAGTCGGAGAGGCATGAGCAGGCTGCCCAACATATTTGAAATTAATTACTACTGCCCAGAAGAAGAGGAATAAAGGAAGCCATCAGAGAGATGCATGACTGGGGGGCGGGGTGGGGGGGAAGGTCATGCATGAGCTCAAATCAAGGGGCAATTATTATTATTATTATAACTAAGCTATTATCGTAAGGTTTGCAAAGCACTTTGTATGCTCCCCTGGTACACAATGTCAAGACAGTTAAAGAGATTTGAACCCAAGTGTTCCTGACTCCAAGTCCAGAGCCCCATCCACCACACCACACTGCCAAACCATGCTGGGGAGCCCTGACCTAAAATACAACATTCTTGAATTCTTTGATCTGATCAATAACCAGCCTATGACGTGCTTGAGGGAGCACCCATATGATGAGATCACAGATAAATAGAATAATCAAGTCCCATTCCATTTCCTCATGACAGCACAGTGGTGCTCCTGGACCCTGGAAGTCATGAATCTACTTGCCCTCTCCAGAGTCTCCAGGTTGAGGATAACTTAAGGCTGGGGTACTGTGACAAAATCCTTGCTTCTCTTACTCCTACTTTCCCACCCCCATCTGGAAAAGCAGCATGGCATAATGTAAGCATCACCGGACTTGGGGTCAACAGAGATCAGGGTTTAAATCTCTGCCCTGACATTTCCTAGCTGTGTGACTGTGGATAAATCACTTAACCTCTCTGGGCCTCCATCTCCTCATCTGTAAAATGGAGATGATATATTTCGTACTTATCTTTCAGGCTTGTTGCAGGGATTAAATAAAATAATTGTGTAAAGGCCTTTGCAAGACTTAGAGCATTATACAATGTCAGCTATCGTCATCATCATCATCATCACCATCGATCCCAATCTGACCCCAAATCCTTGGTTTGATCCGAACTCAGATCTGATTCTGCTCACTCAGCGACCCAGTTAGGGAAATCTGTCTGAAAACAGATTTCCATATCTGCCTCAGTTTCTACGTCTGGCCAGGTCACACATCTTCTACGTGCCTTAGTATCCTCATCTATAAAATGAAGGAGTTAGATCCAGTGGACTCTGAGGTCCTTTCCAAGTCAAGAAGCATTTATTAAGTGCTTACTATGTGTCAAGTATTGTGCTAAGTCTTGGGAATGCAAATACAAATACAAGCTCTTACATCCTAATGGGGTAATACACATAAAAGGAGACTTTAAAAACCAGGCATGGGGTAGATACCCAGTGCAGGGGCACTATGGAGAAGTCTAGAGTGAAGCCTGGTGAGAAATGAAGAGATGAGTGGCCCGGGGGCCCCTCCCGAATGGGGGTTTTGGAAGGAGGAATCCACTCAGAAGGAGGGGATGCAAGTACTTTCTGAAGCGTGGATTCCAGGACTAGTGATTTTCCACGATGAAGATATTTCTGCGGCATGAGGGAGAAGTCTGGAGTGATCTCTATAACAATGATTCAGAGCACAGTTGACCCCAGAACCATTAGGAATTTTCTCCTTACCATTCTCTGGTCACTATAGTCCAAATGTACTCCAACGAGAGTTGGGTTGCAATGGGCTAGCTCTGAGAGCCTGTGGGCTACCTTTGGGAGCTGCAGGTCCAGACGAGCTGCCTTGACAAAAAGGGGACTGGGCCCTTCATCAGGCAGGCACTGGAAGGCAGACCAAATCAATCCAATCCCATGAGCCAAAGCCAACCAAGTTCTCCCACTCCCAATCTAAGGGCTCCATCCCTAGGTGTCAATTCTAAAAAGGTCCATTTCACTATAAACTAACTGAGAATTTAATGCCTCTGCTTGTGCAAACCAACTACTATAATGCTTGGATAAAGACTGCTACGGGATTGAAAGGAGTCACATGGGGGAGCTTTAGCCGACTAACACAGGTCTCCAGAGCTCTACAGCTGGGTCCCCAACTAGCCTATTTGAGACCAGGAGTAGTTGTTTCAATGGAGAACGAGGGCCACAATAGCATAATGTATTTGAGACCCAGTGAGTTGGAAATGCTATTTTTTCCTAAGAAAGTTGAATGGTACCATGTGGTACCAAGCTCAATTAACAATTGCTAATTCCAGCCTTACTATCCTTTCACTGTTAAAAAAAAAAAAAGATTTGGTGAAGTCACAGGCTACCCAACAAAAAGTCATTTTTTTTTCCCTGGGAAATGACCCATGTTTTGATTCTGTCCAAGAGACTGGGAAGGACAGTAAGTAAGTGCAGTGGGGGAGGTGGGGGAGGGGGGCGGGGGGTAGGGGAGGGGGGGAGAGAGAGAGAGAGAGAGAGAGAGAGAGAGAGAGAGAGAGAGAGAGATCATCCAAAGATTCCAATAAGGAAAAGAAATCCACAGAAGCCACAAAGATAGAAGAGGGTCTCTGAAATTCCACTGCAGCCCAGAGCAGAAGGCAAAAAAGTTAGGAAGGTCAAGGTGGCAATCTACTTTCCCTATATCATCATCTGTAAGGACACTCCCAGAGTCTAGCTAGAACAGCTAGGTGGAGCAGTGGATACAGCCTGCAGTCAGGAAGACCCGAGTTCAAATCCAGCCTCAGACACTGACAGCTGTGTGACCTGGCGTCTGCTGCCCATCCACTGCCTCATTGTCCTCATCTGTAAAATGGGGATAATAGGACCTCCCTCTCAGGATTGTGGTAAAGACCCCATGAGATGACGTTTGTAGAGAGTTTTGCAAAACTTAAAGCACTATGTAAACACCAGCCACTATCAGCATCATTACTGTTCTCTTGGCCTCAGTTTCTCTTCCATAAAATAAAGGAATTGGACTAGATATGGGGCTCCTAAAATCTTGTGTGTGCCCTGTCCCTCTTTGGCAATCTGGTGAAACTTCTGTTTTTAAATGCTAAAATAGAATGCAAACCAATTATATTAAGATAGTTTAAAAAACATCCTCAAGTTTACATACCCCGGGTCGAAAACCCCCTTACACACAGGTTAACAAAGGAAATCAATTATACTGAAAGATAGTTAACAAAATGTATTTTTTTAAAAGTTCATGGAGCCCAAGTTAAGAACACCCAGACTAGAGGGTCCCTAAAGTCCTTTCCAGCTGTAAACTTATGTTTAAATCTAGTTGTTACTCAGAGTTATGTCTAACTCCTCATGGCCCCATTTGGGGTTTTCTTGACAAAGATCCTGGAGAGGTTTGCCATTTTCTTCTCCAGCTCATTTTACAGACGGGGAAACTGGGGCAAACAGGGTGAAGTGACTTGCCGAGGGCCACATAGCTAGTAAGTCTGAGGCCACATTTGAACTCAGGTCTTCCTCACTCCAGGCCTGGCACTCTATCCACCGCGCTACCTCGCTGCCTCAATGATTGAGTCTAAGCTCTCTCATTTTACTTGCAAGGAAACCAAGACCACTACAGGCATGTTGCCATCTTCTCTTCTCTTAGCTAAACATTCCCAGTTCCTTGATTTTCTTCACAGATGATATTGTTCTAATCCGTTGAGATCTTTTTGGACCCTGACCTTGGGATTCAGCTTCTTAACCGTCCTCAGCTTTACTACATCTGAATGCCTTCTATGGTTTGACTAAAGGCAGCGGGTACAGTAGGAAAAATGCTAGATTTGGAGTCAGAGGACTGGGGAGAAAAAAGACTGAATAAAAAGTGTGGGATAGTGAAGAGCTAGATTTGGAACCAAAGGACCTGGGTTCAAATCTTGACTCTGCTACTCACTACCTGTATAGAACTCCATTTCCCATCACCTCAATTCTGTACACTTTCCTCCTCCATTAGAGGGTAGGAGCTGGCCTTCTTTTTCTTGTTTGTATCCAGTGCCCGGCAATATAAATAAAGGCTAAATAAGTATTTATTGAATTGAACTGAACTGCTGTGATCTTGGAAAAGCCGCTTAATCCCTCTAGGCCCTCATTTCTTTATCCATAAAATAAGGAAGTTGAACTGCGTGTCCAAGGCCTAATCTGGAATGTTCTCACCTTATCTCCACCTCCTTGGCTTTCTTGGCTTCCTTCAAGTCTCAGCTAAAATCCCATCTTTTATAAGAACCCTCCCTCTCCATGCCAGTAGTGCCTTTCCTCTGTCGATTATCTCTAATTTATCATAGATGGATAGACAGACAGACAGATATGGATATAGACAGATGTGTGTATGTACATATACATATATGTATACATACATGCATGTATACATGTATGTATATATATATATATAGAGATATCCCATTTGTACATTTCATGTTATCTGCCCCATTAGACTGTGAGCTTCTTGAGGTCAGGGCAGGGTTTTCCCACAGTCCTTCAAGCCATTTGTCATTTTCCTTTTTTGTCAACTTTGCCAACATCAGACTTGTTTAAATTTGCATTTCTCTTATTAGTGATTTAGAACATTTTTTCATATGGCTAGGATTTCTTTCTCTGAAAACTGCTTATTCATATCCTTTGACCACCTATCAAATGGGGAATGGCTCTTATTCTTACACATTTGAATGTATACACAGACACACACAGACACACACACACACAGACACACAGACACACACACACACACATATTCAATGTCTTAGAAATGAGACCTTTAAAAGAAAAATTTGCTGAAAAGTTTTGCTTCTCTTCTAATTTTAGCTGAGCTGATTTTGTTTGGTCAAACGTTTTAATTTTATGTAATTAAAATTGTCCATTTTACTTCTTATGAACCACTCTATCTCATTTAGTCATGAACTCTTTCCCTATCCATAGATCTAAGGAGCTCACCTTCCAAAAGGCAAGACAACATGTATATATAGAAGTACGTGAATGAACAAATGAATGAGCGAGTAAAGCACTTATTAAGTGCTTACTGTGTATAAAGCACCATGCTAAGAGCTGGGAATACAAATATAATGGTCCTGCTCTCAAGGAGCTCACAGGCCCATTGGGGAGGCAACCCACATGGAAGGTTTCAACTTCAAGTCAGATGGAAAGGTCCCATGGTCCTTAGGGTACAACAGAGGATGCAGACCTGGTCCTGACTCTTCTTTAACATCATATTAAGTATATACAATGACTTTGACATGATGGTTACTTCCAGTCAGGCCACACAGGCAGTGGTTTAAAAAGATAATTTGCAAAGATCCTTAAGGAGACGCCTGTATGTGGACCTCCCTTCAAAATAAGAGCTTCATTTCTCAGTATCTCATATTCCCTGCTCTGAAGGAGATCACCAACACCCAGCTCCAGGTGAGCCAGAGACAGATTGATGCTCTAGATATCGCATTTGGGGCCTCCTTTTACCAGGCTTGAACAACAGCTACTTTTTCTATCCCAAGCTTGTCATCGTTTAAAATGTGGTGCTAGTTAGCAGTAATTATGCAAATGTAAGCAGCCATTTCTAATTTTAAAAGGGAACCCCTTTTAGAATTTTCACATCCAGAAACATTTAAAATAGCTAGTCCACTGATGTTTTCATTTTATTCAAAATGTTTGTGTGGATTTAAATACCGGTTGAGCTGCAACCAAAGTAAGTTAAACATTTACTTTCTATTAAACATCTAAATCAGAAGATTAAAAACCTGCTTTATATGTAACAGAAAGGAACAGTCCAATCAGCACAGCGGCAGCTTAACTGGTACTTAAGCCAAGCAGTGCCGGTGTTGAGAGGGAATCAATTTGGAAAGGGAGGGATTTCTTTAAACTCTTCAAAAAAGGAAAAATGCATTTGAACAAATCTTTTAATTATAATATCGTCCAAAGAACCTACAAAGCCTTTTTTCTTTCCAAACCTAACGCTTTTTTAAAGACAGCTCTTGCCTCTTAATTCCACATGAAATATTTGGTGTGGCATAATTAAGTTTTATTTCATGTTATTTTTAATGGCCTCATAGAAATGGATGAAAACAGTATCTTCCTGCTTTAAAGAAAGATTCCGACAACACCTTCCTCTATGTACATGGTCTGAGGACAGCAGGTTCCTCAGTTATAACCTAGAATATTAGCTCACTCCCTGTGCCCAGATAGCTTTAGTTCTACATATGCCAGAGTCCAAGACAGGATGGTAGAGTGGGGATATTGGGTTCTTCCTGTGTTTAAACATGATTTAGTGAAAGGGGTGTTGGCCCTGGAATCACAGCAGCTAGGTTCAAATCCAAGCTCAGTCATTTTCTACCTGTGTCCTTGGGGAAATTGCCCTCCTCTTCTGAGCCTCAGTTTCCTCATCTTAAAATGAAAAGGTCAAACAAGATGGTCTCTAAGGTCCCTTCCGGCTCTAGAACTATGACCCTATGACCTTAGGCAAGTCACATCAGCTCTCTAGATCTGTTTCTGAAAACCAGGGATGGGGGGGGGGTGGACTTCTAGCTCTAAATCTATAACCCTACAGAGAGACACACCTCAGTCACAGAAATACAGAATGCTAGTACTGGAAAAGACCTAGTCCAACCGCCTCATTTTGTGGAAGAGGCAACTGGAGATCAATTAACTCACTCCCTCATGGACACGGCTTAAAAATGGCAGAAGGCTGGGGCTTGAACCCAGGTCTCTCAGAGCTCCTTCCTCTAGAACATACTTCATCTCCTACTTTCAAATTAACACTGTCTGCCCGACCACCCAAAGTCTCTTTTTTCTCTATTATGTCCCGCCCCCCCCTCTCTCTCTGTCTCATTATCTGGTAACTGAGAAAGAGGAAGGAGAAAAGACAGGGTACAAGGGACAACTCTGTAGAAAAAAATTTGCTAATCAGGGAAGCAGATGTGGTAGCAGTCAACATTAAGTTGGTGGTTCCTTAACTAACATAATCAATTCTTTAGAGCCCTCTCAAACCAGAATCAACACAGGAAAAATGTGTAGGTTTTTGAAGAGTTCCTATCTTTGAGCAATCTGCACGGTTGAATTCAACAAACATTTCTTACAGGGCAGGTGAAGCATGTGGAAAGGAAAAAAAAATCATGTAATGACCTACAGAAAAGGGACGTTTCTCATCTTTAAAATGAGGGCATTGGGCTAGACGCCTGTAACCTGTGATCACATGAATCTATGACACTAAGATCCCCTCTAGCTCTGAATCTGTGATACTATCACACTAGAATTCATCTGGTCCGACTCCACTTTATAGAGGAGGAAAATGGGAGGAAATGAGGCATAGTGGAAGGATACTGGATCTGTAGTCAAGAGGACTCAGGTCCAAAGCCTTACTCTTGCTACTTTGTACCTATGTGATCTTGGAGAAGTTCTCTATGAGCCTCAGTTTCCCCATCTGTAAATAAGGAGTTTGAATTAGATGAACCCCAAAGTCCCTTCCCACTCTAACTCTATGATCCCATGAAAGCCTAATGGCTGGAGAGCACAGTGGATAGAGCACTGGCCTTGGACTCAGGAAGATGAGTTCAAATCCCACTCCTGACCCTTACTCCCCATGTGTCCCTGGGCAAGTCACTTAACTGTTAATCTCGTTCAGCCTCAGTTATTTCCTCTGTAAAATGGAGGAAATAATCACAGCATCTACCTCACAAGATCATAGGGAGGATCAGATGACATAACAGGTACAAAGAGCCCTGTAAACCTTAAAGCTACCATATAAATATGCCGGCTAGATATTGAGGAAACGAAATCATTGCAGGAAAATGCAGGCCGAGCTGGCCTAGGATCAGAAATGTGGATGTTGAATGATGTTCTATCCGAGTTGAGAGAGACCTAGATGTTACCTGAATTCATCCACTCATTTATTCACGAAGCATTTGTAACTATGTGCCAGATGCTGTGCTAGGCACTGGGAATCTGAAGACCAAGAGAACTCTGCTCCCCAGCCCTTAAGGAGCTTATATCAACAAGGGGAAGCAAAATGCATAAATATTTAAATGCAAAATGCATATAAAATAAATGGGGGAGCGGGAGTGGAGGGCACTATTTTTTTAGGGAATTCAAGATAGGATTCCTGAGCAGGAGGCTAATCCTGGAAGGAAGCTAGGGATTCCAAGGCAAAGGGGTAAAGGCGGCGCATTCCAAGCATGAGAGACTAGAGACAGAAGGTCATATATTGGAAAACAGTAAGTAAGACAGTTTGGCTGGAAGATTGAGTACATGAGAGGAAGCAACGTAAATTATATTGGAAAGATAGGTTGGAGCCAGATTTTAAAGGGTTTTAAAGGCCAGATAGAGGCATTTGTATTTGATCCAAAGTGAATAGGGAGTGATATGGTCAGAGCTGGGCCTTAAGAATAGTAATTTGGCAGCTGTGTAGAGGATGGATTGGGGAAGGGCAAGACTAGAGGCAGGAAGACCAATTAGGAGGTTGCTGCAGTAGTCTAGGCAAGAAATGATAAGGGGCATGAGAGTAGAGAGGAGGCTGATGCAAGACTTAGCAACTGATTGCATATGATGGGTGAGGAAGAAGGAAGAGGCTTGGAAACCCAGGTGCCTGGAAAGGATGATTGTGGTCTCCTTGACAGAATTAGGGGACTGGGGAAGATAGAAGGGCTTATGACAAAGATGTACAACACTCTCCCCCGTCCCAATCTCAATCCCTCCAACACCTACCTCCTATGCATGGTAGCCCAACCCTTCACACAGTCAACCTGCCCTTTGTTTTTGGTCATCTCATCAATTAGCTGAAAGGCATCCAACTTGAAGAGAGCAAGCTAAAGAACGGATATTATGCAAAATGTTCTATTGGCGGGCTTCCAGACTTTGTCCAAATATGTGACATTTGAAGATCTAGTAAAAGAACAGCATGCCCACCCATACTAACAAGGTTATTAGCGGCAGCCAAGGGGATTTGTACTGGATACACTAGTGTTCTTGGTTGCCAGGCTCGAGAGAAATGTCTTCTTATCTAATGAGTGTAACATTTCACACAGCCAAGAAAACCGTGGAACTTTTCTCAGCTTTCTTTTTTAACTGATGGGGTCCTCTAATGAGAATTGCAGGGCTTTGAAAAACTAACAAGCACCCTGATTCATCTATTTCAGTTTTTAAGGTATTCCGTATTACTTTCTGTTTTGTTCTCAATGAAGACAGTGAAACCTTTACCAAAAAATAAAATAGAATTTATAAGTATTTCTCAAAATTGAACAAACAATACCAGAATTAAAATGATTTTTTTATCAGAAAACAGCCCTACCTACAACAACAGTATAGGTTTATCTCTATTGATTAACGTTTGAACTTATTTTTTAGTTTTTTACATCCTCATCACCTAAGGTAGTTGGGTAGAATGCTAGGTTTGAAGACCTAGGTCCAAATCTAATGTCTGACACTGGCTCTGTGACCTTGGGCAGGTCACACATTTAATCCCTATGTACCTTAGTCAACTCCACGGGACTCAGTAACATAGGTTTGGGGCATCCTAGATCCAGAGCTGGAAGGGAACTTAGGGGCTATATGGTCCAACCCCTTCATTTTACAGGGGAGGAAACTGAAGCCCAGGCCAGAGAAATGACCTACTCAAGGTCACACAGTAAATAACAGAAATCTGGGGTCAGGGCTGCCAAGCCCAGAGTCTGTGCTCTTTCTGCTGTTGCTCCAAGAAGGCTCTCCAAGCTATCAACAACTGGATCTGAGTTGGTGAAGACAAATCCTTGTGCTGAGGAAATCACACATCATTCTCCTATCCCAGATCCCCAACTCAGAGCAAAGAAGTCTAGTATTTAGTAGATCCTTAATGTTTGCTGAACTGAGTTGAAAAAAATGTCTGATTTTTAAAATAAAAAAAAAACTCAGGACAGAAAAACTCATCAGGCTGGTGTTAGAAATGCAGCAGATTTGTACAAAAAATGTTTTTGTCTTCCATGTTTACTAGGAAAAACTGTGGAAAGTTTCATTCCTGTTTTCTGACAAGCTCTGAATATCTAGATAAAGCCTTTGCTTTCTGTTTAAACTTTTCTTCACCTGGACCAATTTTTTTTTTTCACAAACCATGTGAAAATTCTCTTTCCAGGAAAGCTACTAAAACAGACTTGTGATAATCCAAGTCATATCTGTACAATTCCAGGTTTAGATTAGGTTTATTTGAAAACCTAAAGATATCATGAAGAAGCTGTGGCCAGACAAAGTGAACAAGAATTCTGCAAGAGTCTTGCAGGGGTGCAGAACCTGCGGCCTCGAAGCCACATGTGGCCATCCAGGTCCTTGGGTGCAGCCTTTTTGACTAAGTCCAAGTTTTATAGAACAAATCTTTTTATTAAGGGGATTTGTTCTGTGAAGTTTGGATGCAAAGGGCAGAACTTGAGGACCTAGAGGGCCACAGGTGGCCTCGAGGTCACAGGTTCATCACCCCTGTAAGACTGTTAACAAAGAAAGAATACCCTGGCCCCTGATATTCTACCTGATAGAAGAGAGCAAGCGTTTGTCTATTCAGGCCCCACTAACACAGAAGTAGCACTAACTCAATCAGGCTCTAAGCTGGGGCTACCCTCGGTACCTGTCTGTCAAAGGCCCTTCCACTGCTGCAAAAGGCAACTGCTTTTATGCTTTTGGGGAGACCTTCTTCGGGAGCTGCTGTGTGAAGAAGCCCATCCCTGCCAGGTGGCCAAACTTCTGATGAGTCTCTCTGAACCTGGCTGGGCTCAATTAACCAATCAACTGACGAATTAATCAACAAACATTTATTAAGCTCTTACTACAGGCTAGACGGTATGCTAGTTATTGGCGATTCAAAGACAAGAATGAAAGGAGGGAGGGAGGGAAAGGTGGAAGGCAGGGAGGAAGGCAGGAAGGAAAGCAGGAAGGAAGGAAGGAGAGACAGAGAGAGAGGGAGAGAGGAAGAGTAGGAATCTCTGCTTTCAAATAGCTTACATTTTATAAGGGGATAGACTATGTGCATATATAAGATTATCGATAAGACTTGTATATAGAATACAAAATCAATAGCAGGTAGCAATTCTAAGAAGACCTTGTGCTCCAAGTCTTTTCAGTTTCATAGGGTATTCAGAGTCCTGTTCTCTGGCCAAGCCCCCAAGAACCCAGGCTGACCTCCACGCCACGATGAAGAATTAGAACAGGGCTTTAGCAGAGAACCTATGAACTATACTACCTGAGAAAAGAAGCCTCCCAATCAAAGCAAGAGGGTAAATGAAATAGTGTTGCTGAGTCATTTTTTTCAATCATATCCAACTCTTCCTGACCCCATTTGGAGTTTTCTTGGCAAAGATACTGGGGGGGTTTGCCATTCCCTTCTCCATCTCATTTTATAGATGAAGGAACTGAGGCAACTGAGGTTAAGTGACTTGCCCAGGGTCACACAGCTAGTAAGTGTCTGAGGCTGGGTTTGAACTCATAAGGATGAGTCTTCCTGACTCCAGGTCAGGCACTATCCACCGCACCACCTGGCTAGTTAACCTATTTAAGGAAATTAAATATTTCCAAGTACTTTAAAAGCTTATATACTTCAAAAGCACACATACTTCAATAATGTGTTAATTACAAAATTAATGAACCTGAATCCTACTATGAGACCTTGGGCAAGCCACTGCCCCTTCTCTGGGCCTCAGTTTCCTCACTGGCAAAATTGAAGCATTGGACTCCTTTCTAGTTCTAAAACTTATGATCCTATAAGGATCTGTCCAAAAATCCCTCAATAACTCCACATATATTTACTAAGTAACTAAGGTATACAAGTCACTGTGCTAGGTGCTGGGGATACAAAGGGAAAAAAGAAAACCACTCCTGCCCCCAAGGAGGGTTTATTCTCCTAAGGGAACACAACCTATGCAAATAGGTAAAGCATGAGAAAACTGAGGAGGGAAAGAACACTCACAAATGATGGAAGGCTTCATGGAGGTGGTGGCATCTGTACTGAGCCTTTAAGAAATATAGTGGGCAGTGATATACAGGACAAAGATGCTGGCTTTGGCATAAAGAGACCCTGGGTTTAAATCCTGCCTGCTAGAAGGCAGAGTAGTGAACTCTTCCCAATGCCGTCCTTTAGAGAGGACAGAAACTGGACTCAGCTCACTCCCCCTTTGCCTCTGCTGCTGGGCCGGGCTTCAATTCCACGGAACAAGATGCTCCTCCCCACTGCCATTACTTCATGGTGTCCCATTCCCTCACCCCTCCCCTTTTCCTACCTTTTTTTGTACAACTCCCCCTTCAGACTGTAAACTCCTTGAGGGCAGGACCTGTCTTTTATTAATTATATCCCCAGTGCTTAGCACAATGCCTGGCACATAGTAGGCACCTGAAAAATGTTTATTGGATTGTTCTACCTGTTTAACTTTAGGCAAGTTACTAGGCCTCAGTTTCCTCACCTGAAAATGAGGGGGTTGGACTAAATGACCCCATTACCTCTAAAGGCTGTTTCTGCTCTAAATCTATGGTCCTAAGACAAAGATGCACAAAGGCAGGGATGAGGAGGAAATGCATTTTCCTGGCATGGGGATGGCTTTCGAAAATCCACAGGAGTTTACCAAACAACTAGTAATGTGGTTTCATTAGAACCCAGAGTTCATCAGTCAAGCATTTGTTAAGCACTCTGTGCCAAGTGTGTGCTAAACGCTAGGAACAGAGACAAAACAAAAAAACAGTCCTTGCCCTCAAGGAGCTTACATTCTTTTGGGGGATGGAGGGACAACATGTACACAGACAGATACAAAAAAAACCCACGAGTAAACTCAAGGTAATTTCAGGAGAACTTAGGAGGAAAGGATTCCTATAGGAGACAGCACTTGAAGCAAGCCTTGAGGGAAGCTGGGGATTCTATGCGATTGAGACAAAAATGGAACACACCGCAGCCGTGGGAGACACAGCCAGTGTGAAGGGATCTGGAGAGGGTTTGTTGTGGATGGAGAACAGCTTGCCAAGATGCAGAGTTCATCAAGAGTAAGAGGCAGTAGTCTGACGAGGCAGATACAAGCCTTATTGTAAAAGGCAGGACTTTGGAGGAAGCCAGCATTTCCAATGGGTGGAAACGGGAAGGGAGAGCAAAATCTAATTAAAGGAGACAGTCCTTGCGAAGTCACAAAGAGATCAATGTATTGTATAGGAATAGGGAGTAGGGAATTTTAGCTGGAATGCTAGAGTGTGAAGGGGAGAGGTGTGTGGTAAGTCTGGAACAGTAGGCTAGAGTCATATCATGGAGGACATTTAATGCCAAATAGCTGAGTTGGCATTTAATCTTGGAGGCAAGATTGAACGAGTAAAGCTTCTTAAGCAGGGCAATGTCACGGTCAGATCTTTGCTTTAGGAATAGTAGTTTGGCCCCTGAAAAAGGGTTAAGTGGGGCAGAGGAGAGACTGGAGGTGGAACCTGTAACAATTGTCTAAGTGAGAGGCGTTGAGAGCCTGGCCTAAGGCAGTGACCATGTAAACAGAGAGGAGATGCTATGGAGGAACAGTCAACAAAACTGACTAGATACTGGGGACAGGAGATGTGACAGATGGTAAGAGTAAAAGATGGTTCCGAGCTTTTAAGTCCAGGTAACTAGCAGAATGGTGGCACATTAGACTGCAATGGAAAATGTGAGAAGAGGAAATTTAAGGAATTTAAGAAAAAGCTTCAGAAGAAAAATTACAAGTTCTGATTTGAATGTGTTGTTCAGCATGCCTATGGGACTTCCAGTTGAAAATGTCCAATTGGCAGATGATGTTCAGTGACTGGAATTCAGAAGAGAGACAAGGGCTAGATATATAGATCTGGAAGTCATAGAGACCATAGTGAGATCACCAAGACAGAGTATAGACAAAAACAGAGCCCCGGGGGACATCTACACATAAAGAATAGGACCTAGATAATGATTCAGCAAAGCTTCCTCTGCCTCCCTCTAAACCCCTGCAATCTGGCCACCAACCTCACTACTCAACTGAAAATACAGGAACCAGTAGAAAGGGAGAGATTAGTGAGAAAAAGAAAAAGATTATTGTAGGGCCCATTTGTTGGAGCAGACTAGGTGAGATGGATCAAGGGAAGATGTAGAAAGGTCAGCTTTGATGAGAGGTCTACCAGAACTCCATCAGAGACTGGAGTAAATCAGGAGTGGTGGAAAAGGTGAGCTGAGGATGGTGGCAGGGGTGCTGTTGTGAACCCTCTGCTCACTTGGTGACCTAATTAGCTCCCATGAGTATAATCATCATCTCCATGCAGATTACTCCCAGATCTATATATCTAGCCTCAGTGTCTCTCTTGACCTCCAGTCCTACATGGCCAGTTGCCCTTTGGACATTTCAAACTGAATAACTAGAAGGCATCTCAAACTCAACATGTCCACAACAAAACTCATTATCTTCCTCCCTTTACCACCACCACCACCACCACCACCTCCCAGCCCTCCACATCCACTCCTCTTTCCAAATTTCAATGGCACTACCATTCTTCCAGTCACCAAGTCACAACCTAAAAGCCATCCTCTATTCTTCACTCTCATTCACTGCCACTAAAAATCTACCCCCATATTCAATCAGTTTCCAGGTATGGTAGATTCTGTCCCCATCTCTTGCATATGAACCTTCCTTCCCACCCACACAGCCAAGAACCTAGCTCAAAGACTTCATTACCTCTTAACACAGACTACTAATAGCTTCCTCTTTGATCTTCCTACCTGAAGTCTCTTTCCACTCAATCCACCCTCCACATAGCCACCAAAGTGATTTTCCTAAAACGTAGATCCATCCACATCATTCTTCTATTCAAAAAAAAAATCATGTTATCCTACTACCTCTAGTTAGGATACAATATAAGCTGTACAATTTGGCATTTTAATCTCATCCCACCTTGCCCCTTCCTATTTTTCTATCCTTTATGTATTATTGCCTTCCATTCACTCTACAATTCAGCCAACTGGCCTTCTGATTATTCCTCCACCACAATATCCCATCTTCAGTGCCTTTACATTTATCGTCCCCCATAGCTAGAATGAACTCTGTCTTGACTTTCACATCCAATTTCCTTCAAGCCTCAGTTCAAGTACCACCCTCAGCATGAGGTGTCCCTGATTAGAATAAGTTCCTTGAGTTGAGGGAATGACTTATTTCTATCATTGTAGCCTTAGTACTTAGCATAGGACTTGGAATATAGTTAGATGCTTAATGAATGCTTCATTGACTGCTAATGTCCCAGATGACAGAATCAGGAATCCCAAGTGGGTTTTTGTGACACTGCTTTCTCCTGGATCTTCTACCTATCAGACTGCTCCTTTGAAGTCTTCTTTACTGGATCTTCAACAAGGTTATTCACCTCCAAATCATAGGTGTTCCCTACGGCTCTATCTTGGACTCTCTTCTCTTCTCCCTTCATACTACCTCATGTGATCTCATCCACTCTCATGGATTCAATTATATCTCTATGCTGACGGTTCTCAAATCTACATGTCTAGCCCCAACCCCTCTTCTAACCTCTAACCAGGCAGCTCCAAATGCCTACTAGACATCTCAAACTGACTGGCCTGTAGACATCTTAAACTCAACACGTCCAAAACTGTACTCATTATCATTCCTTCCAAGCCTTCCACCCCTTCTGGACTTCCCTATTACTGTGGAAGACACTGCTATTGTCCCTGTCTCCCAAAACCTAGGCGGCCTCTTTAACTTCTCAATCTCTCACATCCCCTATTTAATATTGCCAAGGCTTGTCAGTTTCACCTTGACAACATCTCTTGATTATGCCCCCTCTCCTCAGATACTGCCACCACCCTGGTATAGGCTGTCGTTACCTACAAGTATCTCCCTGCTCCAGTCCATCCACCACTCAGCTGTCAAAGTGATCTACCTAAAGCCTAGGTCTGGCCATGTCAGTGCCCTTCTTAATAAACTTGGCTCCCTACCATCCTTCTAAAGTCAAGTACAAGATCGTGTAGTGTTCAAAGTCCTTCATAACCTACCCCTCTCGCTCCCACACAAACATCTATAGCTTCTTTATTTATACCTGCCACTCCACATACAAGAGGACGCTGGCATCCTTGGGGGTCCTTGAAAAATATCCCATCTCCTAACTGGACATTATTTCTCTCTATCCCCCGTAAACTGAATGCTGACTCCTCATCTCTACGTCTTGGCTTCCAAGTTTCAGCAAAAATCCCATCTTTTACAAGAAGCCTTTCCCGATCCCTCTTAATTCCAGTGCCTCCCCTCAGTTATTTCTAATTTATACTCTATGTACCATCCTCATATATAGTTATTTTCATGCTATTTCCCTTAGATTCTGAACTCAAAAGCAGGAACTCTTTCACCTTTTTTTCTGTATAATCAGCACTTAGCCCAGTGCCTGACACTTAGTAGGCACTTAAACGTTGGACTACTGCTAGCTTAATGAGTCAACAAATGGATGTTCCTCAAGGATCTGTCCTAGGTCTTTCTCTCTATACTCTCTCCTTAAGTCCCAAGGGTTCAATTATGACCTCTGTGCAGATGACTTTCAAATCAATCAAATAAACTCTCCTCAGCTTAACACAACCTCATCCAGGGCAGGGACAATTTATCTTTGTAGCCCCGGTTCCTTCCATATAGTAGGTGCTTCTTATATGTACTAAACTGAAAGCTGAATAAAGGAAGGAGAAATTGCTAAGTAGAGGCAGTGCATATACACTTTACTGTTTTTAAGTTTATAGTTTTCCTAATATGAAACTAACCCTGCATTTCTAGTATAGATCCTACCTGCTCATAGTATATAATCTCCTTTTTTGGCCTCTTTGTTAATATTTTATCTTACATGTTTGCCTCAATGTTCATTAGGGATATTGGTCTAGTTTTCTTTTTCTATTTCAGCTCTTACTGTATCCTGATATGGGCACCATATCAGTATCAAGACCATCTCTGAGAAACAGAAGGAATATGGTAAAATTTCTGCCCCCCCCCCCGCTTTTGTTTCTCCTATTTTTGCAAACAGCTTAATAGCAGAATTGTTCGAATGTTTCATAGAATGTTCTTTTTAATCCACCAGGTCTTGGGTATTTTTCCTTTGGAAATTCATTTGTGGTCTGTTCAATTTCTTCCTCTGAGATTGCCTTGTTTACATTCTCTGTTTCTTGTTCTGTTAATTTGGATATCCTACATTTTGGGAAATATTCCTTTATGTCATTTAAGTTGTAGATTTTATCAGCATATAGTTGGGCAAAAGTTTCTGATAACATCCTTTATTTCATTTACGGTTAATTCTTTTCAAAATTTTTGATACTGGCAATCTTCCTAATTAAATTAGCTAATGGTTTACCTATTTTGTTGGGGCTTTTAAAACAAGTTTCTGGTTTTACTTATTAATTCAATGGTTTGTTTATCTCTTTCTTGATTTTCACCATTATTTTGGTGTTTAACTGGGGTTTTTAATTTGTTGATTTTCTGGGTTTTTTTAGTTGCATTCCTAAGTCATTTATCTGCTCTTTTGCTTAATGAAAGTGTTTAGAGATTAAAAAAAAAGTTTCTCCTATACATTACACTTTTCAGAAGTTTGATGATGAAAAGAAAGATAAAGGCAAATTATAAGAGAGTAAGAAGAAATTTTAAATTTTTTTAAAGACAGATGAAATCTGAATGTGTTTAATATAAGGGGTAAGAAAATAGTGGTGAAGGAGATAATGACAGTGCAAAGAGTGAGAAAATGGATGGAGAAGAGTCCCCACAAGCTCAGGAGAATGAACAAAAGCAAAAGCAGTAGGGTTAGCTTTACAAAGACGGTAGGGGCAAAGAAGAATGAGATAAAGAGAAAATAGGTTGAAAGTGATCATGCTAGATGGCCCACCTACAGCGCGAGGTTATTCTGAGGAAATAACTCTGCCGACTGCTATATAAATGAGTTATTAAGACTGTCTCGATCTAACTAAAGTAGGCAAGAAGATCATGTGCTAAGAATAGGGAGGGCCAGCTCAGGAGCTTGAAGAGAACGAAGGTTTAAAAGAGACACTCTGGGAAATGTTAAGACCAAAGCCAACTACAGTTGATTAGAATACTTACAAACAGTATTAGGGGCCAGGATGGGGCTGAAGCATTGTGGACCAAGTTAGCATGGTTCCATGACTTTCTCAAGCAACAGTTAAAAGTACTATACTGCATCAAAAATGTAAGTAGTAGGAGTTTACCGTGTCAGAAGTTGCTAAGTCAGATATAGTAGAAGGCAAAAGGGGTGAGACTCCAGGTTGATAATGAAACATAACTTGGAATGGCAGACTACGGGGTCAAGGTTGAGTAGTATGACAAGGGAAGACAAAAGTTAAGTGATGGACAGAGAAAATAAAAGGAAAAGAACTAGAGGTCATAAGGATGAAGAACAAATTTAGTACGAGGGAATTTAAAAAGCAAAAGGGAAGGAGGCTGTGGTCAGAGAGGCTTTTGAAAATCTGAGATCTTGTCAGTGCCTTTCCAAGTGATGAAAAGGTTTTAGGTGCGGACGTGCAAGTGGGGAGGGATGAAATAAGCATTTAAACAGCCCTTACTGTGTGCCAAGCACTGTGCTAAGGGCTTCACAAAGAGTATCTCATTTGATTCTCACAGGATCAACTAAAACCAAATGAACTCATCTCCTCCTGACTACAGGACCGGCACTCTCCCCACTGCACTGCCCAGCTGCGCATTCTGAAGTGGGGGTGAAATGATCCCAACTAAAGAGCTCAAACAAAAGTGATTTTGGGGTCTTAGGAGGGCCGTCCCACATCAATGTAAAGTTATATAGCAGGGGCTGGGGCAGAAAAGAGAACTGTGGACCAGTACAGAAAACTTCATTTAAGAATTATCTACAATCAGCGGCAATCAGGGGGCACAGTGGCTACAGTGCCAGGTCTGGAGTCAGGAAGATCTGAGCTCAAATCCAGCCTTGTACTAGCTGTGTGACCTTGGGCAAGTCACAACCTTTGTTTGCTTCAGTTTTCCCATCTGTAAAATGGGGATGATGATAATAGCACCTACCTCCAAAGGTTTTGAGGATCAAATGCACCTGGCACCTAGAAGTGCTAAATGTTACTATTATTGACTTTTCACTCATTTCAACAGCTCTTTCCCCCATTGCCCAATCAAGTTATTGAGATTTTACTTATTTTTAGCTTCACTTTTTCATTGTGGTCGTGTCTCAATCATTATTATTAAAGGATATATTCATGTGTGTATACATATATACACACACAAACACATATAGTATGCATGTATGAATACACACACACACACACACACACACACACACACACACACACACACACACACACCAATTTCAACAATGTGACCTAACAGCCAAAAGGAAGCAAATGCAAGCTTAGGATTCATCAAGAGAGTGATAATGTCCCGGAACAAAAAAGAGATAGCACCACTATATTCTACCCGAGTCAAACCCTACCTGAACCATTGTGTCCTGATATGGGCACCATATTCTAAATACACTAATAAGCTGGAAGGCACTCAGAGGAATATGATCAAGATGATGAAGAGTCTCAAGGATCTGCCGAATAGACTGAGAATGTCTGACTTGGAGTCTTGGAGAAGGGGCATGAGAACTATCTTTAAATATCTTTAGGGCTATTATATAGAAGAGGGATGATAATTACTTGGGGGTGGGGAGGGAAAGGGATACAAAACTGGAACTAATCATTGGAAATCAGAGAGGGATTTTAGGCATGACACAAAGAAAAGTTCCCAATGGAGTAATTCCCAAGTGGAAAGGGCTGCTTTTGGGAAGTGGTACGTATGTTGTGCCTCCCCTTCCATCACTACCACCAAGATGTGGAGCACACATCTGACCTCTTCTGATATCCTTGGCCCAAACATCCATCTGCATTTCCTGTACCGTTAGGAAGAGGTGTGATGCGGGTAAGGGGGTGGGGCACTATACCTGGATTCAACAAACAGGCTTGAAGCCTAGATGACAAGTCACTGAGGTACCTCGGTTCTCTAAACCTGGAAAATGATGGGGTTGGAGTACATAATCTCTAAGGTCTCTTCTAACTCTCAACACTATGAGCCAGATGCAGAAGAAAAATGGAGGTTAGAGCTTAACTCTGCAAAGAAAAGCAGGGTGGGAAGCAAAGGCTTACCTGTGAGAGATCTTTGAAGAAGGTCTTGGCAGCTTCACAATTAAGCCCTCCAAAGTGATCAGAAAGACATCCATATAATAACAACATAACCATTATCACCTTTGAAGCTGGGCAAAGTTGAAGTAGGACACTTAAAAACACACGTCCTCAGTTGTCATCTCTGGCATAGCTTGGCTTCCATTCCATTTGCTAACCCATCAATTCTCTCAACCAAGATTTTCCTCGGTCTCATCAAATATAGTTTCAGGTTTCACTCTAGACCAGTAAGAAAGATTGATATGAGGCCTTTACCTGGTAGGCCTCAAGATGGCTATACCTTAATGAAGAAGCTAAGTGGGTATAAAAAACTTTGAGGGCCTTCAAATTGAGACCACTATGCAAGTAAAAGAATGTAAAATTGTAAGTGGGCATAAACCAACCGCCATATAACTTTACAAAACCAACCTAAAAGAAAAGCTGACTATCAAAAAGAACCAATTATAAAAGAGAAACTCTTTAAAAGAGCTATCTGAAGGGTAATAGGAGAGAGTGCCTTTCTTACTGATGCTATATATGTGCCACCAGAGGGCACTAATTCATGTAATAGCTCTTAAAACCTTATTTCATGCATTTTAAACTGCGGTAACAGGGAATCAAAAATAGATTTGAAAGCATTAAGGTCTTGAATATATAATTTTGACAATCGTTTTGAAGCATTGGCAAAACTTTCCATACAAGTTTCTCACCCAGGAACCTTAAAAGTAAACAAGTGTTTCCAACAAGAATAACCACCGTAATCAAATCTTCCAACATGAAACAGGTACATTTGAAATAAAGTTAAATACACAAAAAAAAAAAACAAAAAAAAACCCAAGTTGGTTTCTGATAATAGTTTATTCACAAAAGTATTTTGCTTTATTTTAGATTTTAAAACATCTGTTTAGATGTCTGTAGGGGCATTTTTACACGTATGGCCATACACACACCTAAGCATGAAAGACATAAGAACTAGACCCAGATAAAAATATCTTATTTCAATTCCTCCTCTGCTTACAAAAGAGCTATCTTTCCATGAATTCCAAGTGATCATTTCTTAATTACTTAGTGTAATTACAGTGGAACCAGTTCCTAATTCTTCTTTACATACTGCACATCGGGGAGGAGGGTGGAGAGGGAGAGAGGACTGACCGAGCTGACTTGTGACATCTCACAATTCTCCTATTAACTATATTCCTTCTAACAGAGTTCTACTTTAATGACATTTTCAACCTCCACTTTCTCCAACAGCATCAGGTATATTACTCTGGATCTGAGGCTGCTATTCATAACTTATTGCCCAAAACCCAATCTGGGAGTTTTCTTCCATTTGGTATTTTCTCGTTAGTGCTGATTTCAGTGTCATGCTTTCTAAACACACAAGGGGAAAAGAACAGCACAAAACAGATTCATGCCATAGAGAATCCTCATTGTGTTCTGCTGTGTGGAAATTCTTTTTGTGATGTGTAAGTTCTGAATAAAAAACAATTTTTAAAGTGGCAGGGCAGGAGGATTGTGTTCCCCAGAGCCTTTATGGCATATGGAAATCACGGGTTTGCTTCTCAGACCTTGTCTGAAACTTCTTGCAGTACATGGTTTGTGATGCCCAGAAATGCAGGTTATTTTTACCCGTTAAAGAAAATGTGAATATATTTGGAAATTTTTTTCCTGGTTTTCATCAACTCATTTAGTACATAGCAAAGAACTGGCCTTTGTGCAAAAATGAGAACTTAGTAAGAAATAGTTATTAAAGAGATAACAATTTGATGGTCTTCAAGCTCCTTTTCTTAATGCTATATACCATCCTGCCCTGAGCTATGAAAAAACAGCTCACATCATTGGTAATGGGCTATCACTGTTCTTTTTTGTTGGGAAAAAAAAAAATAGGCACTTCAAATGTCTTTAAAAATCCCACTGGTAAAAAAAATAAAATAAAAAATAAAAATAAAAAAAAATCCCACTGGTATTCCTAGACATATCAATACACACAGTACAGGACTGAAATAATTATGCAGGTAACTTGAACTCAAAGCAGTTTCACCTGAAACATCGGCAATCTGAACATCAGTGTTTTGCTTATCTAGATAACTGCCCCAAACCTCCTATCTTCACTAGTGTGGTCCTGATCTCTGCAGGAATTTTGTGAACAAATCCCAGTCACTTGATATTAAATTTAAAAACTAAACTATTCCAGAGACACGGCTCACATTTCTCTCACGTCTGCTTTTATCTCCAGTGAAATGGCTGTTTTTTATAGACATGATAAAGCATCAGTCACTTCAAGAGACAGGGATATCATAACACCGAATAAGTTTGCACTTCATAATTCCAAAGTCCTGCTAAACCCTGGCATCCCTGACCACCTCTGGTCCAACCAGGGCATTCCAGGCCACGCCCACCCCCAATCGCCTGCTGACCACTTCAGACACCCTGAGGATTTTAACGCTTACCCAAACTTCTTCACTATTTTATCACGTTTGCTTGAGGTGCCACACATAAAGAACAAAGGAGAAGAGGGGAAATGTGGGAAAGAACAAAACATGGGTGACCTAATTAAGACTTAAATTTGCTACATGAGTGTGGCTCAAGAGATTTTCTGTATATCAATTTGAAAGGAAAGGGGTGGGAGGGTCATTCTGGCCTATTTCTTTCTTGACAAAATTTGGTTTAAGTCCATTTAGCTTTTTGAGTATTAGTAATTCACTAATAGAATTGTCTTGAGCCAGACACAGAGCTGGCAGGACTGTGAAGATCTCCCCACAAGGCCTGCCAACTTCAATCCCAATTTGCCACCCCCTCACTACTTACTCCGGCTCTGGATCTCTCTGTTCATGCTGAAACCGTGAACAATTGTGTGATAATAGCCTAAAATAAATAAATGTAAAATAGGTCAAGACTATCATATCTATTTCTGTTTGTAACTGAAGAAAATTTGCCCCATTTCCAGAGGCAGAAAGAGTCAGGGACATTTGAACCTCAAAGTGAACTATAAGAACAGATAGCAAAAAACTGGCTCTAGTTCCCTCTTTGCCCTCTCTCTCCCACCCAGAATTTTAAGTTAAAATTGAGTTTTGTCATTCACTCTTTTTCCTACTTACAAAAAGTGCTTTCACATTGCTTTCAATATAATTTTTAGTTATTGGTTTATGTGAGGCCAAAGATGTGTTAAAAGAAAATAAATGTTAAAGAATTAAACTGGAAAAAGTCTACGTTTGAAGGAAACCAAGGCACAGATTCCATGAGTAATAATTTTGGAAAGATTTTTACTTACTGTGCATATTCAGTAAACGACTTAAGTTTTTGTTTTGTTTTCTCTAACCCAGGGTCCCGGGAGAGTCATTATGGGCAATCATCTCTCTAATTCAGATTAACGTTTCTAAGTACATGTTGATATAATAGAGCACAATGCCTGCAGACGCTCCCCTGCTATGGCCCATTAGCCGAGGCAGGGGACTAGCAAGTGGACTTCCTGGGTCTAATTCCTAGCTCTGCAACTGTTAGCTTCCCAGGGCTTGACTCTCCTGTATTCTAGAAGTAGAAATGTGAAGAAAACTCTGGGAGGTTCAATGAATAGTAACTTAAAGAAGAGAACATACTGTTATCCTACATCTAGTGTGTAACAGACTTCTAATATGCTACGTATTACTTATAGTAAATAGAAATAAAATTTGTATTAATGCTAAGTAACTAAATCAGGTATCTATACCAAACTTAGTGTCAGTCACCTCTCCACAGAGGATGGGTCGGAGCGGGGGAGTCTCAGGAAGCATTCTTAAGCTTGGTTTGGGGGACAGTGGTTTTGAATGACTTTAATTTGATGCCAGGGGGCGGGGGGAGGGGAGGGTGACTGTGTATGAAGTGAACATTTCCAAATGATTTTGAAAAATTTTATCTATTCTGGCTTATGAAAGATCCTCACCACTCTAATAACAGAGAAGGTCATTCACAACTCAAATGGACTCCTGAAAAGACTGCTTTCATTCATATGTCCAGTGCTCATAAGGCTGATACTTCTAACAATACTAGCATCAGATAATGAAACAGGCCTTTAGAACAGAAAACTGGGCTTCGTGTTCAAATGTATAGATGAAAAAACCTACAGGTTCGGTTGAGGAAAAGTCCCCTAAATGCATGCAGTATTATTCGAAAACTGTTTAATCAATTAAGGAATAGGAACAACAAATGGAAGATTTTGAAGCTACTAAATGAAAATCACAACTTTCATTAAAAAAAAGTGAAGGTCTCTGTAGGAATCAGACAGCAGCTTCTGACTTGTAATCCATCCTGCTCTGCACATCTGCTTTCTGCTACCAACATTTTAACACCTGTATAAACAAAAACACGGTTTATGCTCTTTCTCAAAAAGCAAACAACAACAAAAAAAAACCCAGTTACTGAATTTTACGTTTTCTATGTAGAAGCTGATTGAGAACACGGCACCAATTTCCCTTTTCCTAACCTAGACACCTGGACCCTACAATAGCAGGCCATTTCACCAACTATTTTATCAGCAGGGGCAGATTTAGACCACCCCAGGGAAAAGACAACAGCCCAAGTCCTTATTTCATTTCACTGAGGGGCCTCTGCTTACTAGGGCACCAAGAAGAGGCAGGGGCTACCAGACTCTTCTAGCAAATCTGTTGAGTCCATGTTCCTCTAGCCATGCTTGTTTAAAGTGGGACAATCAACTTTATCTTTAAAAAAAAAAGAATAAATTAACATCTTTAACGTTAATTTTTATTTTGGCAGGGGAGATTTATAGTAAGAAAAATGAAGCAGGCTAAAACTGCAATATTCTTCTAACTCCTTTTTAAGCTACATTAAATAGAAATTTGAATTCAACACTTTTCATAAACATTTATTAAACACATACTATGTGCCAGGGAATACAAAAGATTTTTTTTATATGTTCTCCCCTCAAGGATCTTACATTTTACTGGTGATTTAAGATTAACCACAAGTTCCAAAGAAAGATTACAAATCATTTTTATTATCAATACTAAGAAGGTAAAACATTCTATTTTTGATATACACTATACATGCAGAGTTAAGAGTCACACGTACAACTCGATTATAAAATTGCTCTTCTGCTAGGATGCTTTTCAGTCCATTTGTCAAAAAGATTTATGTGTAAAGGGTGACTTTCTAAGCCTAACTTCATTAAGGAGGAAAAAACTCTCAAAACAAATTGCAATAAAGCTATTAATGTCATTTTAATTTCTTGCTTAATTTCCAGTTTGTGTTACTCATACGCTTCCCATCAGATGAAAACATTTTAATTAGAATGAAGTGAGCTTAAAAAAACTTCTCTAATGAGTAAGCTTTCTTTATTATTAAATTTTGTTTATTGGGTTTCATATGAATACAATGGTGCAAAAAAGCAAAGCATTATATTTAAGCAGAATACTACAGTTAAAACACAGGCTCTCAGTGGTGAACCCTGAAGAGGCGATTAAAATTTTGGTGCTCACACATACAGCTGATTTATTTCTCCAGTCAGATCAGGCATTCCTCATAACACCAGCTAATCCAAAATGAACAGCTAATTGCTCCATCTACATGGGAATAATACAGAAAATGATCACAAACCTGTTTAAATGGGCTCTTGCTAGACGACAGTACACACTTTGTGGGGAGGAGGGAGGCTAAAATGAATTTAAAGCTAATGTGAATTTTACTGGGGTAAAAAGTTAGAAGCTTAAAACAACTTTTTTTAAAAATTCATGAATATACTCACATTTAAGAAAAATTGTCTTAGAAGGGTAAAAAACCTGGTCACTTGGAGCTCAACTTAGCAGCCCTTATTATCACTATAAAAAATAATATTTGTGCTGACTGAAGTTTCCATGTTCACCTTTAAAAATATTTTACCTTTTTCCTGGAATGGTGGCTAAAAAAGCTTTTCCCAGTTCATTAGTTTTATGATTCTTTAAATACATGGTGTGAATAAAAGCCCAAAGAAACACCAATTTAAACACAACATATGACCTAATGCAGACCTCAGCTCCCCAGTTTAAAGGTGTGCATCCTTCTTAAGCTACTAATATATGCCACAGTTTCATACCACTAAACTTGGGATTCCAGGCTGGATTCAAACCAAAGAAACAATAGACACTTCAGTTATGGGATTGGATGGACCTTGGAAACAGTCTGGTAGATAGCAAAAAGGTTAAGTATGATAGAGAGATATACCTTACTCACACAGGAACACCAATATCTTTGCTGTTTCTACATTAGTGAAACCAGCAGACAGAATCCACTGTCCCTCAAATACAAACCTTAATTAGGCTGAAGGCCCACCCTTGTCAAACTAAAAACATTCAGGGGAGAATGGCTGGCATGCCTGAAAGGTCCCTTTTAAGACTGCCTCCTTGCTTGAACATATAGCACACATATAGTGGCTGGTCAAACTGACTGACCAAGAGGGCTTGTCAAGGACACCCTGGGGTTCCTGTAATAAAGAAGTGGGTTCTCCTGAGCCAAGTGATCCTCAATGAATGGCAACAAAATGTATTTAAGCAGCTAAGACATACGTACGTGGCAGTTTTGTTAGATGCTATGGATACAAAGGGAAAATGAAAACTAGTCTTTGCCCTCAAGGAGCTTACATTCACATGGGGACCCAGCACTTAGAGATAAATATAACATACAATGTATGGAAGGAGAGAACAGTAAATAACTAGAGGGACCAGAAAAAGATTCCTCCTAGGTAGTCATTACCCAGAATCACTAAACTTCCAAAGTTCATTTTAAAATTACCTAAAAACCTTTTTGAAGTGGCTATGGGACAGCAAGGCACCCTTGCCTGGATGATTTCGAAAGGCTGAGCCCTTACCAGGTGAGGGGCAAGTCTATGTTCCAAAAGGAACTGCAGGGAACAAAGATCAGTATGTGAACCTAGAGAGAACGAGGAAAAAAGAGGCTTTTCCCTGAAACTGATACAAATGTAGAACACCAGCTGCCCTTGAAGATCTTTTACCCACTCATGGAGAAATTACTTTAGTACTCTTAGTCATAAATATACAAACTTCTATAAGGACTGCAAACACTTTGGGTTCCATGTGCATTTTCATTTCTCTTATAAATAAACCTGGTTTTCACGTAAGTCTTGTAACATTGTGATTGACTGTTGACAAAACACACTATTCTTTATTATTTTTTATCAGTTATGTTGCCTACAATGTAAGGGGGAAATCTCTTGGAATTCCAGAACAACATTCATATTCAAACCTAACACCATCAGACTGCTAACAGAAATTAAACAATGATTGTGTATACAAAGTCCCACTCAAATGTAACAATATGGGGGGTAGAGCCAAGATGGTGTAGTAAAGGCAGGGACTAGCCTGAGCTCTTCCCCAAACCCTTTCACACACCTTCGAATAATGACCCTAAACAAATTCTAGAGCAGCTAAACCCACAAAAAGACAACGTGAAACAATTTGGAAGGTAGGGCAAGAAAGGTCTGTTGCACCAGAAAGGGGCATAGTCTAGTGCAGGCCATGCTAGCACAAACCCAGCCCCGGCAAACCATGAGTAGGCCTTGGGGCGACTGAATCAGTAGTAGTTTCTAGACCTCTCAACCCACCAATGGTAAGAGGATCAGACAATGGATCAGAAGGAGATTTACATGGGTCCCTTGGCTGGCACCAGGGCATGGACTCTGTTGCATTGTCTATACTATGATCTGGGTTGTAGTCCTGGGTCTTAGTCCCAGGGTGAAAGGCACTAGTACAGCAGAACTTGTAGCCACAGGGGAGCAGGAACCCTGGTCACAGTTCCAGGGTGGAAAAGGATGCTTTTGGTCACTCACAAACCAGTGCACAGTACAAAAGAGTAGTAAACACACCTCTCCCTAGATCATACTACCTTGGAACAGCCAAAAACTTACATGTTCCCAGAATTACCTCTAAAAATAGCTGCACAAAAAAAAACCTAAAGCTTGGAGCAGTGTCCCCTCTATTTGAGAAGCAGAGCCCCACTTTAGCATGGAGTTATAAGTCAAGAAATAGGCTGGAAAAATGAGCAAACAAAAGAAAAAATTCTGACCACAGAAAGTTACTATGGTGACAAGATCAAAACACACACTCAGAAGAAAACAACGAAGTCAAAATTCCTGCTTCCAAAGCCTCAAAGAAAAATATATAAACTTTATATATAAAATATATAAACTCGTTAAGGCCATGGAAGAGCTCGAAAATGATTTTTAAAATCAAGTAAGAGAGGTGGAAGGAAAAATGGGAAGAGAAATGAGAATGATGCAAAGAAATGACAAAAAAAAATCAACAGCTTGATAAAGAAAGCACAAAAAAAATACTGAAGAAAATAACACCTTAAAAAACAGAACAAGCCAAACAGTTTAAAAAAAAAAAAGGCAGAAAAATCCAATGAAGAGAAGAATGCCTTTAAAAGCAGAATTGGCTAAATGGAAAAAGATATAAAAAATTCACTGAAGAAAAGAACTTCTTAAAAAGTAGCATCAGCCAAATGGAAGAGGAGGTAACAAAAGTTCACTGAAGAAAATAATTCCTTAAAAGTTAGAGTTGGGCGAGTGGAAGCTAACAAATCAAGAAACAGTCAAACAAAATCCAAAGAATGAAAAAATAGAAGGAAATGTGAAATATCTCATTGGAAAAACAATTGACCTGGATTAGCCTGGAAAATTGATCCAGGAGAGATAATTTTAAAATGATTAGACTGCCTGAAAACCATGATTTAAAAAAAAAAAAAAAGCATAGACATCATCCTCCAAGAAATTATCAAGGAAAACTTCCCTGATATTCTAGAACCAGAGAGTAAAACAGAAATTGAAAGAATCCACCAATCGCCTCCTGAAAGAGATCTCAAAATGAAAACTCCCAGGAACTTATAGACAAATTCCCAGATCAAGGAGAAAATACTGCAAGCAGCCAAAAGAAGAAACAATTCAAGTATCATGGAGCCACAGTCAGGATGACACATGATTTAGCAACTTCTATATTAAAGGATAAGAGAGCTTAGAATATGATGCTCCAGAGGGCAAAAGAGCTAGGATTACAACCAAGAATCATCTACCCAGAAAACTGGGTATAATCCTTCAGGGAAAAAAAAATGGGCATTCAATGAAATACAGGAGTTTCAAGCATTCCTGAAGAAAAGACCTGAGCTAAATAGAAAATGTTACTTTCAAATACTAGATGCAAAAGATGCATAAAAAAGAAACCAAGAAAGAGAAATCATAAAGGATTTTATAATTAAGTTGTTTATATTCCTACATGGAAAAATGATATTTATAACTCTTAAAAACTTTCTCATTACTAAGACAGAAGTATACATAGAAAGCAGAGGTATGAGTTAAATGTGATGGAATGATTATCTAAAAAAATAAAATACAGGCATGAGAAAGAAGAACGCACTGGGAGAAAGGGAAAGTGGGAGGTTGAATGGAATAAATTAACTGACATAAAAGAGATCTGAAAGAGATTGGAGGGGGGAACAGAGATAGGAGCATATGAATCTTACTCATGGGAATTGGCTCAAAGAGAAATAATATACACATTCAGTTGGGTGTAGAAATCCATTTTGCCATACAGGAATGTAGGAAGGGAAAGAGATAAGTGGAGGAGGGAGCTGATAGAGGGTAGGGCAGTTTGGGGGAGGTAAAAATCAGAAGCAAAATATTTTTGAGAATGGACAGGATAAAAGGAGAGAGAGAGTAGGATAAAGAGGGGAAATAGGATATAGGGAAATACATAGTAATCACTACTGTAGAAAAAAATTTACAGTGAGTTTCTCTGATAAAGCCTTCATTTCTCAAACATACAGAAACATACAGAAAATTGAGTCAAATTTATAGAAATAAGAGTTATTCCTCAACTGATAAATGAACAGGCAGTTTTCAGACAAAGTAATCAAAGCTATCTATACTCATCTTAAAAAATGCTCTAATTGATCAGAGAAATACAAATTAAAACAGCTCTGAGCTACTACCTCACTCCTGTCAGATGGGCTAATATGACAGAAAAGGAAAATGAACAAAAATGTTGGAGGGTGTGTGGGAAAATTAAAATACTAACGTACTATTGGCCAAATTGTATACTGATTCAACCATCCTGGAGAGCAATTTGGATCTAAGGGCTATAAAACCATGAGATACCACTACTAGGTCTGTATCCCAAAGAGATCATTAAAAAAAAGGAAAAGGACTCACATGTATAAAAATATTTATAGCAACTCTTTTAGTGGTGGCAAACAACTGGAAAATGAGGGGATGCCTGTCAAATGGGGAATGGCTGAACAGGTTGTTGTGTGTGATTATGATGGAATACTATTGCGCCTTAAAAAATGATGAGCAGGATGCTCTCAGAAAGACATGGAAAGACTTACCTGAACTGATGCAGAGTGAAATGAGCAGAACCAGGAGAACACTGTACACAGTAACAGCAATATTGTATGATGATCTACCATGAATAACTTAACTATTCTCAACAATACAATGATGCAAGACAATTTTAAAAGACCTGTGATGAGAAATGCTGAGTCCAGAGAGAGAACTGGTGAAGCCTGAATGCAGACAAAGATACTTTTTCATTACTTTATCTTTCTTGGGGTTATTTTGTCTGTTTTCTTTCATAGAACTTACATGGAAATGTGTTTTACATGACTACATATGTATAACCTATGCCAAATTGCTTGCCTTCTCAATGGGGGAAAGGGGAGGAGAGGAGAAAATTTGGAACTCGAAATGTGAAGAAAAAAAGAATATTAAAATTGTTTTTACATATAATTGGGAAAAATAAAATATTAAATAAGTTTTTTTAAATTTAACAATATCAGATATCCAACAGCCTTTGACCAAAGAGACTTTTGAAATCTTTATCCTACAAATTTACTATTTTCTGGAGACATCTTAAAAGACTGTTTACTGAACTCAGCTTAACTTAGAACTTACCTGTTCTAATGGTCAGAGCCCAGCACCAAGGGTTCTAAGTCTTCCCTAAGCCAGAAGATAAAATGTTTTCATCTATTTAGCTACTGTACAAGTTGCACTCCTAATTCCCTTCCATTTGGCACTTCCCCCTTTGCAGACTTCTCTTGGTTTTTCTTCCATCCTGACCCCCAAATTTTGATTTAACATTATCATCAGTGTAAACAGAAGTGTGTTTATCCTCTGTCATCAGATGATGACACCGTCCTTAAGATGAAAATAATTATGCTTCCCAACATGAAAACAAAATAAAATGTAATTTCTTCTTAGTGCAATTTTAAAACCCTGGCCTCTTTTAACATAAATGCATTGAGTTAGGCTGCATTTACTGAGCTGCTACATAAAAGCAGACACTGTTCTCCTGGTACCCTGAGTTAAAACATTTCACTTTGTAATAAGAAATGACCTAACTCCAAGAGGGCTGTATCCAAATGAAGATAAGATGAAAGCATCCAAATAGCCAAAACATACTATTTTAAACCATTGTGTGGGCCTCACTTTTGAAAACGATTCAACGGAAAACCTAAAAACAGCCCACAGGCAGACAAATGCATGGTTGGGTGGAAGGATAAGAAATTGGGAGGAAAATCCCAAGAGGTCAAGGTGAACAGCACTGGACACCACAGAGAAGATCCATAGTTATTACTCCCGCTAACACCCAAGGTTGCTATTGTTTTCTGCTCATGGTGGTAGAACTGGAATGAAAGGCTCTTACTCATGGTGAGGTCACCTGATTATTCCTAAGAAAGGACATTATAAGATTTAAGATGGGAATCCTTTTTTTCTTTATGTTTTTTTCTATCCCATGCCTGTAATACTTAAAGCTAAGGTGTCAAGAAACACCAAGTCCTCAGCCACAGTTAAGGGATGCATAAGTCACATCTTAATTTTGAATGCTAGAGTGGCGAGATCTGGAAATCCAGGCTGTTACAGTGTAGTCCAATATTGTACTCAGCTGATGTTCCTAAATAGTACTTTGTGGGCTCTTGTGATCTAACACAAAATGACATGTTTTAGCTTTCATTAGTTCACAGGACTTCTATGCCCAATAAACTATACTGATTCACCCAAAGAACTGTATCAGAATTTGATTATGGGAAGTCACATGCCTCACGTGGTACCCTCACCAAAAACCATGTCCACTAGGGAAAGCTAACAGAATCAAGGCCATGTATGAGGAAAAGCCCATCTACTATAGTCATGTCATTTTAAACTAAATGTTATGAATGTATATATGCATAAACATATGAACATACTTTCCCATTCTTAGTTATCCATGCTGATGGAAACAAGTAAAAGATAAACCAGATAAAAGAAATGCACAAACAAAAAATTACATTTGCAAAAATAGTTTCAACCTCCTGTTCCACCAACCTTTTGAACAATACTGCTAATAAATGGCTGGGGCAAGGGGCATGGGAGTAGCCTTGGCTTCCAGTTTGTCCTCAAAAGGAAACCAAGAGGGATTGGGGGGATGGGGAGGAGAGTGAGGAAAGGGATAACCAGCTCAGGCAATGGTTGTACATAATACGTATGCTTTTATTAAAAGAATTACTGCATAGTACATTTCTGAACATATTCAGAGATTTCCATGAAAGGTTGGTGGTCAGGTCTACATCCTAAGATTCTCAGATGTGCCATATAGATGCAGTGTAACCTCCCAGAGAAACAACAGTAATCACAAGCAAGAACACGTAACGCTGGCTGTTCATCCTGATCGCGCAACAACTCTGCTCTTATCGCCTCTATGTCATCTCCTCAGGAGTGTCTGTTCACTTGGCCGGGACGGATACTTGCATTCATAAAATCATTTTGGACATTTTAAGCGGTCTTCTGTACCTATCTCCTTTGTATCTTAAGGGCCTCAGAAAGCGTCCGTTACACTCAGAAATGATGTGTGGAGCAGGCTCTACTCAATACCTGGACCTGAAAAACATGTCAAAGGCTTTGTGAAAAGCCTTCCCAACTGCATAGGGTGATATTAAAATAGGGTCTTTTGCAAATTTCAGTGATCTTTTCTCCTTCAATTTTTTTTTATGTTTTTCCTCCTTTGTTTAAATATTGTAGCTTCCGCTTTGAGATGGGAGGTGTGATCTAACATCTATAATTCAGGACTTAATATGAGAGTCCTGTCTCCAAAACCACAATATAACTGTGTGCCACTATATTTATTAAACCCTATGCCTTCCCAACCTTTCTTGTTTCCTTGGTATTTTTAGGTGACCCTGGTTCACCAAGGAACAAAACTTGGTTGCTAGTTTCCATGTTGGTATGAAGTGTTTTCGAAGAGAAAGTTTTTCCTAAAATAACAAAGAGAGGGACAAGATTAAAGGAAGACCTAAAAGGTAGAAACATAAAGGCTATGAGCAGAGAAAAAGAGCAGATAAGAGGAAGAGAAGAAAGGAGAAGAGTGCCAAGAGAAGTAAGCAGGCATGAGCCTCTCTCCCCTCTGACTTTGTGTAACTAGGGCACACCTGGCTTCAGTGTACTACTGACAGTCACTAACAGACACCTTGATGTTTATTAAGCATCTACTGGGTGCCAGGCACTGTGTTAAGTGCTGGGAATACAAAGAAAAAGCCCCTACTCTCAAGGAGCTCACACAGTCAGTTTCAGAGGAAGGGGCTTGGGGGGGCGGGGAATACAATATGCAAATAACCATATGAAAACAAGCTACAGATGGGACAAAATGGAGACAACCTAAGAAAGCAGGCAGTGGGAAGGGCTTCCTGCAGAAGGTGAGATGGGAGCCAACCCCTGAAAGCAGCTGGAAGGCAGAGATGCAGGGAGAGAGCATTCCAGGCATGGGGAATAGCCATGGAAAAGGCCTAGAGCTGGAGGGCAGCCAGGAGGCCACGGTCACTGGATGGTGGAGACCAGAAAGACAGGCAGAGGGTCAGGCTACACGAAGGGATTTCAAAGACAACCTAGAAAAAGAATTCGTTCCAGAAGTTCACTTCTAAGTCAATTGTTTGACAATTAAATCCCCTTCACCCCCAAACAAGCAATGCTGTAAGCCAGGAGTTCTCTGGGTACTGCACAGGGACATGCCAAGACTCTTTCAGGGGATTCCAATGTGAAAACTATTTTCACCATAATACTAAGATGTTTTAATTTCTGGCATGATAAATATTGATAGACATAACACATATAAAACATCAACTCTTGGGGGTCCTCAGTAATTTTTCAGAGTGTGAAGGAGTCAGCACTGACAAGTGCCGCTATAAATGATGGTTAGATGTCTAGGCTAATCCACAAACATCTACTTAACCTGTGATCTAGCGGAATTCCAGAGCTAGCATGAGTTCTGGGTCCTGGAGGCTCCGGACCTGGCAGTAGAAGTGGGTGGGACGATTCCTGGATACAAGACTAGCCAGAGGCTGCTTCTGAAAGTGGTATCAACATCACTAGGCTGCTCTGTTCTCTTCCTATATGTCAGTGACCAAAAAGCTCCACAATCCTCCCCCAACCCAAACTTCCCCCATTCCAACAAAGTCTGGCCCACTTTAAATCTAACTCATTACTGGTTCTTTCTTTATAAAATAATGCTTAGGTTTCTCCACTCCTTTAAACAAAAGGGTTCCCTTGACCTTGCTAATCTCTAGCATTATCTCACATTTCTTCTGTTTCCTGCTAAATTTTTGGAAAAAGTATTCTATACTCTCTGCCTCGACTCCATCATACTCAATCCCTCTGAATGAGAGTTTAAATGTTTCCTAAGTGCTCAGGATGGTGCTTAGGGCTAGGAATAAAATATAAAAGCAAAGACAGTCCCTTGCCCTGAAGGATTTGCCAGGGAGGGGCATTTTGGTCAGGAAAGTTAAAGGAACAAACTAGGAACTACAACACTGTTAATCTGATCACAGTTCATGATTCAAGAGCTGGAAGGCGGGAACCAACAGAAGAAGGGGACACAGAGACAGGAAGAGTAAGTGGTGATGACGGAGAGAGGTAAAGCATGGCTGCCAGGGCTTTCCCGGCAGTGTTCTGGGAACACTGATTGATGCAATGACCAGAGGATGCAGGATGATAGAGAACCTGATGGAGAAGACCAGCCCTCTTGCCTCTGACCTCAGACACCAACAACCTCTTCAAGCCCAAACTCTCGCTCAGGACTTTCGCATCTGACAGTATTGAACGCTGTCTGCTACACACTCTCTTCTCTTGGTCTCTGTGATTCTGCCCTTTCCCGGCCCCTCCTTGTATCTGCATGACCAACCACACCTCCATCTTTCTTAGCTCCTTTATCTTCCAGACAAACAGCGAGGTAGAGCAGTGGATAGTGTTGGGCTTAAGAGTCAGGACAACCTGAGTTCAGATCCTGCCTCAGACACTCACTAGCTGTGTGACCCTGGGCCAACCATTAACCATTCCCTACCTATTGTGAAGATTAAAAAAAAAACACACATACCAAAGACTGCAAACCTCAAAGCCTCTTCTCTTCCCTTTGTCTTACTTTTTAGTCTCTACTTTTATGCTTTTTATACCCTCCTCCTTTTAGGTCTTTCCCTCAATCTTACCCCTGTTATTTTTATGAAACATTTAGCTTAGCAGGGACTCCATACTAACTGGCAAACCAGCAACTAAGTTTTGATCCTTAGGTTACTAAGGTAACCAAGAACTAGATGGCTGATTTCAAATCCTACCTCAAAAGAGTTGCCACAAGCTGAGAAAGCCATTTAACTACTTAGCCTACTGAAAGAATAAAACAAAATAACAGAAGTGAAGTGCTTTGCAAATCTCAAAGCACTACGTAATTGCTACCTGTCTCCAGTCCACTAAATGTGGGTGCACTCCAACCCAGTTTCCTCAGCCTTCTCTCCTCTACAACGACCTTCCCCTACAAGTCATCAACTTTCATAGTTCAATTATTATCTCTAAACAAGTGGCTACCAAATCTATCCATTCACCAAACTCCCCTTAAATATTTGAATATTTCCAACTGTATGTTGGACATCTTTACCTGGATAAAGATCCAGCAACCCAACATAACTAAAATGGGGCTCAGCATCTTCGATCCAAAAGCTATCCCTCCCCTCCCAACTCTTCATTTCAATTCAACTAACATCCAGGCTTAAAACTATAGACTTACTTCGTCTCTTCCCTCTCCTTCACCACACACTTAACCAGGGACCATGACCTAAAGAATCGACCTTAAAAAGATCTCCCAGATCAATTCCCCAACCACCACCTTGACTCATGCTTATCTCTTTCTAGTTCAGTCTCCATTATGTCACCTGGACTTACCCTATCCTCCTAATTGATCTCCTCTCTCCAAGCCACTCTTCATATAATCAACAGTTTTCCTGATGTAAATATCTATACATCTTTTGGCTCCCCAAAAACCTTCTCTAGATTTCCATGGTCGCTAAGGCAAAATATAAATACCACCAATGCCCACAGACTCCTAGGCCTTGCACCAGAACAGAAGTTCAATCTAATTTACTCTCCTTCAATCTCAATCTCAGCCAAGTCATTCTCCCCTCTCACTTTTCCCTTCTCTCATTCAGCAAGCAATTAAGGTACTGGGCTAGGTTTTGAGGTTACCAGAAAAAAATGAAAAATGGTGCCTGCCATCACAGAGCTTCCATTTTCCCAAAAGAATACAACATTTAAAGAGATAAATACAGTCTAATATGTGAAGCAAGAGAATACTAATAACTACAGGGATCAAGAAAGGCTTCCCACAGGAAGTGACATCTAAGTTCAGTCTTTAAGGAAGCTAAGAATTGTAAGAAGGTGAGGTAAGGTGAGTGGTCATTTTAATTTTAGTCACAGGAAGTAGCCCTTGAAAAGACAGAAGGCAGAGATGGACTGCTGAATTTGGGGAACATCAAGGAGGCCAGTCAAGCTGGTATCAAGAACATGTGAAAGGGAAATAAACGTGAAATAAGTTGGGAGAGGGCAGCTGGACCCAGGCTGAGAAGGACTTTAGGAATTGAGGGATCTGTATTTTATCCAAGAAGCAACAAGGAACCAATGTATTCTTGGGCAGCTGAGACCATGGACTGACCTATGCTTTATGAAAACTATTTTGAAAGCTGTATAGGGAATGGAACGCAGGAAGAAGAAGCAAAGAGCAGGGAAAAGAGTTAGAAGATCATTCAAACAGGCCAAGCAAAAGGAGGTAAGGGCCTGAACCAGGTTGGTGGCCATGTAAGTGGAGAAAAGATGGATTTGAGAGATGTTGTAGAGGAAGAATGGCCAAGATAAGGTTAACTGATGAGATGAGGGGTAGGGGAAGAGGGGGGCTGCAGAGTGAAGAGTCAGACAGGAGTCAGAGGTGGCAATCCTGGCTGCCTGAAAGGATAACAGCACCCTAGGACACACTCCTTGCTCACCTCCATCTGTTATAATCCTCTTTTTCCAAGTCACAGAACTCTTGGGCCATTTCCTCTATAGTGCCTTCCCTGATCCCAATAAGTCAAAACCCTTACAACATTGAAGCGTTTGTCATACATGTTTGTATTCTCCTCTAATATTCCCTACTAGATTGAAATCTCATTGAGGACCTAGGTTCCATTAGTTTTCATCCTTGTACTTCTCTCCCAGTATGCGGCAAAGAATAAATGCTTAATAAATGTTTGCTGAATTGAATTCACGTAAGAGTGACATAACAGGGGGCTGGACTAGAGAGGGAGGTTTCAGTGGACAAGACAGAGGCAGCTGTGACTTTACCAATGGGTTATCTGCAAATGAAGAACCGCCTGTACCAGAAGTGGATTTGACAACTGTAAGCTAGAGGTGATTAAAAATGTTCAAAAGAGCTTTCTTTCAGCTCAGATATAAAACTAATATTGTACTGTTTCTTCACAGTCGCCCAGCCAGAGCTGCATGAGGGAGCCTACTCACTTAGGAATAAAAACTGTAAAGTGAGTAGGTTGGACTGTGTCATCACAATCCCTGTGGAAGTCTAATGAACCATTTTTCAGAATAATGTTATTTTTTTTTCATTCACAAATGGAAGGAAATGCTAAATGTCAGTTAAAGGTTAGAGAAGATAGAGATGTAATTTTTCCCCCCTCTAAAAATACCCTGAAATATACCCAGCAACCCCTTTGGGGTTCATGGACCCCAGGTCAAGTAGCCCTGAACTAGATGATCTTTAAGGTTCCTTCTGGCCCAAAAATTCCATGGTTATAACCACTTTTCCTCTAAACATTATTATGGAGGAAAAGGGGAGGTGGGAGAAGAATGAAACTAAATGTAACCCAAAATTTAACCCAATTCAATTCAACAAGCATTTATTGAGTGTCTACTCTACGTCTCTGATCCTGTGCTACGCCCTCAGGATGTGAAGACAAAAATAAAAGAATCTCTGTTCTCAAGAAGCTTACTTTCTCCTGGAACAAAACAATATTTCTACAGATAAGTATATAGAATGCGCTAATAAGTATAGGGATCAGGAAAGGCCTCATGTAGCTACATTTTGAAGGAAGATGGGGATTCTACTCTGAAGTGGAGGTGAGGAAAGTGATCTGAAGACTATCTGGAGTTGTTTAAAATAAAACTTTCTAGGACGCTAAAATCCTTCTATCAAAAGCTAAACAAACTCAATGAAGATCAATTTGTTAAAAGATTAGAGAGACCAAGTGAGTGCAAGAAGACAGAGAGATGACACCTTTTTCTCCCCACACAGAGAGAAAGTGGGGAGGAACTATCAATAAAGGATTATGGAGCCTGACCTGAATTTTTTGAAGACATATAATTTAACTTTAAACAGCTGGACTAGCAGGCTTACTCAGTTCTAAAATCACTCCTTACACAAGGTCTTTGAGGCATATTTTTTCCTTTAAATTACAGCTAATTAATCCCAGTTCAGAGGCAACTTTTGGACTTCTTTTTGCAGTAATTCAGGGTATGGGGAAACCCAAGGAAAAATGCTACTAATAATAAAAGTTAAAGAAACAATCAGCACACATTGACTAGCTAAAACAGTGTTCCTTAAAGGTATTTTCAGGGCTTCATTTATTCTCATAATGCCCCCAAGAAAGAAGGGAAAAGCACATATAACTAAGCACATTTTGAACAAGGAGAAACTAAGACTTCATCAATGAATTATTTAATCAGTTCCTTGTTTAGTCTACATTATGCCAAACAACTTCGTGGACTGGTTTTGGGGTGGGAGGGTGTTTTACACTTAACAGTAAGGTTTTTTAACTAAACTAAGTGACTCAGCTAGTTGTTTTGGATCTGTGCGGACAGTTTAAGATATTTAAAGTATTTGATCAAAGTAACCCAGATAATCAGTGGCATGGCCAGAAGAGAACTTAAACCTCAGGACTCTGAGGTGAGTGCTTAAAATAAATGATGTCTGTGTAAGCTGTAGCCCACTCTAATTCTTCAAATATACTAAGCAGGGAGAGGAAGTGTGCCTTGAAATTAAATAGAAATGTTTCCACGCACTGGCTCCCTGGAACACCTAGCTATTATCTTAGAACCAATTTACAAAGCAGAAAATTTGGCTTTCAAAAATCAAATTCTCAAAATAAAATACTGCCATGCAAATTACTTTCTTTAATAGCCTATTAACGTTTCCAGCATTTGCTTAAAAACACAAAAAGGGAAAGGGGCATTTGAAGACATCATCTCAGAAATACTCTGATCTAACGGGCAAGGAGAAGCTCAATCCCCTATCCCACAGGCAGAGTTTGAGGACTGCCTCATTTCAATCAACAGTTCTGAGAGAAACTGTCAGATCTCCTTTCCTTTGGCTTTTTAGACAGTCCATCTCTCTGGGATGGAATGAGTACAGGACACACCTGGCACAGAGGAATTCACCAGAAGACCACTGAGGGTCCCTTCTATAAACAAAGTGCATCCCTCTTCTGCTGCTGCTGAAAAGATGACATCTCTGCTGTAGAATCAGAGGAGGACATAAGGGGAGGAGAAAAAGGTGAGGGGTGTGGAGGCAGAAATGTCCTTTGGGACCTGGACAGTTATTTCTGCTTTACCTCTGATCCCTAGGCTGAGATTCAGAAAAACCACTTTAAACAAAGGAAAAAAAGTTACATTAGGTAAGACTGAATGTCAACACCATTGTCACTTGACTATTACCCCATGCATCTCAAACTTTTCCTGGCTCTAAGAGCCATCTGTACTCTGGGCTATGATCTCTGCAGCTGTGTGAGCAGAACGCTAGCTAAGGCTCAAAGGCAGCCACTCAGGTCTTCACGCTTCATGGACAAACACAACAAGCCAGTGAGCTCTGAGGAGCTTCTTCGCCAGAGTTCAAATCTCGGATGAACAGCTCACTCCAACTCTAATTTTAATTTGTGGTTCTAATGAATGATATAAACTTTTATAGGTATCAACAAAGCTCAGAGAGGACCTAAATCCATTTCAGCGCTCATTTAGCAGCTTCAGCTGTGTGCAATTAAAACATCAGCATTAAATGTTAGAGAATAAAATAATGAGACACTTAAAAAATAATCTGTGCTTCACTGGGCCAAGCTCAACAGAGGTTTCATATGATCATTTATAAGAACACAGATTCCTACCAATATCTACAGCTTATTCCCAGAATTAATACCATCAATTCTCACACTCATTCTAAAAATAAGAATTTTTTAAAAGAGTATACAATAGACAATTTTATATCTATAATGTTCATGAAATATCAGAGAGCACAAATCAATTCCTGAATTAATTGACTCATGGTATCTGGGCAGCCTAACTGATTAAAAAGACAGCCCGGACTGATCAGGGGCCCCTACATGAAGAAGCTGCCTCCATACCAGTGAAAAAAGGAAGGGAAATTTCAGTCATCTCACAGAGTTACCTAGGCTTGTTCTACAACTTAAATAAAATAGAAATAAAGGGGGAGGGCACAAAAGGGGAGGGGGCACAAAAGGGGAAAGGAAGAAAGGAAAACAAACTTTAAAAATGGTATGAGCATTTTATTATCACATATCCCTTAAAATGGAACACAGTGCCCAAGTGTTTGCTCCCAATGATATCTGAAACTCAAAAAATGTAACATAAGAATGCAACAAGTGGCAGCTAAAGGGATAAATTATTACTGCTACCATTACAAAGAAAGTAAGCTAAACCTCATTGAGAAGTCCACCTGGAGGAGGCAGGTGAGGCTGGGGGGTTTGCTTGCTTGTTTTTTGAATGCCAAGTTAGTTTAGCTTACTAAAACATGGAGAGAAAAGGAAGTGTGCTTATAGGGAACATGCACTCTGTTAAACTTAAATTTGAAAAGGATGAAAACACAGATTATACTTTATTTTTAAAATTGAAATGAATTTTAATACAGAAAATGAAGACAGCATTCTATAAATTTATAGCTCAAAAGGGACATTTCTATTTGGGGGAAGTCAAATAGTGTTACATTTTAAGAGAGATGAAATGTTACAGCTTGTACACCAAAATTAAAAAATGAAATTAAATTAAAAAATGAAATGGTTACCAAGGTAATGCAGGTCAAGGGATCAAAGGTGAAGGGTCACACATTATTAAAAAGAAATCCAAAAGGACGTCTGCATCATGATCTCTGCAAAACAAAGGAGCTACAGTAAGTAAAACTAACATCTTTATGAATTTAAAATCAAGTCTCTTGAAAAGAATCCATTCTGATTGAATACAGTACATTTTGCCTATTTTTGTGTAGAGCCATTTTAGGTATAAAATTTAATTTCAATCACTTGACGTTGGTGAAATTCTTGCTATTATTTACCTGCTTTATCACGTTTTTATCCAAAACATCTTTACTTTGAAATGACTGAAAAGGGCTAACCTTTCAGAGGAACCCTTCTCTCCCCACTTCCACCATACCCTTCTGTGTAAATGGCAGTGTCTGATCTTTCAGACACTGCCAATATGTCAGAAATCAAATTTGGCCAAAGCATGGTAGGTCTTTTCTTCTCCTCATGGAATGGGTTCCAAAACAGAGGATTTTATTTTCTAATCTGTTTTGTTTGAAGGAGCTGCATAAAGTCCCCATTATTGAAACATTTAGCACAACAATGTTCCAGAAGTCAACAATAAAGTGATAAATGATAAAATAAATTTTAACTATATCAATTAAGATCAGTGATCTCATACTCAACTTTCAATGCATGAAGGAAAAAGATGTTTCTCAAGTAAAATGATTTTTCAATTCCCTTGGAATTATACAGCATTAATAAAACTTTAAAAATTATCTACAAAGAAAAATTTCTAATAGGTTATACTTCATCAAAAAATTTATAAATTTATTAATGTCACATTAATAAACTTTCATTTCTTAACAATACTAACTAGAAAGATCAAAAATTTCAGAATGTGCCAAATCAACAGCAAATATATAACTAACTTGACAACAGCAATAATAATAGAAAATGAAATATTTATTATTAAAAATTTCAACTACTTATTTCATTAGAAAATCAACCATAAAGTAACATTGTTAATGAAAAATAATCTTTAATTGTCATTTGAAGATTAAACGTAAGTCAACTAATTTTTTTTATTTCAGAGTTCAGTTTTATTAGACACATATAAAGAACATGATAACTTTTAAAAAGACAGTCTAAATTCATACTTGAAATAAAATCCACTTTCTTCCTCCTTCTAACTTTCCAAGTTTAGGTTCTATCTCACATAGATTCTTTGTTCAGAAATATTTCACATTTGAGTTTATTCAGTTAGAATGTGCGTCCAAAAGAACTTATACATTAAAATATAGACAAATGTCAAAATACATTTTACTGAATGGTCTAAAAGGAGATCTAGTAGCTTAGAGCAATCAATAAAGGAACAAACTCTATAAAAGTCAAACAGATTTTTTCTGAGATTAGATTTTGTTAAAATAACTTGAAGAATTTCATGCATTGGATACAAGTATGTTAGTGCCTTGAAGCTACATTTCTAAAAACATGACTTTTTGTTTTGCATAGCTACTGAAAAGTAAACTAGCATTTCATTGCTCTGGAGTGCTCATCTCACAGTGAAGCTGTCACACATGTATTCATTGCTGGGAGGCATGCAAGCAATTTTGAACACCATAGAAGGAATCAATACCCCATCAAAAGCAACATAGACACTATTTTAGAAGGAACATTATTTAGTCTATTTCAGTGTATTTGTAACAAGAGGCAAGAAATCAGTGATGTAAGCCTAGTGAAGTTTCTGATTTCAGTAAAATATTTGTTACTGAAGGGAAAAAACTATAATTCATTTCAGATGAAGCATCTGAACTGTACATTCCCCCACCAAAAATGAAATTATTTTGCATTTATACTATCTGTGTAATTTATGCTTCCCCAGGCAAAGACTATTTCCTTTGGTCTTTCCATCCCCAGCACTTAGTACCCAGCTTGGTCCATGGTAGGTAAGTAAGAAGCATTTGCTGATAATTGACTTTTAGATTGATTATAACCTTAGGCATCAAATACAAAGCTATTTTACTGATTGATATATAAATTAGAAAAAAAAAGCATCAATTTCCTCTAGACAATAAGATTATAGATAGTAGGTGCCTTAAAAGTCTCGAAAATGATTTTTAAAAATACTCACACCAGCCCATAAAAATGTGTACTAGCCCACATTTTCCACCAGCTTAGCTCTGCTTTGTTCCAAAGATAGATGATGCTTACTATATATACCTTTCAACCCATCTGCAGCCTACGAATAAGGAGTTGTTCTACAAACAGCTAAAGACATTATTAAAAAAAAAAAAATCCCCACAAAATAGTCTGTAGAAAAGTGATTTGTTTATTTTATTTTTTAAAAACAGAAATCACCTTTTTAGCTAAGCAAACTTTGTAGGTGCCCTGCAGCATGCTGCAGCATGCTTGATAAGACTGCACTAAAATGCCTACTGAGTCAAAGTTAAAGAGTGATTTTAGTTGATAAATGCCAACTAAGAGCTACTTTCCAGGCGAACTTTATGTTTACAATGCCCCAATTTCTTTGAGGCCCCTGAGCCTACCTCCCCCAGAAGACTCTACACTGCTTTAGGTCAAGGGCTGTCTTTGATTTCACTTTGTGCATCTGATGTCTCCCATAGTACCTATTATATAGCTATTGTCTAAAGAAAGTTTTATTTAATTTTGTTTAAAATGAGAGACCTAGAAGAACCCAGGCCCTAATTTAAATTAGGAAGAAGTTAGTAAAAGGATCCGGATCACCATTTACTGTTTTATCTGGAAAAAACAGCAGTGGCACGAGTAGAGCCAGGAGACCACTAGTAGTTCAAGTTTGATGTTGCTTTGAGAATGAACAAAGGTCTTCATGGCTCATTCAGCAGTTAACAAAAGGAGGTCTACTTAGCCACACAAGAAAAGGTATTCTTAAGAGCACTCTGGCATTTAGCTTGAGCAGATGTGGTCCCCCCTGGTCTCCATATGGAAACAGCCTGTTCAACAGGACAGGATAGAATATCTTTCCTGGTCTGGGACCCTACCCAACAAAAATAAGACTTCTATGCCCACAGATGACCAAGAAGCCACATCAACTAAGCCAGAAGTTGTGAGAAAGCTGCTTCAAGAGAGTTACAACTTATTCTTTCCCCATTAATCATGCCCTGAGATAGCTTTGTACTTTGTAGGCTATCAGATAAAACCTAGCCTAACCCATGGTGGGGAGATGGGAGAAGCAAGTGAGGGGAGGGAGGAGCCCTGGGAGACACTTGGTGCTTCCTATCACAACCTACTTCACAGGACTATTGTGAGAATCAAACGAGATAATCATACATGGAAAGCCCTTCATAAACCTCAAAGTATGATTACTTCACTATATATACATACATACACACACGAACAATGTGACATACAATACATACACATATATATGGGCAAACGATTTTTTAAAAGCACTATATAAATGGGAATTATAATAATATTCCTCCACTGAAGTCCCACTTCAGTGCCACATCATGAAGGTGATCTGGGTTTTTGCAGACTAGGCCCTACCAAGCCAGAAGGGACTGGCACGCAGGCCAGGTGGTAACGAACTGTATGCCAACTGTCAGAGGAGCACAAAAGGCAAAAATGAAGAGGCTCCTACCAGGGTGAGGAGTCTATCCAGCCACAGCAGCTCTTGAGACTGTTTACCAAGTCATAATAATGGCAGTAGGCTCTGTGACTTGGATAAGGGGGAAGGGGCTAAGGGAGAGGGATTTGTTGTTGCTTGGCTGTTCAGTCATTTAGTCGTGTCTGACTCTCCATGACCTCCTATGGGGCTTTCTTGGCAAATATTCTGGAGTAGGTTTGCCATCTCTTTCTCCAGCTCATTTTACAGATGGGGAAACTGAGGCAAGCAGGGCTAAATGACTTGCGCAGGATCACACAGCCAGTAAGTGTTTGAGGCTGGATTTGAATTCAGGAAGAGGAGTCTTCTACATTCCAGACTCAGCACTCTATCCACTGCACCACCTAGCTGCTTCAGGGAGAGGAACGGGGACCCACAAAAACCAACCATTGCTGAAGTACTGAAATAACACTTACTCATATCTAAGTTATATACGTGTACATATATATGTATATATATATACACGTGTGTATATCTATGTATACACACACACACACACACACACACACGTACACATACCCACAGAGCCGCTAAATAGCACAGTAGATAGTGTACCAGACCTGGTGTCAGGAAGACTCAACTTCCCAAATTCAAATCAGGCCTTCAACACTTACAGCTGTGTGACCCTGGGCAAGTCACTTATTCCTGTTTGCCTCAGTTTCCTCAATCATCAAATGAGCTGGAGAAAGAAATGGCAAACCACTCTAGTATCTTTGCTAAGAAAACCCCAAAACGGGGTGACAAATGGGACAACTGAAAACAACTGAACAACAGCATATAAACTATGTATCATATTTATTGATAAGTCAGTCACTTAGAATAAAAATACAATCTTTTACGGCTATTCTCTGGATGAGAAAATTCAAACCCCACAAGCAGTGGTTGCCTAACTTTACTTCAAAACTAGTAACTAGTTCAACTAAGAGGAAATGTTCAAGCAGGTCTCAGGTTCAAACTCATCATAAAACATTCTCCTTAACTGCACGAAGAATGAAAACTACAAGACTAGGTGAGTTTACTCATGAATTATCCAACCTAAACATAGGTTTTACTTACATCCCAATTAGCCCCAAGAGATGAAAAAAATAACTGTTTCATGGAAATTCTTTTATGCATAGATGCTTGGAAAGCTTCCCTAAGCTCTATCATCCTCCTCTAAGGTTCTGCTCCGATGTCTCATTGCAGCGCAGATAAGCCAGGGCTCTGTGTGCCAGGAGGACACAGATTTTGGCAGATCCAGTCATGCTGGAAAGGCTTCAAGTACAGATCTGGAAACGGGTTGTATATCTGATATCAGACAACCAACTGAGCTAAGCTCAGAAAGGTTCATCAACAGATGGCCACCAGACGATGAATTATTTTGCCCACAAAACTAAGGAAAATCACCTACTAAGGAATAAAGGGGCAAGAGATCTGCATCAGAAGATATGCCCATGCAAATAAAATTAGAAATCATTTTCTGATACCAAAGAATATTTTACAAATATATTTCTGATTAACTCAATTTGCTAAGAATCAGTATATCACTTGGTTCACTTTGTCCAATCAATAGACAACAAACCAAACACAAGGCAATTTCGGAGAAGTGTGAATCATGATAGAAATCCTGTCGTTTTAATTTCAAGTGAAGTACTTCCAAAACTAGTATTTCCTATGTCTCGGATAGGCCAGGGAGAAGGACCAGACTTGTGATTTTATTGGCATAGGAAATTCCCAAGAGAGGGAACTTCCTCTACCAATGCAGGACAAAACCTTCTCCACACCTTAGAGTCTTGTGAGTGTTGTCCAGAGAGCCCCAAGAGGTCAAGTGCTGCCCAGGGTTATAGGACCAGTTTGTGTCAGAGGCAGGGCTCGAATCCAAGTCCTCCTGGCTCCAAGGCTGGCTCACTCTCCATTATACTGTAACTGATTTGAATAAGAAAAATCTAAAATTAAAGTTTCAAGAGAAATAAAAGAGGAGATAGAAGGAGAGAGTTAAAGAAACCAAAGCAGGCAGCTTCTTTCATATTTTTCTAATGCATTACAAAATGACCATCAGGTAAAAGCTTTGATCTTGACTTTTGAAAAACTAACTGTTATGAGTAAACTCAGAACCTAAAAGCAAAAATGTCAAGTCAAAGGGCATTGCGATGGCAAGTATAAACAGATTTCCATTTGAATCACTAAAAGCATTTTACATTTATACAGCAGCGAAAACTGCATTTCACTAAACAAAAAGTACACGTTGATTGTACTTTATTAGTGTTTCTGTTTTCAAGCACATCAAAAGATCTGTGTATGTTGTTAATGTACTGTTTGTGAATTATCAAGTTAAAGTAAGGTTAGTAGAAATGGAAACACATTTATTAACCACTTTGTGTCAAACATCATGCTAAGCCCCAGGGATACAAACAGAAAATAAAGGCCTTTCCTGCTCTCATGGAGCTCTTGTTCTAACTAGAGGAGACAACACACATAGGAAGGTTCGTGGTTACGTTCTGTTCAGCACAAATGAAAAGACCCCAGCCCGAAAAGATCTTGGTGTGAATACGGCAGCAGAAATGAGAAGGTGTGGGGCAGCATCCACAGACAGCCAGGGGAACCAGGCAGTGTAACGAGGGGTCGGCTGAGAAGCTCCGCTCAGCGGCAGGCAGTGCATGTGGGGCTGGTCTGTCTGTCTCTGTCTCTGTCTCTGTCTCTCTCTCTCTCTCTCTCTATCTATCTCTCTCTCTACCAGACTTTGCCTACAATTTCTTTATACATAGCTGTTTGCATACTGTCTCCCCCATGAGATTCTGAGCTCCTAAAAGACAGGGACTATTTTCGCCTTGATTCACATGCTCAGCACGTCCCAGTGCCTGGCATACAGTAGACACTTAATAAATGCTTGCTGACTGGCTGTATGATTATGGGGTTTTTCCCCCAAAATAAAAACTTTCCACAAGTACACCTCTCCACCCACCTCTCATTCCTTCAAAAACAAACTCTGAAATGCATACATACTCATCCATGGTAAAGAACTGAAAGTACGACAAATTCAGTTTACCCTCCTCATTTCATGATTCCTGGTTTTTTACCAAACAAGGGCTCAAAGACCTCAGTTTCCAAACTATATGTGAAGCAGGTTGAAAGCACAGTGGATAGATACAGCATTGGACAGTCAGGAAGAACTGAGTTAAAATCCCACTTGTAACACTTGTTAGCTATGTAACCCCGAGCAAGTCACTTAATCAGTCTGCCTCGGTTTCCTGATCTGTAAAATGAGGATGATAATAATAGCACCTAACTCCCAGGATTGTTGTGAGGGTGAAATGAGATATTTGTAAAGCTCTTTGCAAATCTTAAAGCACTATATAAATGCTGGGTATTACTGTTATAGTGTCCTATATTTTATTTGTTGTTTACTATGACTTTAAACTTTGTTTGGGTCTATATTTGTGATTTCTTCAGCATGGGGAGGTCCCAGGCAGATGAGCAACCATCTGCATCTAATCAGTGCCTCAGGCATTTGCAGTCTTAGAGAACTGCCTGGGGCACTAAGATGGTAAGTGATTTGTCCAAGGTCACCCAGCCATCGAAGTATCAGAAAGAACCTAAGTCTCCCTGACTGCAAAGTTGGTTCTCTATCCATTACACCACACTACCTCTCATGGTGATTACTATGATTAATTATAGTAGCAAGCAAAAAGATAAATATAATTCAGAAACCATAAATATGAAAATGAAGATAATATAGCTATCATAAAAATATTAACTTTTCAAAAAGGAATGCACCTTAGAAATTCATCTAGTCCAACCCCGTCCTTTTACAGAAAAGGAGATTTGAAGCCCAAAGAGAAGTGATTTGTCCAAGGTCTCCCACGGAGAATTCATAGTGAACTATAACCAAAACCCTGTCTCCCCACCATCTTCCACTCAACACCCAGAAGTGATCTTCTTAAAGCAGTTTTGAACCCGTCACTTGGCCCACCCCTATTCAACAAAACCCAAAGGCTCCATGATCAACTATGAAATCCTCTTGTGGGCTTTTCAAGTCCTTCATATCCATCCTCTTACTAACTTTGCAGTCTTCTTCCACTTTATCCTCTCCAGGTACTCTATGATCCAGCAACACTGGCCTCCCTACTGTTCCTCCCACACAACACTCCAACACCCAATTTTCATTTTCAACTCTATTTTCAACTGACTGTCTCCCCAGGTCTAGAATTCTCTTCCCTCCTGGCTATTCAACTCCTGGCTTCCTTCCAATCTCAGCTAAAATTCCACTTTCTGCGAGATGCTTTTCCTCAGTTCCCCTTTAATGCCAGTCAAATCAAGTTAACAAGCTGAGCATTTAGGAGACAGGCACTACGATGTGTCAGGCACTGTGCTAAGTAATGAGGTTACAGAGACAGGCAAAAACAGTCCCAACCTTCCAAAAGCTCAGAATGTGGTGCCTTCCCCCTGAGATTACCAGGAGGTATATTGCGTGCACACAGGTATTTGCATGTGCCTCCTCCGTTAGACTGAGAGATCTTTGTGATCGTGGGCTTTGCCTGGCTTTGTATGCCCAGTAACTGGCACACTCCCAGACTGGCACTCTTCCTCCCAGCCACACTGCTTCCTATTACCCTAAGTGTTTCTTTAAGTGTCCCTAGATTAAGTTTCTAAAATTCCTGATCCTAATAATGGCTTCCCCATTGATAAGATTTTAATCCTAGATCTCCTACAATCTTTAACTCCACAATACTTTTGTTAGTTTTTTTAAATGTTAAGAACCTATTAAAAATGTTAAGTGAACTGTCATCACCTTTAGAAACATACTTTATTACTGCAATATGATGGGAAACTTCCTATCTAAAAGCTGCTACGGAGCTACCTTCAAAATACAATTAGCCTTCGTATACCAACATCATGTATTTTCCTAACATTAAGAACATTTTCCAGATGACCAAGAAAAGCAACTTTAGATTACCATACCATATAAAACAATGAACAGAGAAGCATGGGAAGAGACTCAAAAGTGAAAATAAGGAAAATGCACACAATAACTACAACAATGTACACGGGAAAGAAAAAACAACAAAAATGGTGTGCTGTGTCATCATAACCAAATATGGCCCCAAATAAGAGATGAGAAAAGATGCCCAGAGGAGGGAGATTGGGCATAGCCCACAAACTGTCAGACTTGATGGGGTATTGCGTAGTTCTGCTGAAACTCCTTTTGATTTCCTCTTTTTTGTTTTTTATTACAAGAGATGATTCTCTGAGGAAGTGATAGAGTATTTATATATTTGGAAATGAAGGTGATATAAAAATGAAAGATATCAATATTTTTAAAGCATATTCACATTCAGAAAACGACCTCATGACAAGTGTTTTACAAAAACTGACTTACTTTCAAAGCTATACTTTGATATATCCTTTCAAAGCTTGTTCAAATTTAAGAAATTAAAATACTGTGTACCCCAGTAATTGGATTACTAATTGTGAATATTTATTGTGTGTTTCCTATCAAACATATAAAAGAAATCTCCTATCAGAAAGCAAATGCTATTAAGTCAGAGGGCCTTCTATTAAGTCACTGAGAATCAATTCTCACTTGAACATGAGACTTCCCTTTTAAGGAGAATTTGTATTCAAGTTTGAAATTGATGACTGCATTATAAAACTGATCTAACTTTATTTCACTGTAATGATACCAATATCACTCAAGATAAAAATCAATCCACAAGTATTTACTAAACCCCTACTAGATTTCCAACCATATACTAGGCAAAATAGAAAAACACCCCTCACCAAAAGGTAGCTTGCCCTCTAGTAAAAGAGTAAATGCTAGACTGTATGTGAGAGATTAAAAGGGCAACCCAAGGTCATAGATGAATAAGACCTAAAGAGGACAGAACTTGCACTCCTGGTGAAGCAGAATGCACTATAAAATATACAAATCATGCCCAGGATTTGGGAAACCTCTACCCTGTGCCAGGCAGACCTTGCGCGAAGTCCTAAGGTTATAATGACAAAATAAACAATCTTCTGCTGCCAGGGCCTGACATTCTATAGGGGAAGATAAATGCATACATCTGGCAGTATGTACAGAGTATGTACAAAACTAGTACAAGAAGTGTGGGGCAGGAGGTCACTGGCAGCTAGAAGAACAGAGGAAATCAGCAACGGTTTCCTGGAGAAGATGGCACCTGAGCTGAGTCTTGGAGATGAGTCAATGGGGATCCCAAAAGGTGCAGGTGAGAAGGGACTGCATCTCATGTATGAGAGAGCTGATGCAAAGGCAAAGAATAGAGGGGCAAGGTATGGGTTCAGCAGGTGACAAAGAATTCTAAGTGTCAAACAGGGTTTATGATTGATCTTGGAGGGAACAGAGAACCACTGGAATGTGCAGAGCAGTGGGATAGATCAGACTTGTCCCTTATGAAGATCACTTTGGCAATGGTGTGGATTAGAGTATGGAGATCTGAGGTAGAGAACACACAGGAGGCTAATTCAAGAGTCTAGGTGAGAGAGAATTAAGGCCAGAAAGAGGGTGGGTGGCCCTTTAATTGACAAGAGAAAAATGAGTGAGGGGAGATAAATGAGATAAATGTTGTGGAGAGAAACAAGTATATACGGGTAAGTGAGTGGATATGTGGGATGGCAGAGAGTGAGGAGTGAAGAGTACAAACTAGAATAACTAGAAGGATGGTGGTACCCTTGACAGAAACAGCCATACAAAAGCACTTTAAGGAAGGAGAGACAAGTTCTGCTTTGAACACAATGACTTTGAGATGCCTACAGGACATTTGGCTCAAAATGTCTAGTAGGTGGTTCAGAACGTGAAACTGGAGCTCAACAGAGAAAGGAAAGCTAGTTATATAGATGTGCATATCCTCTGCCTGCAGATGATAAATGGACTCATGGAAGCTGAGAGGTCACCAACTAAAAGAGCAAAAAGCTCCAAAGAAGACCCAGGAAGAATAAAACCCTGGGCTACACCATCCCCACTCCACCCTCAGAGTTAGCGGGCAGGACACAATGAGAGAAAGAAAAAACAAAGTCTGGGACAAGAGAAAAGCCCTGAACTGGCCATTTTTAGGGCAAGGGTTTGAACATCACATCTTCCACATACTACTGACCTTGCAGAAGTAATTTAACCCTTTTGGGGCTTTGTATCTGCATCTATAAAATGAAAAAGTTTTAAGCAGGGAGGTACAGAAGGTTGAGCAGTAGACCTGGAGTCAATAAGACTGGAGTTTAAATCCAGCTGTGTGACAAGTCATTTAACTCTGTCTCAGTTTTCTCATCTGTAATAAACTTAGTGCCTACCTTCCAGGGTTACTATAAGGGTAAAAGGAGATATCTGTCCAGCCCTTTGCAAACCTTAAAGTGCTATGTAAATGTTAGCTATCATAGGCTCTGGAATCTCTGCTGGTTCTATATCTATGATCCTATCACTATAATCTGTCAATAAGGGAATGTGCTTAAGGTTGGAGCACAGAATGACCCATCAGTCTCCTCCCCAGCCCTGATCTCCCCAAGGAGGCTTACATTCTAGTACAGGAGATAAGACATAAGACTAATATTTGAAAAGATAACATGAAAATTCAGAGGGTTTTTTTTTTTAACTCAGAAGAGGGAGTACTATATATTAGCTCAGAGGGAAAGAAATCCTTGGCTTCATGGATATAACGGAACTTAACGGGGTCTTGGAACATTCCAAGTTCAAAATAGTGGTGCAAACAAAATGAAAACAATGCAAAAGCATGAATAAAGGAACTACATTAGGAATGAAGGAGGAGTAACCCAGAAACAATGAGAAGACAAAGCAGTCTGGAGCGAGAGCATTTTTGTTGGCTAAGCAAGACAGGATAATTATTGATCTGAGCTCTGCCATAGGTAGATGGAGAACCCCAAGTTGTTTGATTTCTCTAGGCCTCATCTGTGAAATTAAAAGAGTTGGACTCTAAAGTCTATTCCTTTCTAATATTTTATGAATCCTGAGGGGATATGATACAGGAGGCAGCTAGGTGGAACAATGACGATAAAGCTCTGGCCTGGACTCAGGGAGACCCAAGTTCAAGTTTGACCTCAAACACATATCAGCTATCTGATCCTGGCCAAGCAATTTCAGCCCTGTCTGCCTCAGTTTCCTCAAACATAAAATAAGAATAATAATAGGACCCACCACACAGGATTGTTGTGAAGACAGAATGAGGTAATATTTGTAAAGTCTTTATAGCAAAGTGCCTAGCACACAGTAGGTGCTTAATAAACGTTTTATTTTTCGTTTTTAAAGGAAGATGAAAAGAGCACCAATTATGGACTTCCTTGAATACTGAACCAGTAGAGTATCTGAGTAAGGAAGTAACATGAAGGAAGGGGAATGTTTCTATAAAATTAATCTGCCAACCATTACTGTACAAGAGGGACAGACTAGAGGCATGTACTTCTACAAATAAGTCTTGAATATATGCATGTAATTTTTTAACATATAAAACAAACTTTTAAATGAAAGTGTATCTCCTGGCTACATACACTTCAGTGAAATAGAGCTATGTGCCAACAAATTGAGAAAAAAATGCATTCAACATCTCAGCTTCTGAGTGTTAAAGACTGCATAAAAATGCATAATTCCCTGCAAATTATTTCTTCTATTTTCTAGCTTTCATACATTTGCCTGGAGAACACAGCTATAAACAGGGAAAACCTTATAAAATGTATTTATAAATCTTTCAACACATAAAAATACTTCAGTCAAAAAAAAAAAACCCATTACCCTCATTTTATATAAAAGTTGCAAAATTTGTTTATAAAGGTTTGACTATGGACTATATTTTGTCAAGATTATATATGTATTTTCTAAAATACCAAGAATGACTCAAGAAAATTGATGAAAGACACTCAGATATTATAGTTCTGTAAACTTGACAAACAGAATTCAAGAGATAACATGAAAAGCTGATCTAAGAAAAGAGCACTGGTTTTTACATTTTTCAACTATAGGAGTAGTTTGCAAACTTATTTAGAATCAAGCACTTATTCCTATAATGGTTAGACTTCTTAGAACATGCCATTCTCAAAACTTCAAAATGGGAAATCAAAAGGGACCAGCCAAAAGATGAAGAACCAACTGGTTACCCATTTGATTGTGAGCTCCTTGAGGGAAGGGGCTGTCTTCTGCCGCTTTCTGCATCCTCAGCACTTTGTACAGTGCCTGGCACATAGCAGGTGTTGAATAACTGTTCAGTGAATGACAATCTAATCCCACGAATACACACCAAAGTGGAATGACTGAAGGAAGAAATAGCCAAGACACCAGAGGTTATGAGATCTAACCCTTCAAGATCAATCAAGAAAATTTATCTAACACCTATAAGGTGTGTAGAGCGCTATGCTAGGGACAGGAAGAGGAGCAGAGTTTAAATAAGACACAATCCTAGTCCTTGTCGCATAAAAGGTAGATAAAATAACAACAGAGAAAGCTGTATTTCACAGAAGTGCATGACAGTGTACTGGAGAGGTGTAAAAGTGCTAATGTGTAGTCTCGGGGGAAATGACGAGGCATAACTGAACTCCATGAGGTAGTGGTGGTGATTATTTGAAACTAGGAGAAAGAATGGAAGAACTGAAAGCTTTGAAGAAATAATCCTGGGACATATGCATAGTTACTTTTTAGGGGGTGAGGAACTACTAAAAGTGAGACCATACAAGGTATCCCAAAAGTTTTAGCACCGTTTAAGCTATAATTGCTTTGGGATACCCTGGGTATAAAATTTTAGAAACAATGGAAGGCGAGTTATCAAATGTGTATTTTTACAAGTTATGATCCTAAAAAGTTTTTATAAATCAGCTATATCCCCGTTTTAACATACTATTTCCCCAAGTATTTTATCTTCAATTCTGATTCATTTCCAACTGGCCATGGCTCCTATCTCTTTACCTTAAGCCTCTTTTGTAGTTCAGAAACACATAACTATTTAATCAATGAATCCTCTGTACTGTGAATAATCTCCAAATTTTCTATTTTTTAAGAGCCAGATATCATAAAAGTAGATATAATTGTATATTTTCTTATATTTCCAATTTTGTCCAAACTGATACAGATAAACTAAGATAATTTTCACGATTTACTACAAAATTATTTTACTAAAATTGATGAACATGGTGTGACGTCCATTCACATACGAATAAGACATTTTTTTAGAAATGAAATTTCAAACTAAACTTACATTTCTGACTTTTAAAGTACAATTAGTAATAAATTCAAAGGAAAAAAGAAATTATAGTCGGCCTTTTTTCTTAACCTGTATCCCTTTAAAAGAGATCGTTTACATATTAATTTAGTTCTGATTATCAATTGTCATAAAGATGAATCAAGCTAAGGACTTATTTATATACTTGCTAAATCAAGAAGAGTGATTTGTTCCTCTTCTGCAGCTCAGCATTCATATTAAATTCAAATTTTAAAAAAGACTAAATGACTTTCCTTCTTAGAAAATTAAGCATAAAAAAGTCAGATTATGAGGGCCTATCACAAAGGTTAAAGTAGTCGAAGCTCTTTAGCTTGGTGAAATGAAGGTTAAGGGTTTACTTCATAATTGTCTTCAATTATAATAAGAACTACTTTGATTAGTTTTCTCCATCTCCATTCAAAGTCTGAAAAGATTAAACATGAACTCAGCTTATAGCAACAGAGCTTGGTCAGACATAAAGAAGAATTTTTCTATTAAAAAGCTTCGGTATTCTCCGTTCCTGGAGATTTCTTTTAAAACTGTAGAAACAGGTTTTGCTTTTAGCTAGGTTGGGTGAATACCAGGGCGAGACTGAACAAGATGACCTCTCGTGGTCCTTTACTGCTTTAACATGTTCAGATCTTCAAATAGGAAGACAACTCCCAGCTCTATGAGTCTATGAACTAACATGTAATCCAGCTCTTCTGGTTGGCAGTCAGAAATCAGGACTGAGATGGCTCTTCCTTACTTAAGGATGGCAGCAGGAGAAATTAAAGAGGTACAATGACAGCACCAGAACTTGTAAGAGTTGTAGACACGAGCTGAAGAACTGTCTTTCTCTATGCTAGTAAGAAGGGAATCACTCATCATTTTAGCTGTTGCTTTTTCACACGGAGATCACCATCAGCATTACCATTTTCACAGTTACAAAAGACAATGCTATAGTACCTGTCAAACATCCATATACAAAATGATCTTTAACTATATGAAGATGTCAGAGTTCATAGTACAGAATTTATCTTTATCACATAACTATTTACTAGAACTTTGCTAAATTGGGGCTTTTTAATTTATGTATCATTAAACACTCAATATTCAAGTAGATATGTAATTTCATCTATTTGGATGTTTCGTCTAGCAGTGAAGCCCATCGGTCATTACCTACCCTGTGCAACTCTTGCCTCTCCGGAGTTTACCACAAGGAGTCCACTGAACATGACAGAAACCTTCCTCTTCTGCTCCTGACATTGCAAGGATATTCATGAAACACTGGATCTGTCCACATGTTATCCCTCACCACATTTTTCTTTGTATGCCCAGCATTTAACACAGTGCCTAACTTAATAAATACCTGACCAATTGACCAGTTCCTCTTCTTTTTCTATCCTACATTTAAAAAAAAAAAAGACATCTTTAACTCCCATCCTTCTTCAAAGTGCTTTATTTGTTATATATTAGGACCTGCTCCTACTGTATGGAAATCATTTCCGATCTTTTGGAGAATGTGGTATTCCAGATCTTGCAGCTTTCTACCACCAGAAGAATATAAGCATTACAAAGAAGGGCCTTCCAAGAGGGACAATGGCAGAGGCAGTAGTGCAGCTGTGCCACAGGGGAGAAGAATCCAGCCATGGGGTCATGCTGACTTGAGGTCTAGTCTAGCCTCTGACACATGGTAGCATGTGACCCTTGGCAAGTCATCTCAGCACCACAGGCCACCCTGATAATGCTCTCAATTGCACAGCTGCCATCTGATTTGGAAAAGAGTTTTCTCATCCAGGAACTTCCTAAACAAAATAAATAAAAATATTGGAACTTTTTTTCCCAGAAGTTTGGAGTCAGTCAATAAGTTGACAAGTATTTACTGCCAATCAATCAATAAACATTAATTAAGCACCTATTATGTATCAGGCATTGTGCTAAGTTCTGGGGATACAAAAAGGCAAAAGGCAGTTCCTGCCCTCAAGGAGCTTATAGTCTAATGGGGGAAAACAACATGCAAATACATACAAAGCAAGGAAATAATTAACAGAGGGAAGGCGCTAGAATTACGAGGGGTTGGGGAAGATTTCCTGTGGAAGGTGAGATTTTAGTTGGGGCTTTAAGGAAGCCCAGGAGGTTAATAGTCTGAGAGGAGGAGGGAAAGCGTTTCAGGCATGAGAGGCAAAGAAAATGCCCAGAGTTAAGAGATGGAGAGCCTTGTCCATGGAACACCCAAGAAACCAATGTCACTAGACTGAAGAGTTCATGGTGGGGAGTAAGGTGTAATAAGACTAGAAAGGTGGGGGGGGGGGGGGGGGACACTAGGGAATGAAGGGTTTTGAATGCCCAACACAGTATTTTGTATTTGATCCTGGCGGTTAGAGGGAGCCTCTTCCAATTCCTCACCTCCACTTAGATCCCATTCTCCCAACAGCAAGGGCAGCTTTTCTGAACCCCAGACATTAATGCATTCTCCTGCCTTCTGAAACCACCTACTGTCCGCATGTATCCCTCAGTAAAGTGTAAGCTCCTTGAGGGCAGGGGCTGTTTTGTTTTCTATCTTTATATTCCCTACCACTTGGCACAGGGCTCTGAACATTTAATAAATGCTGGATTTTAATTAAAGGCTGTCATTTCAGATTTTTCACTTCTCTATTCCTTCACAACCACTCACCATCAGCAATGACCCATATCTCTAGAAACATATATCACTGTGGTAGAACATGCAATCAAGAAAGAGGGAGAAAGGGAAAAAAGCAACTCAATTGCTAACTTACCTTTCTCCCTTAACTTTCCCACCCCCACCCAAAAAAAGAAAAAAAACTAACAAAAAGTAGGGAAAAACAAGATAAATCCAAAGATCCTCCATGTCCCAATATATGTGTTTCATTCTGCCTCCTGCTCTGCATTATCACTGGACCTCTGGAGGCATATTTGTTCAATATGTGGATCAACTGAGTCTTTCAAAATTTTTTGTCTCTACAATGTTATTGTTAGTATATAAATTGTTCTCCTGGTTCTGCCCACTTCATTATGAATCAGTTCATACAATACTTCCAAAGTTTCTCTGAAACAATCTTTCGTCCTTTTTTATAGTGTAATATTCTATTAAATTCAAATACCACAATTTGTTCTGATATCTCTCAACCTGTATTACCTCTGTTATGACAATGTAAACCTTGCTGCACCAACACCAACACCAGGACCCGGGGTTGAAGCCAGGGTTTAGGGTCAGAGCAGGGTCCTGGTCACAGGCAGTAAATGCCAAACCATGTATATTCTTATACAGCATCAAAAGCACTTTTTTATACAAAAAAACATTTCAATGAAGTTTCTGACACAAAGAATAAACTGTTATATGTAAATATATAATGTTTCTAGTTTTGTCAAGATTTTAAGAACCACATTCAATAAACATTTCAGAAGCTAAGTAACATTTATGAGGATACTTCCCCCTCAGGAGTTACAAGAACTCAAAATTCTAAAAACGTACAAACAGAAGGCTTAGGTTAGGCTACTGTGGCAACAAAGTTTAATTACATGCAAATGGTGGAAACTACCATTTGTTTTTGAAATTTGGTATAAACTTCCATTTTCAAGTTATTTCCAAACTATGGTACAACTACAGCTGTAGGCAGAAAAGCCTTCATTTCCCACCGTATTTGGACAACTGCTTCTGCCATACTATTATGTTCCTTTTTGTCATTATGAAGAGCAAAAAAAAAAAAAAAAAAAGCCAGAAGAAACATTCAAATGTAAAGTGGCTAGCTACTTGCACATGGAAAGCTGACAATGACATCTTTTCCAGGAAGTTTTAGATGATGAAACTGTTTCGAGGATCTACAAGCATTATGATGGATTTGCTACCAAAGTCTGAACAGAAGACTTAGTCTATAATATGGGAATGTTTTGCATGATTGCACATGTATAACCTACATCACACTGCTTAACTGCCTCAGGGAGGGTGGAAGAGAATGAAGGAGGAAGAGAATTTGGAACTCAAAAATTTTTTTAAAACGAATGTTAAAAATTTTTTTTTACATGAAATTGGGGGAGGGGGAATCAAGTATTATTCAAAAAAAAGCCTAATAAAGCTACCTGGAAAAATTACATGTATACTTTATTGCATGAATATCAACTTTCACTGACCTGATTAAAACTCCCTTCTTTCATTGTCAGTATTCCACAATCAACAGACTTCTGTCAGTAAACAGTTCATGTGAAAGAAGATAACAATTCTTATTAAAATCATAAGAACTGATACAAAACGATTAGTTAACATTCTCCTAATCAAGCACAGTGCTTTTTACTTCTAGTGGGTGCCGGAGCAATGTTGAACTGAATCATTGCTGAGGTCAGAAAGGATCACCAAAGGAAGGGTTCTATTAGTTGTGAAGTCCTCGATGTGTATTAGGAATCAAAGCCTGAAGCAATTACCAATACCACTTGATCTTGATAATATTTCGAATATGTAAAGAAAGGGAAAGCAGAGAGTACAATGGGGAAAGAGCAAGAGAAGGCAAGAACAATCAGTAAACAGCCTCAGAACTATTTAACATCCTGTCCCCCATTACCTTTCTCCAGTCTTACAATAACCAATTCAGTAAAGCACAGCATAGACCATTTCTAGGCTAAAGTTACAAAGATTAAAAGACAATAATCTGAATAAAGATCATCAAACCTTGTTTCAGAATGCTTTAACGATTCTCTCTATCTGGTCTCAAAAGACCAAAGTAATATCCAAAGTCACAGAAGATAAAATAACTTTGGACGGCCACATATCTATAAAGAAAGTTGCAATCCTACCAGGCCTCAACTTTTACATGACTAATATCAGCTTGACAGATAATGAAAAGTGATAGTCAATGGAAGGGAGAAATACACAAAGAATAACGTTGCACGAGATCAAAGGTGAGAAGAGTAAATCTGTAACTGAGTTTATAGTAAACTGTTGCTGCTGCTGCTGTTCAGTCAGTCCTGTCCAACTCTTCTTGACCTCATTTGGGGTTTTCTTGGCAAAGATAATCAAGTGGTTTGCCATTTCCTTTTCTGGCTCATTTGACAGATGAGGAAATTGAAACAGAGTTAAATGACTTACCCAGGGTCACACAGCTAGAAAGCGTCAGAGGATTTGAACTCAGAAAAATGAGTCTTCCTGACTCCACGCCTGAAGTTGCCCTATAGCAAATATTATTTTAGCATAAATTCAAAAAGGTTAGATCAAATCAACTACCATTTATTAAGTACTTAATATGTGACGAGAAAACCCTAGCTGAACAACAACAATGTGCCAGACAGTGTACTTAGTGCTAGAGATACAAAAAAAAAAGGTAAAAGACAAATCTCCTGCCCTCAAAGAATTCCCAGTATAATGGGGGAGACAATATGCAAATAACTATACACAAACAAGGCACAGAGAGGATAAATTTGGGATAATCTCAGAGAAAGGCAATGTTGAACTGAATCACTGCTGAGAGATAGAATTAAGAGAAAATAAAGGAGGACTGAGAAAGACTTCTTGTAGAAGGTGGGAATTTAGCTGAGAGCAGAAGGAAACCAGAAGACAAGAGATGAGAAGACAAGAGAGAGTTCCAGGCACAGAGGACAGCCAGTGAAAATGTCCCAAGTAGGGAGATGGAATATCTTATTCCAGGAACAACAGTAAGGAGGCCTCTGTCACTGGATAAGGGCTGTAAAAGACAGAAATTTTATATTTGATCCTGGAAGCAAGAGAGAGCCACTGGAGTTTACTGAATAGAGGAGCAACATGGTCGGATTTGCCCTTTAGGCAGATCACTTTGACAGCTGAGGAGGCCAAACTGGAGAGCCATGACATCGGAGGCAGGGAGACCAACAGAAGTCTAGGCCTGAGATCCTGCCACCTAGGCAGTGGCAGTGTCAGAGAAGGGGGTTGTTATGAAAGTAGAAACAATAACACTTGGCAACTGACTGGAAGAACGACCGACACCTAGATTGCAAGCTTGGGTGACTGGGAGCACGGTGATGCTCCTTGACAGTAATAGAGAAATTAGCATGAGATAAGCATTTGGGGGAAATATGATGAGTTCAGTTTTAGATAAGTTTAAAATGCCTATGGGATATCCAGATCAATTATGCCTAAAAGCAGCAAAAAGAGGACTGAATCTGGAAGTCAGGAAGTCAAGGACAGTAGGGAAAACCTGAGTTCAAATTTCACCTCCAACTTCACACTAGCTGTGTCACTTTAACCTCTGGCTGCTTCAGTTTCCTCAACCGTAAAATGGACATAACAACCCCCCCCACCCCCCACTGTTGCTGGGATGATCGACTGAGATCATATTTGAGAAAAGCACCTTAGCACATAGCAGGGAACTATAGGAATGCTTATTCCCTTCCTTTCTCTTCTCTTCCCGGTTACAAATGTGAGGTCAAACACTTCGAGAGAGGTTAGCCCTGGAAGTAGATGAGTCATCTGTCTGCATAAGGATGATAACTGAAACCATGGGAGCTAATAAGATCATCAAGTGAACAAGTTTAAAGGGAGAAGAGGGCCCAGGAACATGCTCTAGATCTGTGACTGTGTGAGCCTATGACTCTCTCTTGTCACCATTTAAGATAATTAAATATTCCTTAACAAAAAGTCTTCATTTGTTTTACTCTTTACTACCAGAAGAATGGCACTTTCCCCCCTTATCCTAAAAATAATTTGTTTTCTCTTATGCACTTGAGTTACACTTAATATTATAGTTGCTTATGTAAATGCTATATCCTCTACCAGACTAGAAGCTTCATGAGGGCAGGGACCCGATCTTATTTCATCTTTCTATACTCTCTAGTTCCTAACAAAGAGCTGTACTTAATAAATTTGTTGAATTAAATAAAGTCTATTCCAACAACTTTCTATACCCACATGAAAAATAAAATCTGCAGGATTGGTTTTTTTTTTCAATTGCACACATAAAAAGTTATTTGTACATAAAAGGCCCTTAAGAAATGTTAAACTGAATAAAATGTGACCCATCACCCGAAAACTACATTACCCAAATAAACAGGTCTGTTTGTTTAATGTGAGTTCCATCTACATCAGAAACAAATAGATATTGTTTTCTTTTTAAAGATAAGTAACAAGATTCATTTAAAGACCAAAAGATAGCAGTTTGATCCACTGGATAAAATGTTCTATTAGTTCTGTATCCTTTGAGGGGTACCTTCTCAAAAGAGCAGCTACCGCTCCTGGGTCCTATGAATAACCTCGTGGAGCTGTACTCCTATGTTGTTCATCGTTCATTCTCAAAGAAGACCATGACATCGGGAAGGTGAGGTCATGACTTGTAAGTGAATTTGATTTGAGTGAAGCATTCCTAACACTATCTATAGATAACCTTGAGAAGCTGGTAAAGGTTCATGAGCCTCCACTAGTGTGTTTCCGATTAATAATAAACCAGCGCATCCCTATTAGCTCTTAGAAAAATGGTTTATTCAGATAACATAATAAAGAACAGTATTTACAAAATATTGCCCTCATACACCTAGGGCATACTCTCCCCCAAAATATGCAGCATCCATGGGCAGAGTAGGCTCCACACGTGGACGATATACATGCGTTAAAAGGCAACTCAAAATTGAAGTACTAGGGGGCTGAAAGTCCCTTCTCTCTTTGTAGAGTTCCCACACAGCTCTCCTTGGGTGTATAATCTCCGCTGGCCAAGCTGCTCAGTTGGGTTTCCAGGGTCTGCTCCTAAATATAGCGGGCTCTTTTCTGTGCTGCCAAGGGTCCTCTTCTTCAAAGATGCTTCATTCTTCAAGTAACTATTTCTCTCTATTTGCCTAAAATGTATTTTTGCTCCCCAGTGTATACAATGGTATACTGGCAGAGCAGTTCCCTTTCATAGCTACATAGCTAATGGATAGCAGACACAGAAATTCCCTTCCCCACCAGCCCTTTACAGCGATCTCCACCAAAAGCAGCTTCTGATTGGCACCTCTTATTCTCAAACTGCTAATATTCCACTAGGGATTCACCATTTAAACCAATCTCGGTCCCCCAATCCCAACAATGGCTAACTTGTTTGCTCAGCCAATCAACTGTTCCCTCCTTAACTCCAACAGAGAAGTATCAGTATTTTATAAACGGCGTGGGGCATAGCTAAACCTTTATAATTAAACACCTCGTTAACACCTTGTCACTCTGGACCTCCTGTGACTACATCAGCTGCAGAGGGGAAGGGGGGGGGCAACAAATAATATTTTGTTACCTATCAAAGTAACACAAAATACTCTGCCTAGTCTAACCTGTTAAGAAGGGGGGAAGGGATGATGAATCAACTTCTAATGTAACAATAAGAAATTTTTACATAACCCTAACAATATATCAAGTGATTCTAGATATATCAAAGCATAATAAATTATCTTAAGTCTTTCTTTAAAATAGTCAGATGAATTTGTGACCACATCAGTTAGGCAGTTCCCTATAGAAAGACTCCCACTCCCCCCGCCCATCCTGTGCAACTTTTGTCCAGTCCCACCATAAATTCATCAGCGGGGAACTGCCCAAATGTGCTGAAGGCTTTCTTCCATCTCTCCTAACTCTGTACTCTAGCTGACCACCTGGCACCCATTGTTCTTGCCCCAAGACCAGCTAGCCTTCTCTTCCTATTCTACAGTTCTTGGGTGCCATCTCTTACTCCCATCTAGAGTTCCTTATTGGTTATATGGTGCAGCCTGTTCATATCCACCATGTACATCTTTCTCTCCACTACCTTCTGTGTGATACAAAATTTTAATTCTTGGAAAGCAGTTGTATTCCATGTATCTCAGCTAGAGTCACCTGATATTAATTTTAAAATTATGAATGATTTACATGAATTTATATGTTCACAAGAACTTGGATATTTCTGACAAAAATGCAGCTAAGCACATGGCTATGAGGGCTGTAACTGTACCTCTACTCTCGAATCACTGTAATTCCAAGTCATTTAACCTCTTTATGTCTCAGCATCTTCATTTATAAAACTGGAAATAGATAGCTAGTCTACCACACAGCTGGGTTTCTGTAGATTACTCTAGGAATGACTATCAAAAATTATTGGAAACCACTTAAAATATAACAAGTTATGTGATTACTAATAATGTCCAAAGCATTAACCAAAAATGACTACGACTTTAAAATAATTAAGGTAAGAATTACATATTTGCTAAATTAGTACAAAAATAAAATTAACTTTAAAAATTGGGGGCACCTACCAGTCTATTACCAAATAGTAAAAAGTTATGTAAGTAAAATCAGGAAATGGCTATATTCTGACCCTGATTTACTGGCCTTGCTGCTGATTTTCACACTTAGTGATACCTTTTTCTCAGAAAGAAAGAAAGAAAGCACTCTCCATTTTCTTTTTTTACTGATTATGCTTAAATTGTAAATATTTTTAGAGCTTTTTCTTCTATGTGTTAAGAAATAGTGGTCTTTTTCTTTTGTTGTTGTTGTTGTTTTGTTTTTGGAGGGGGGAAGGCAGGGCAATTGAGGTTAAGTGACTTGCCCAGGGTCATACAGCTAGGAAGTGTGTCAAATGTCTGAGGCCGGATTTGAACTCAGGTCCTCCTGACTCCAGGGCCGATGCTCTATTCACTGCACCACCTCACTGCCCCAACAGTGGTCTTTTTCACCTTGACTCTTGTCTTACCACTGGACTTCGATGACTCTGGAAAACTGAAGCTGACAACTTTGTGCAACGTTACCTCACTTAAATCCAATTCTGGCATAAGTTTAGACATCATCCCGTGATGTCACTGGTCCTCTTCAAAAATGGAAGGATGAACATAAAACTCTGATCAATTAAGTCCCCAACAGGCAATCCGTAATGGTCCCCTGGGCTTCTCTACTATCCTCTTCCACTAACTACAGATAATAAAGGGACGCATAATTACAATATTAACAACAACTGCTAACATTTATACTGGTATCTATTTACGTGTTTAATATATTTATATAATATATATTTGAGCTTCATCACGAAGTACTTTAGAATTACCTCAGTCTATCCTCACAACAACTCTGAAAGACAAGTGCTATTTTAGAGGTGACAATACTGAGACTGAGAGAGGTTAACTGACTTGTCCAGAGTCATAAAGCTAGCAAATATGTGACACTAGATTTGAACTCCAGTCTTCCTGAATTCAGGTCCTTCACTCTATCTACTATTGATACCTAACTGCCAACTTCTTCAAAGATCACCCCTAGGTGTTCCTTTTACCTCCCCCTCACCATGTAAATACACAACATACACAGCCAGCTAATGTTTAAAGACACACTCAATTTACTCCAATACAAAGGAATCTCAAAACACAGACAACCTGCAGAATGAACAGGTACTCCGTCTTGAATTAACGAACGAGTAGTATATGAGTTTAAAGCATCAAAACAACACATTTTGGGTCCCCTTCATTCACCACTCTCTTTTCCAGTCAGTTGGCAACTCTTACATCCCAATTCTCTTAGAGTCATAATCCCTTCTTGCTAATTCCTCCTAACCCATTCTAATCACTGTGCCCTTACAATGGCCATCCCTCAGTATTTTCCTAAATCATACCTAAATCAATCTCACTTCCAATCACTACTCTTATGTTCTGCCTTCAGAGACCAATCATAATTCCTATTCCATACAATAACCCTTCAAATACTGGAAGACAGTTATCATTCTCCCTTCCCCCAACTAATTGGCAGTTTTCTAAGGACTTGCATTAAGACACAGAAAGAATGTTTTTCAAATATGCAAATGACACAAAAGCTAGGATAGATAGCATAATAAACTGGGTAACCAAATTCAAAAGCATCTAACAGACTATATATAACATGTAACTAAACATAGGTTCAAAATAAACAACCTTAAAAGTACAAGATATAGGGAGCATGGGCCACAGGCTTCATAGGAATAAATAACAGGATATGGAAGCCCAAAAAGTTCATTCAATCTTTTTCATCACTGGAAGGGGCAGTGCTCTCAGGAATATGGAGATGACAGTCCCACTGGATTCATCATACCACAGCTGGAGTCCCATGTTCAGGTCTCAGAACCATATTTTTTAAATGCTATTGGTAAGTTGGAAGGCATCAAGAAAACAACCAGAATCATGAACAACCAGACAACCATATGACATTCAACTGAGGGAACAGGGAGTGTTTACTTAGCCTGAAAAGAAAATTTAGGGTGAACGTGATAGCTACTTTCAAAGGCCCCAGAAGGTAAAATCAGGAGCAATGGAAGGTGACAAGTTGACATTTAATAGCAAGAAAAACCTCCTAATTGAGAGCTGCCCAAAAGTGGCAAAGGCCTTCCCAGGACACAGTAGGCTCCTCTCACTGGAGGCTTCCAAGCAGAGGCCAGGTGGTAGCCACTTATCATGAGTATGGTACAAAGGGCTCTTTTTTCAGGTGTGGTCTGGGTTGGATTCCCATTGAGTTCCCTTCCATGCTGAATGATGTGGTTCTGCAATCAAGATTTCCAGACAGAGGTCAAAAGAATCTTGCTGATACTAATCTAAAACTGGTTACACACTACAGAGATACTGAATAATAAAGAAATAATAAAATCATTGATGACTCTGTAGCAGCAATGGACCACTAATCCTACATGAACCACAAGCTACTTCAAGCTTCAAACTCTTATTTTTTTCCCATATACACATTCAACCCTATATGCCTGGCAGAAAAAGGAGGGTAGGTATGCAGGATGATCCAGATACCTTAATCTATGAGGAGAGAAAAGGAAAGCTATTTTACTATTATTAATAATAATGATAGCTAACACTTATATGATACTTTAAGGATTGCAGAGAATTTTACATATATTATTATCACATTTTATTAATATTCCAGCTAAGTCAACAACATAATTAAACAAACATTTACTAAGTGCCTACTGTGTATATGACATAGTGTTAGGATCTAAGGTTAAACCCATTCTTCTCCCACTCCCAAATCACAGTACTTGGATGAAATTTGGAGAATATGAACAGCAAGCCACTCCTTCAAAAAAGCTATATCCACTCCACATACTTGGCCTCCTCTTCCATTCCAACAAATCTTTTAGTTTATCTACAACAAGCATCTTCATTTTGTTTTTTTTGCTCTCACTCTCTACTTAAAACTCTACGGTGTGCACATCTCTCCTGTCAGATTGGCTAAAATAACAAAACAGGAAAATGATAAATGCTGGAGAGGATGTGGGAAAATTGGAACATTATTACCTTGCTGGTGGAGTTGTGAACTGATCCGGCCATTTTGGAGAGCAATTTGGAACTATGCCCAAAGGGCTATAAAAATGTTCATACCCTTTGACCCAGCAATACCACTTCTAGGGTTGTATCCCAAAGAGATCACACAAGTGGGAAAAGGACCCATGGGTACAAAAATATTTCTAGCGGCTCTTTCTGTGGTAGCAAAGAATTGGAAATCAAAGCGATGCCCATCAATTGGGGAATGGCTGAACAAGCTGTGGTATATGAAGGTAATGGAATACTATTGCGCTATAAGAAATGGGGATGATACGGACTTCCTAATAACCTGGAAAAACCTACACGACATAATGCTGAGTGAGCGGAGCAGAGCCAGGAGAACATTATACGCAACCACAGATATATGGATTCTGTGAGGTCTAAACTTGGTAGACTTTGTTCTTCTCAGCAACACAAGGTGCAAAGACAACTCCAAAGGACTCATGATGGAGAATACTATCTACATCCAGAGAAGGAACTATGAAGTATGAATGCAAATTGAGGCACATTTCATGCTCGCCTTTTTCTCCCCCTTTTTTTTTTCTCTCTTTTGTATTTGTTTTTGGGTTGTGGGGTTTTTTTTTTTTTGGTTCTGTTTCTTCTTTCTCATGATTCATTCCATTGGTCATAATTCTTCTCCACAACTTGACTAGTGTGTAAATTAATTCAATGCAAAGTTATATGTGGAAGTTATATGGGATTTCATGCTGTCTTGGGGCAGGGTGGGGGGAGAAAATCTGGAACTCAAAATCATGTAGAACCGTGTGTTGCGAACTAAAAAGAAAAAGAAAAAATAAAAAGGAAAAAAAATAAAAATAGATAAATAAATAAATAGATGAATAAGTAAATAAATAAATAAATAAGTGGATGAATGAATGAATGAATGAATGAATGAATGAATGAATGAATGGAAATTAAAGAACTCTATGGTGTGGCTTCTGACTTCATCATTTAACCAAAACTGTTCTCCCTAGAGTTACCAATGAATTCTTAAATGCCAGGTTCAACGGGTCTTTTCTCAATCTTCATTCTTTCTGCAGCTTCTGACACCACCAATCTCCCTCTTGCTCCTTAATACACTCTTTTCTGTCGATCCTGGCTCTCCTCCTACCTAATCTGGCTGTCTACTGTCTATTATCAATCTCCTTTGCTAGATCTTCATACTGGTCATGCCCACTAATCCTGGGGTGCCCCCAAGGCTCTGTCCTGTGTCCTCTTCTCTTCTCCATCTACATTACTTCTCACCTGGTAACCCCGTTAGGTCCCATGGATTCAATTACCATCTTTATGCCGATGATTCTCAAATCTACTTATCCAGTCTCAATCTCTCTGCCGACCTCCACTCTTCTATCTCCAACTGCCTATTATTAAACATCTCAAATTGGATGTCCGTAAACATCTTAAACTTAATAAGGCCAAAATTGAGTTCATTATCTTTTCCTAAAAAGCTTTCCTATTACTGTCAAGGGTATCACCATCCTTCCAGTCATCCAGGCTCCCAACCTAAGTGTCATTCTCAATGACTCACTTTCTCATCTCCACTTTCAATGTGCTGCTAAAATCTATTGATTTACCTTTCGCAACATCTCTCCCATACATCTTCTTCTCTCTCCTAACACTGGCACCAAACCTGGTTCAAGCTCGAATCACTCCATGACTGGACTACTGCAACAGCCTATCGGTGAGTCTGACTGCCACAAGTCTCTCCCCACAACAATCTATCCTCCCTCTGGTTGCCAAAGTAATTTTCCTAAAGTACAGGTCCAATCATGTCCTACCCCTACTCAATAAGGTCCAACGGGAGTTTCCTTTTACCTCCAGGACCAAATATAAAATTTTCTGTTTGGCATTCCAAGCTTTTCATCCACACACACACACACACACACACACACACACACACACACACACACCATCTTTCCAGTCTCTTTACACCTTATACCACTGTCACCTCCCATGTACTCTTTGATCCAGTGACACTGGTCTTGATATTCCTCAAACAAGACATTCCATTTCTCCTGACATGGCATTTTTTTAAATTTAATTTTTTTTTAATTTTTAGTTTACAGCACTCAGTTCTACATAATTTTGAGTTCCAGATTTTCTTCCCTCCCTCCCTCCCTCCCCCCCTCCCCTCCTCCCCTCCCTAAAATGGCATGGAATCCCATATATCTTCCATGTATAACTTTGAGTGGAATTAATTTACACACTAGTCAAGTTGTGGAGAAGAATCATGACCAGTGGAATGAATCATGAGAAAGAAGAAACAGAAACAAACAAAAATAAAAACAAACAAAAACAAAAGAGAGAAAAAAAAGGGGAAAAAAGGCAACCATGAAGTGTGCCTCAATCTGCATTCATAATTCATAGTTCCTTCTCTGGATGTAGATAGTATTCTCCATCATGAGTCCTTTGGAGTTGTCTTTGCACCTTGTGTTGCTGAGAAGAGCAAAGTCTACCAAGTTTAGACCTCACAGAGTCCATATATCTGTGGTTGTGTATAATGTTCTCCTGGCTCTGCTCCGCTCACTCAGCATTATGTCGTGTAGGTTTTTCCAGGTAGTTAGGAAGTCCATATCATCCCCATTTCTTATAGCACAATAGTATTCCATTACCTTCATATACCACAGCTTGTTCAGCCATTCCCCAATTGATGGGCATCGCTTTGATTTCCAATTCTTTGCTACCACAGAAAGAGCCGCTAGAAATATTTTTGTACCCATGGGTCCTTTTCCCACTTGTGTGATCTCTTTGGGATACAACCCTAGAAGTGGTATTGCTGGGTCAAAGGGTATGAACATTTTTATAGCCCTTTGGGCATAGTTCCAAATTGCTTTCCAGAATGGCCGGATCAGTTCACAACTCCACCAGCAAGGTAATAATGTTCCAATTTTCTCACATCCTCTCCAGCATTTATCATTTTCCTGTTTTGTCATTTTAGCCAATCTGACAGCAGAGATGTGGTACCTAAGAGTTGTTTTGATTTGCATTTCTCTAATCAGTAGTGATTTCAAGCATTTTTTCATATGCCTATAGATACCTTTAATTTCTTCCTCTGAAAACTGCCTGTTCATATCTTTTGATATGAACATTTCTCAATTGGGGAATGACTTGTATTCCTATATATTTGGCTCAGTTCCCTGTATATTTTAGAAATGAGGCCTTTATCAGAGACACTAGTTGTAAAGATTTTCTCCCAATTTTCTGTTTCCCTCCTAATCTTTGTTGCATTAGCTTTTTTTGTACAAAAACATTTCAATTTAACATAATCAAAATTACCCATTTCACACTTTGTAATGCTCTCTACCTCTTGTTGGGTCATGAATTCTTTTCTTTTCCATAAATCTGATAGGTAAACTATTCCTTGCTCTCCCAAACTGCTTACAGTTTCAGCCTTTATTCCTAAATCATGAACCCATTTTGACTTTATTTTGGTATATGGTGTAAGATACTGGTCTATGCCCAGTTTCTGCCCTACCGTTTTCCAATTTTCCCAGCAGTTTTTGTGAACTAGTGAATTCTTAGACCAGAAGTTGGCCTCTTTGGGTTTATCAAAGAGTAGATTGCTATAGTCGTTGACTTCTCCATCTTGTATACCTATCCTATTCCACTGATCCACAATTCTGTTTCTTAGCCAGTACCAGGTAGTTTTGATGACTGCTGCTCTACAGTACAGTTTAATATCTGGTATGGCTAGGCCTGACTTGGCATTTTCAATGGCTGTACCTCATACCTGGAATGTTCTCGCTCCTCATCTACACATCCTAATTTCTCTTTCTTCATTTAAGTCCCAGTTAACAATCAATTGTTGCAGGAAGCTTTTCACAATCCCTCTTAACTCTGATGCGTTCCCTCTACTAATTATGTCCTATTCATCCTAAACATATAGAGTTGGTTTTTTTGTTTTTTTTGCTTACAGTCTCCCCATTAGATCATGAGATCCGTGAGAACAAGGACTGTCTCTTGACTTTCTTTGTATTCCCAGGGCTTAGTATAGTGCCTGGTACCTAACAGGCACCTAAATGATTAGTGACTAACTTGAGCTCAGCTTCCCCTACAAGTTAAGTCATAGACTCAGCAATGACTAGTTTTCAAACTCTTAACAAAAGGAATATGTAATCAACAGGCTTCTGTTCTCCATGAGCTCCACATATGTTAAGCAGTCAATAAATATTTACTAAGTGCCTATTACATACCCGGTACTGTACTAAGTACTGGGGATGCAAATACAAAAAGCCCCTTCTCTCGAGAGGCTTACAATCTAACGGGGGAATATAATATACAAAAAGAATTGGAAAGGAGAAGGAAAAAGGAGCAACAGGGGAAGTGTGGATGAGAAGTTCAAAGGAGGGCAGCCAGGGGGGAAATGAAGAGAAGGCTGGTCTAGGCACTCTCCTTAAATAGGGGTTCTAGGAGGAGCTCTCCACTCTGCCCTCCAATCAGAGAGGTCCTAAGTACAGCCTGCTGGGAAATTTACTGTCCTCCACTAAAGCATAATCAGATTTACCCCATAATAAAGAAAATGCTAAAGTTTGGCCTCATGATTACGTGGGTCCGATGTGGATATCATTTTCTTCCTAAAGAATAATGGCTTTTAAAAACTGTCTACAATTAATCTATAGTCATATGAAAAAATGCTCTAAATCTCTATTGATTAGAAAAATGCAAATCAAAGCAACTCTTAGGTACCACTCTCTCCTGTCAGATTGGCTAACATGACAAAACAGGAAAATGATAAACGCTGGAGAAGATGTGGGAAAACTGGAACACTGTTACATTGTTGGTAGAGCTGTGAACTGATCCAGCCATTCTAGAGAGCAATTTGGAACTATGCCCAAAAGGATATAAAAATGTGCATACCCTTTGACCCAGTAATACCACTTCTAGTGCTATACCCCAAAGAGATCATACAAGTGGGAAAGGGACCTATATGTACAAAAATATTTCTAGCATTCTTTTTGTGGTGACAAAGAACTGAAAAACAAGGGGATGCCCATCAACTGGGCAGTGGCTAAACAAATTATGGTATATGAATGTAATGGAATACTACTGTGCTATAAGAAATGAGTGGCATATGGACTTCATAAGAACCTGGAGAAACTCATATGACCTGATGATGAGTGAAGGGAGCAGAACCAGGAGAACATTGTACACAACCACAAACATATTGCTTCTGTGATGACTAACTTTGATAGACGTGGCTCTTCTCAACAATGTAAGGTTCTACGACAGCTCCAAAAGACTCAGGATGGAAAAGGCTATCCACATCCAGAAAAAGAATTATGGAGTCTGAATGCAGATTGAAATAAACTATTTGCTCTCTTTTTAAAAAAATTTTATTTGATTTGATTTTGGGTTTTGTTTCATCTTTCTCATGGTTTATTTCATGGCTTATAATTCTTCTTTACAACTTGATAATTGGGAAAATAAGTTTAATGTAAAGGTATATGTAGAACCTATATCAGATCACATGCCGTCTTGGGTGGGGAAGGGAGAGAAAATATTTGGAACTCAAAAACCTGTGGAACTGAGTGTTGTAAACTAAAAAGAATATCAAATAATTAACTTAAAACAAACGTCTACAGTATTGTCTTGCCTTTAATGAGGAACAGAAGCATGGATTCTAAGGACACATTTAGCCAATTTAATTCAATAACTACTTACTGAATACCTACTATGCATCTGACACTATTTTGGCCCTTTGAAGATACAAAGAAATGCATTTTGGGAAACAAATTTTACAGAAGTAACATAGGATTTTGAGCTGAAATGACTTTAAAGGTTGTCTAGTGAAGGCTTGCCCAAGGTCAGGATTAAAACTCAGAACTTCCAACTCAAAGTCTAGCCACTGCTCTTTTCACAATGCAATTCCTTTACCTAAAAAGTGGCTGTGGTCGAACAAAGTTTGAGCAGAGGCTGTTCAAAGAATACAGCAGCACCTCACACACCTAAACAGGTCCCTTCCAGCACTAAATATATATGTTCCTACAACAATCCTAGCACTTAAGCTGAATCACTTATGGTTTTTGTAACACTCTATGTATTATTCCTACTACACCAGGATTCTTTTTTTTTAATTCACAGACCATTTTAGCAAGTTTCCAGTGCACTCAGATTTTAACTCATAGGACCAGTATTATAACTGTTAATGTGATGTGTTCCTATCTTTTTCCTTTTAGCAAGAAAAAGAATTAAAACAACACAAATTACAAGTCCCTAAAGACAAGGTATTAATTGCTAAAACACTTTGACAATCCTTCATCTTCTATCCTCAGACTGTGCCATCTATTCCAACCAGGAAAACATTCTTGCTTCTGACTTTTACATACTCATTTCACTTAAATCCTTAAGACTCCATTCATAATTTATCATTTTAACATGTCCAGCCTATTCCTACTATCTGACTGACATGTAAATTTGTATTCTAATTTTTCAAATCACTTTACCACTCCCAATGCTGTAAAAAGCTGGAATAGAGGAAGAATATCTAACCCACACCTCATAAATCCTCATAGCACCTAACTCTATACCATGTACCTAATGGTCTCTCCAGATATCATAGCTCAAGATGATACAAACAAGAGTAAAAACTGTCTCTTGTAGACAAACTATACCAAGCAAGTACACAGAAGTACTACAAAATAATCACAAAATTAAAAAGTCCAAAATCACCCTGGCCCTAAAGGTCCTCCACTACCTGACTTCATTTTGTCTTTCCAATCTTACCTCAAATTAATAATCCCTTTCACATTCTCTTAAACTCTGTCCAAGATCATCTACTAGGTTCCCCAAACACAATCCTTTCCCCTGGCATTGCACATTTGCTCACACTGTTCCCACCACCTGAAATTCAATTCAACAAGCATCTGTTGATCCTGTTTGATAGGCAATAACCTAAGCTCTAGACAAAAAGAAAAAAAAAAAACAGTTCTTGCCCTCAAGGACCTTACATTCTTTACATGAAATGAATCCTAAGATCATACAAAGACTTAGATTATTAAAGGAAATAAATGTCAACTATTATTATCTAGTTCAATCTCCTTACATGTGAAGAAACTAAAGCCAAGAAAGGTTAGGTGACTTTTCAAAGAACGGCCACAAAGGTAGTAAGCACAAGAGACAAAAATAAAGTCCAGGTCCTCTGCCTCTAAGTCCACTGATCTCTCTACTCCAGCAAGATCCCTTTACTCCCCCCACCTTTACCTGCTGAAATCTTTCAAGGCTCAAAGGCAAGTCTTCTATGATTTCTCTCCTCTGAATTCTCACAGCATTTCTCAAATAAGATAACATGTGTAAAGCATTTGGCAAAATTTAAAGCACTGTATAAATGCTAGCTACTGCTATTACTATTTCTATTATTACTAGTATTACTACTTATCACTTTATAAGTTGTATTCTATCTGGTTAGGTTTTAAGTCCCTTATTAGACTGGAAGATCCTGGAGAACAAAGAGAATGACTTATTTATCTCTTTACGTTTCCCATAATTCCTTGCACATAGCAACTACTCAAATGCTCAAAGGAAATGAAAATCACCAAGAGCCACCATGGCTTCATCAAGAATAGGTCATGCAGATTAACCTCGTTTCTTTTGTTTGACAGGTTCACTAGAACAGTCAATCAGGAATGCTGAAGCTATAGTTCATCCAGATTTTAATAAATCATCAATAAAAACCTTTCATGCTAGCCTTGGAGAAAATCTGGAGACGTAGGCTATAGATGGTAACACAATTCTACTGATTCTGCAGCGGTTAAATGAGAAGATCCAGAGTGGAGTAATAATTAATTGTTCAACATCAACTGAGAAGGCATTCTCTAGAGGAGTGACCCTGGACTCTGTGTCTGACCTTACGCTGTTTAACATTTTCATCAATTACTTGGATCAATGCAAAGAGAGCATGCCTATGTAAAGACATAGAGCAGAGGGGGACAGCTAACACACTGGACATGCTAAGTTTAAGATGTTCTCAATAGGGTCAAAGGGCTTTTGAATCAGCCATTAGATTTAGTAATTAAGAGATCATTGGTAACTCTGGAGAAAGTCTGACAAAGTGAAGATCCAAAATGATACTGACAGATTAGAACGCTGAACTGAATCCAATGACATGGAATGTAACGTAGATGAAAGTAAGTCATATACTTAGATTCAAAAAATCAACTGCCCAAATACAAGATTAGTGAGTCATAGTTAGATATCAGTTTATCTTGGTTGGTTCTTTTTCTTCATTCTCAAAGAGGACCAAAACGACATCACTATGCTACAGTCAAGTTTCAGTGTGTCCAGCTGTGGCTGATCAGACCAATACATGTTGGAATTCTCTACCACAGACTGGGCACAAATAGGCAATGTGAACGTTTGGGGCCAATACTCTAAATTTGTGCATCCTGCATTTCCTTTGAGCTGTTCCAATTCTGCTCTGCTCTGCTCACAGAGCCCGGCACCTTCTCTGATGTGGGCACACCATGCTGAGTCCTGTCCAGTGTCTCCCATGTCACGAAATCAATTTATCTTAAGAAGATCTGGAGACTTAAGTGGATTACAAGCTCAGTGGGTCAAAAGTGTGGTGTGGAAGCCAGGAGAGCCAGCACAACCTTGAGTAATATGAAGAGAGACACAACATCCTGAAACAAGGAGACAAAGTCATATGATTCTGTATCCAGATGTCATTATCACATCTCAAGTATCTGCGCTCTGTTTGGGGCTCCACAATTCAGTTGTAACAAAAACATTCTCCAAAATTACCAATGATCTCTTAGTTGCTAAATCTAATGGATGATTCAAAAGCTTCTCTGCAGCCTCTGACTCAACGTGTCTAAAATGGAACTCATTATCTCTCCCCAAAACCCTGACTTCCTAACTTCCCTGTTACTGTCAAGGACAACACCATCCTTCCAGTCACTCAGGTTTGAAAACCTTGGTGACATCCTCACCTCCTCACTCTCTCATTCCCCCCATATCCAATTTACTTCCAAGCCTTGTTGAATCTATCTTCATAACATCGCCTGAATGTGGCTCCCTCTCTCCTGCGATATGGCCACCACTCTGGTACAGGCCCTCATCACCTCACACTTGGACTATTCCAATAGGCTGCTGGTGGGCCTGCCTGCCTCAAATACCTCCCCACTCAGGCCATCCTCCACACCCCTGTCAAACTGATCTTCCTAAAGGGCAAGTGTGACTAGGTCATCCTTCTATTTAAAATTTAAATTCCAGCAGCTCCCTATTACTTCCAGGTTCAAATACCAATTCCTCTGTTTGACATTCAGAGCCCTTCAGAATCTGGCCCACCCTCCTCTTCCAGTCTTCTCACCTTCTCCTCCTCCATACACTCTACAATCCAGTGACACTCCATCTCTTGACTAGACATTTTCACTGGCAGTTCCCCATACATGAAATTCCCTTCCTCCTCACCTCTGCTTTCTGGTTCTTCTAGTTTCTTTCAAAGTCCCAGAGAAATTCTACCTTCAAGAAGACTTTTCCAATCTCCCTTAATGATAGGGCCTTCCTTCAAATAACTATCTCCACTTATCCTGTAAACGTCTTGTTTGTTCATAGATGTCTGCGTGTTGTCTCCCCAGTTAGACTGTGAATTCCTTGCATGAAGGAACTGTCTTTTTCTTTATATTTGCAGCACTCAGCACAATATCTGGCACACAGTAGGTACTTAATAAATGCTGTTGATTTCACTTGATCTGACTTTACATTGGAGCTTATTAAGCAAGCCACAGAGGGGTGTAAACAAGGCAGATGAGAGTTTCAGGAATATCCATATGGCAGCAGAATGGAGGATGGATTAGACTGGGAAGATTTGAGACAAAAAGGCCCAACAGTAGGCTCCTGAAATAGCCCAGGAAACATCTGATGAGGCCCTGAATTAGGGTGTGAGTACAGAGAAGAGAAAATAAACAAGGGATGTGACAGTAAGAAAATGAATGAAACTTGGCAATTAACTGGAAAGGGTCTGAGAGAAGAGTCAAGAATGACTAAAGCTGCAAACCTGAGTGACTAAAAGGCTCCGGCTCCGGCTCAAGGCTGCCCACGTGTCTGGTCCCTTGTACTCCAGCCTTCAAGGCATCCACCAGCAGCCAGGTCCTTCCCATCCCTCCTCTTCCACTCTGAAGTCTTGAAGCCTCCATCATTTTCTTATTCTTGTAGGCTAGGTAACAGCCATGGGTGGCCAGTGCATTTGACTAGGGTCTAGCTAAACAACTGACCGACTCATCATCCATCAGAAGGAATTTTTGTAGCGGCTGGTACTCTCTTCTACATGCAACTATAGCTGATAGAGCTTTGTGGCCCAAGTCTTCAGAGCATCTGGAGGCCCGAAATATGTTCCAACCATCTTATCCTTCAAGTCCACCTCTCAACCTTTCTCTCATGACAGAAAGTCTGCCCCAAGAGCACTGCAGAACTGAGCCATTCTTGTGGCACTCCATGACCCTGGGGCCAAAAATTCTGTAGTCTATACAAAATGGCCCATCTCCCCTCAACTCAATGGAGGATATTGTCAGTGGCCAGGCCAGATGCAGCCCTCTATAAAAAAATCCCTATCTCCTCCTCCATTAAGACTATGGCAAAACTATGACCCTGACGACACTACCATACCTAGAAAAGTTATTATTCTGATTAAGAATCTCTACTCCCAGGGACTCATGGCAAAACATTGTATGAGACACTCCTATCTTCCCTTCCAAGGCCCTCCCCTCCTGAGGGTAAAACATGGCTAAAACATGCTAGAGGGTAAAACATGCTAGAGCAACTTGTTCTGGCTGAGAATCCCTGTTTGTTCTGAAGATTCATTACCATACATTATATGAAACATCTCCTTCATCCTTCTCCAGCCCCTCCCCTCCAGAGGAGAAACCTGCCACAGGAGCCAACTAGGGTAAGGCTGGATTTCGATTGTCCAAAACCTGGAAGAAGCCACTGGGATTCAATCTGACTGAGAATCCCTACTTGCTCTGGGGTCTCATGGCCACACCTTCTTTGCAACATCCACATCGCCCTTTGTCCATCCTTTTGCTCCTGTGGAGAATCCTGCCATAAGAACAGACTATGAGAAGGCTGGCCTTCTACTGACAGCATTACTAGAAGTAGAAGCAACTAGAGCAAATCATTCTGATTGTGAATCCCTACTTATTATGGTGACTCACGGCTACACATTAGAGATATGCTGATCTTCCTTTCCTGGGCCCTTCCTTCCTGAGGAGAAACTTTCCACAGGGGAAGACTACATAAGACCAGTCCCTTGATGCTACTACTTGAGAGTAAGCTAGCAACTTGTCCTGGTTGGGAATCACTACTTTTCTGGACTCACACACATACATTACATGCAACATCCACATCACCCCTTCCTCAAGTTTTTCCCCTACCCTTCTGATGAAAAATCTGCCACAGGAGCAGAATATGGCTAGGCTGCCCCCCTAAGGATGCTACTAGACCCAGAAGAAGCTTTCCTTAACCCTATTTAGTTGAAGGACCTATCTTCCATTGGGCAGGGGCTATGGAAGAGGGAATTTTTCGGGATTAATTTTCAGGTTTTGATGACCACCTATTTCTTTAGACTGAGATTCTTTGATGCTCTGACAATCCAGTAAAACCTCTTAAAAGGAAACTTTTACCAATTATGCAGAGCTCACTTCTAAGAGAAGATACGGATACAATTGTTTGAAAAACATAGCCTTATGGCTAAAATATTTTCAGTTATTGTTGAGTTCTCAAGGTATGTGAATGTGAGAAGGCAACCATATTTCCAAACTAAAAAATGTGCTACTAAAAGCTTCTTAAAATTTGTTTTTAAATTTATTTTTATATGTATTTATAATCAGCCCCTTCCATTATATAATGTAACCCCCAACTGACCAAAAATAAAAATAAAACCCTCATCAAATACGCACAGTCCCACAAATTACCACGTTGTCCATTCCCAAAAACTTTTTTCTCTGCACTTTAAGTTCCCCACCCTCCAGCAGGAAGGAAGTAGTGTTTTATCTTCAGTCTTCTGGTCTTATAATTTATTATGGAACTGATTTAAGTTCTAAAGTTTTTCAAAAACTTTGTTACTGCATAATGCCTTTGTATAAAGTGTTCTCCTAGCTTTGTCCACTTCGCTCTGCATCAGTACAATAAAGATCTTCCTTGTTTCCTCTGAAACTATCCATTTCCTTGTTTCTTTTATGGCACAATAATAATTCACTAAATTTACCATAATTTGTTTAGCCACTCCCCAACAGAAGGAAAACTAAAAAAACTGCTAGCAATATGTTTGTACATACAGATCCTTTTACTTATCCTGGTTTCTTTGGGGTATAGCCTGGAAGCAGAACTGTTGGGTCAAAGAATATGCAGTTTAGTGACTTTTTAGGTATACCTTCCAAATTGCTTTCCAGAATAGTTGGGACAATTCATGATTCCATCAATGGTGTATTAGTGCACTGTTTTCCCAAAGCCCATTCAACATTTGTCATATTTTGTCATCTTTACCAATCTGGGTTTGAGGCAGAACTTTAAAGTTACTTTAATTTATTTTTCCCTAACTATCAGTGATTTAGAGAATTTTTCCCATATATATGGTTGTTCATAGTTTGAATTTCTTCCTTTGCAAACTGCCTATTCATAATCCTTCAACCATTTATCTATTGCAGAACGGCTCTTAGCTTTATAAATCTTAATCAGTTCCTTATATATCTTGAATATAAGACCTTTACCAGAAAAACTTGCTCTAAAGACTTTTCCCAATTGCATTTCCCTTCTAATTTTAACTATATTAGATTTGTTTATGCAAAAATTTTCTAAATTTTATATAACTGAAATTGTCTGTTTTGTTTTGTGTGATACTTTCTATTGCTTATTTAGTCACAAACTCAACAGAAGTTAATTTGTTTGTTTAGGAAAAAAAAAGGAATCTTAAGGAGATGAGAAAGATAATGAGCTCTGTTCTGGAAACATTACATTTAAGACACCACCAGGACATCTTGCTGGGATTGTCCAAAGGAAACCATCACAACACCTTGTTGAGGATGTCCAATAAGCAGTTGGCCATGTTTAACTGAGCCCTGGAAAGAAACCAGAACTAGCTATACAGATGAAGAAATCATTTGCATAAGAAAAATAGCTGAACACATGGAGGTTAATGACATCACTAAGAAAGAGTACAGAGGAAAAAAAGCAAAGGAGATCCAAGTTAAAGCCCTGTGGTATATCCTTACATAGTGGATGAGATATGGATAGTGACTCAGCAAAAGAAACTGACTAGGAGTAGTCACATGCAGGAGAATCACAGGAAGAGAGGGATACTGGGGAAGAGAATATGTATGAGGAAGGGGTAAAGCCACAAATGTCACATGCAGCAGAAAGGGAAAAAAGGAAAGAAGAAAAAGACCATCCAGTTTGGGGATTAAGGAATAATTGCTAAACATTGAAGAAAGAAGTTTTAGATAAGTGATGAGTTCGAAAAGCCAAAATGCTGAGGTTTGAAAAGTGACCGAGATGAATGAGAGGAAGTAAAGGTAACAGGCTGCTCGTTCAAGGTTCCTGCCTCCTTGGAGACGCCCAAGCAAAAGCTGGGTAAAAACTCATTCGGTCTGTTATAAACAAGATTCCTTTTCAGGTATCCATTTAATTATGGAGCCACTGAGGTTCCTTCTGTCTCTGAAATTGTTTGAGTCTCAACTGCGTAAATTCAAAAATGAAATAGAGCATTTCTTTAAGATCTTCATCACGGCATAGCATAGCAGAAAGAACACCGGACCAGAAGTCAAAGCGAGACCTGGATTCAATCCTACTCGTTGCATGACCACAGGCTTGTCACTTAACTTTGTGGCACTTTGGTTTCCTCATCTGTCGAGCAGGGATAATAATACTTGTACCTAACTCAGACAGCTGTTGTGAGGCTAAAAAGAAAATTATCACTCACAAGAAACTGTTTGTAAAGTTCTTCACTAACCTTTAAGCACTATGTAAATGTCAACTATTTTAACTGAAGAACCCTGGATTTGGGATCCAATGACCTGGGATCTCCTGACTGCCCTCGACATTCTCAAGTTCCTTTTTTGTAAACTGACGGCGTCAGACTGAATGGCTTCTAAGGCCCCTTCCAGTTCTTAGTCCTGTGAGCCTATACTGCATTAGAGCTTATGTGCACACTCTTGACCACTTGTACTGTGGCTAAACACCCCCAGTCTGCATCCAGAGGGCCATTTTCAGAATGACAAAAGAGTGGAAGGGGAGGTCAGAGGCCACCTAGACTGGTCCATACCTGAAGAAGATCCTCTCTCTGCTCCCCAACAAGTGGGCAGCTCCCCCTTATGTGAAGGAAAACACCTCCCTATCTCCCCAGAAGCTCCTCTACTTCTACAAAACTCTGGCAAGAAGCTGGGGGGCAGGGGTGGGCAGGTGTGCTTGTATCCAGCCTAAATATGGTTCTCGGCAACTTCCACCACTTGTCCTCCATCACCATCATCACGATCTTATCGTAATAATATTGCCCACAAGATTAGTATTTTTAATACATGATGCCATACAAAAGAGTTCTATCTCTAACCTACATGCAATGAAAAGATTTTAAAACATAGAAACTGAGCAGTAAATATCAAAACAACATGGGAACAGAGGGAGGTCACGATCTTCCTCACTGAACTGCATGTTACTGAAGTTGTGGTGAAGATATTTCCATTCAGTGAAGATACAACAGTGAGCCTGTATCTCAATACTTTTATTAAGTAATAAAAAGCTACTACTTTATCCATGTGTCTGCAGAGCATTAACTATAAAAGAAGATGAACTTAGATCATTTCTACCTGAACTCTATCAAAAAAGAAGAGAACAAGAACACTTTCAAGTCTGCAAAACACCATACATGGCACACATCAATCTCACAATAATCCTGGTAGATACTACAGAGATAATTACCCCCATTTTATTTATGAAAAAACTAAAAGTCCAAAAGATGAAGTGATTAGCCCATAGTCACAGAGCTGGTGCGAATCAAGGGCTCTATCTAAAGCCAGGTCTATGGCTCACAGGCCAGGACCTACCCTTTCCACTGCTGCAGGGCTGATGGGCATTCACATCGTTAGGCATTGGCTCTAAGGGGTACAAAGTGCAACAAAACACCTGCCCGGGTGGGAACCCGCTCATCTGCCTTGCAAAGTCATTCAAGCCAACTTCCCTGAGTCTTACTTTGGAAACCCAAGAAGCATTTACTTCGCAGAGCTCAAGTCAGAGAAAACTTGACATACGCATTTTTTTTCAGAGTATTGAGAGTATGTTTTGTTTTGTCTAACCTGGGCTTGTTTTCCATGAGGAAGGTTTCACACAATGCTCTAATGTACATAATACTTTGTAAAAACTCAGCTAGCTATCAAGGAAAAGTTACGTGAGTGGTCTGCATCAACCTATATTCTATATAAGCTGGGGGGAAAAATTCACATATACAAAAAACCTCTTTCCTCACTCTCAGTAACATATAAACACAATAAAAAACATTTTCAGATGATCTTTCTTATTTTTAAAGCTACGTAATTCATTCTTTCCATCTCTGAACAAATATTAACTGAGTGCCTACTTTTGAAGCCAATACTTCAATAAAAAAAGTTAACAGGTTTTAAAGTCTCATTTCTTACACTGAACATAATGAGTTACAAAAAATCAAATCTATCGTTCCAGCAGTCTGAATCCACAATGGCAATTTTCCCTCCTGTAGAATGGATATTTCTCAAAGTTTTCTTTCAGATCCTTAGCACAATCCAGAAAACTCAACACACTCAATAGCTATACTGTTATCATAATCATGGATCATTTTTTCACATGACTTTTTAAAATTAAACTAATAAGGAAAAGAGCTGGAATTATTCCTATGAGAAGCCTTTGACACCATTTTTCTACTGGTCAGCAGAAGCAAAAGGGAAAAATGCCACTGATGTCTACTTCCTCAAGAGAAACTTTCCAGCAGAAAAAATAAGCACAAAATAAGAAATATTAAACACTTCAAAAACAGTAGCACCAAAAAGCGATTTGAAGATATCTGGGGAGAACAATTTCATTATGAAAGGTCTATGCTTCTGCATTAGTCTGGCTTTGGAAGAATGCTGTGTGTGTGTATGGGCAGGGGAGGGGGAAGGGGTTATATTGATAGGGAGACTGAGAAATGTAGTTACGTTTTAAGTAAAGTAGCCAAAGTTAATTAATGTCTAAACAAAAAGAATTTTAGTCTGGACACCATATATGAACTACTAATATGTATAATTATGAACTAGTCATTTGTGCAATCAAAAAGTTGCATTAGCATAATTATTTCTGGCTTTGGGCCTCAAAAATATTAACTTAAAATGCAGAAACCTTATAATAGTTCAACTAATGAAGATGTGAACACCAAGCTGATTATGAAATAGAGTTGGCTTTTTAACTAATGCACTCTATAGAGACAACCCAGTACATTTGTTCTCCCTCGCCCTAGAAATAAAAATTAAGCCTCATACTTCAGTAATGCATAAGATGCTAACATAGTTATGATTTTATAAAACTTCCACTTGTAGTACTTTTAGGTAACACTTTTTTAAAATACACCAAATCTTGTGTAGTGCTTATGTTCTTTCATTTATACTACACATCAAAAACACTTATCTAAAAAAACAAGCCTTTGCTCTCTGAGAGTTACATTCACTGCCAAGTCACTGTGCACAAAGTACATAAATTTAGGCCTGAAACTCAAAAGAATGCAAAGGTAGAAGTTAACCCAACAAAAATGACTACCCCCATGTGTGCCTGGGAGTCAGGAAGCAGGGTTTAGGCCTCTTTTAACCAGCTATGTCTTTGGGCAAATAACATCTCAGATCCTCATCTTCGAAAAGTTGGGGCGCAGGGGGAGGGAGAAAAGATACCCTAGACAAGATAATCTCTAAAGCCTCTTTGAGCTCTTAAATGATATATTTTTCCCATTTCCAGATTCTACCAAGCTCTTCAAAGGCAGCTTGGCATAACAGATGGAAAGCTGGTTTTAGAAACAGATGTGGATTCAAATTCTACTTCTGGAACCTACTGGATATGTGACCACATGTAAGTCCATTCTTCATGATCCCTGACAACTCCCTCTGTCTATAAATTACAGAGGAGCTTATGATCTGCCTTAGTTGATAGAAATTCCACACTGGGAGTTCCCAACACTAATGAAATAACACACGTGGAACCAATACCAAGCACAGAGATAAATCCACAGCACGTTCATCAAATAGCAACATGTGAATACTAATAAAAATCTAAACCCAAAAACTAACTAACGTCATTCAGTTAACTTATGATGGTTCTTACGATACTCCTTAATACAAGAACCAAAAGAGAATAAAAGTTACGAAAACATCACATCTTTTCCACTGGAAGTAGAAGGTTTTCTAAAAAGCCCACTTGATGTGTGACCTGAACAGAGGCTTTCCTCAGAGTACACTTTCTTTAGTTTAGTATCAACACAAAGAATGACTGCATTAAATGCTTGAGGCTGCCAAGATTCACTAAAATCATTAAAAGCTACACCGCATGTGAAATAACAAAATACTATGTAGGAAATCAGTGGTAGATGATAACCACCGCCATCAAATCATACAAAACAGACAAGTGTCCGTCCATCAAAGGACATCTTTTAAAATCACCTCCATAAACGTTTCCTATATAAAGAAGTTCCAGGGTCCTTACACAAAAATATTCCAACCTTAGAATTCAACCCTCTCATTAGAGCTGCCCCAGCGAGGCTGATGAGTGAACAGTTCAATGTAGCAGAAAGAGGAACACCTAGACCCTCTTGGACAAGCGACACTTCCTGATGCTTCACCACGCCTTAGTGGCACCTATACTTTGGGTTGTTAACTTTTTTTTACTATCAATGATGGTTTGTAAAAAGCCATTCACATTCTCCTTCCTGGGAGGGTTCACAGATTATGATATATCTGATCAGGGAGAGACAAGTCACGTGGAGAAGGATCTTCCTTATTGGGAACCTAGACAGATACACAACTCCAATCCTAACCTCATTAGCATTATGAACTATACAAATGGCAAGAACAAATAGCTATTTAAAATGTCCTCCCAAATCCCTAGTACAACTTAGTATCACTTTAAAATACCAATTCTTTAAAATCATTATTTTCATAATCTGCCGAGTGACACCTGGAACAGAATATAAAAATCATACTGCCTAGTAAAAGATGAAACTGCATTTTACAATACACAAATGGTGTATTTATATATTTAAAGAATTATTCTAATGCCTTGTCACAGTGTGGAGGTGACCCTAATTTCTCAAACAAGGCAGAGGGTGCTGAGAATAACAGATTTTAGACTATTTATAAACATTAACCTAACTATAAAAATCTAAATGTGAGACTTTTGCCCAATGACTAATGAACTGACAGACTATTGCAAGAACTAAAGCACATCAATATTGAAATTTTCAGGATAAACAAAACCTGAAGACAAAACAGAAGGACAGTGCTCAGGTTCTCTTTATGGCACTGGCCCTATCAAAACAAGAAACGATGCACGGAACACATGAGTCATCTCCCGATGAACATAAGCCAAGAGCCTGCCACAAAGGTAAGGAGACTCAGAACTATCACAGGGGTTAAGAGGCATAAAAGAACCTGACAAAATTCTCCAAACAAGAGGTAACACAATGCAGTGTAAAGAGAACTAGATTTCAAGTCAGAGGCCTGTGGTTCACATCCTGATTCAGGTGACTGCCTGTGTAGCCCTGGAGAAGCTGCCTAACATCTTTGGGCCTTGCTGTCCTCATTTATAAAATGAGGGAGTTGGACTAGATGATCCCAACATCACTCCCAGCTCTCAATCCATAATCCTATGATCCAAACTTAACATATATTCTCAATGCCTGATAAATGTTTACTGTAGTAACTAAGAGAGGCATTAATAGCATTGAGTTGGTACATCAGTACATGTATTTGGGGGACAGGTATTGCAAATGAACTACCAACTAGACCCAAAAATTAAATGAGAGGAAAGAGGCAGGCTGGATTGTATCTGGGAAATCACACGTTGCTTATAAGCATTACAAAAGGGCTTAATGCCTCCCTCTTAATTCACACACACACACACACACCCATCTGCAGCCTACTTCCAATGACGGCCTATGCCAAAGAAGTTACACAGGACAGATTACTGAGTAGACATACGATTGGAAAAGATGGGCCAGTTGTGTGATGAGGCAGGCCAAGATATACCTACAAAATGAAAAAAAGACCCAGAGAAAGGCCTCCAACATACTACATAGATCCTCTGTGGAGAACTACATGAAACATGGTGGAAACTGTCTAAACAGGATGAGAAATCACGGATGGGCTGTACCAGTCAAGGAGAGTTCCACAACGATAAGATCACTAATCCATTCACATAACGAAATAAAGAAATGAAACATTTGACCATAGCAGCAAATAAGCTAGAAATGATTTATATTTCTGTAGCAAATTAAAATGTTAGTAAAAACAGAAAAAGGAACGTGGTCCCGGGGATAGAACACTATTACGGAGTTAAAGGACTTCAATTCTCACAATGGCTCCACTTCTGACTCCCTAGAGGGCCCCAACATCATAAATTTAGAATTAAAAGGGACCCTATTTATCATCTAGAGCAACTTTCTCATTTTACAAATGAAGAATTTGAGGCCTAGAGATGTTAAGTGATTTGTCTGAGGTCACACTGCACTTCTGCGATCCCCCCATTTGGGGTCGCAACCCACAGTTTAAGAAGCATTGAAGGGGTTGCAAGAAAAAAAGTTTAATTTTTCTATTGATATTTATGTTATTATTAAGAAGTCTTAATATCTGATATTGTCACAGTCGGCATTTGAACTCAAGTACTCTGACTTCTGGGGAAGCTAGGTGGCACCACAATGGCTGCAGTCAAGAAGACCTGAGTTCTAATTTTGCCTCAGAAGCATCCCAGCTATGTGACCCTGGGCAAATCACTTCACACTGTTAGCCTCAGTTTCCTCATGTGTAAAATGAGCTGGAGAAGGAAATGGCAAACCACTCCAGTGTCTTGCCAAGAAAACTCCAAACAGCATCACAAAGAATCAGACACAACTGAAATGACTACAACAACAGCGCTCTGACTCCATTCCCACTTAACTTCTCTGCTCCCAGTTTATTCATCTGTGAAATGGCCACTGAATAACACGATCTCGCTAAGGTTCCTTCTGATTCAAAATGAATTTTTAAACGGCTTACAATCTGGTCATGTGAACTAAGTTAGATCAGTAATTGCCAAAGAGTATTTATTTGGGGGAAGGAATTCAGGCACTGGCTATTCAGAATAACTTTTACTGCATGTTAATTTCATTTTCACATTTAGAACTGAGAAGATGAAACTGATTCTCTATCATCTTTTATTGATCCTATTTACAATTAATTGTTTCTGTCCTATAATTGTCATGGCACTTTGTCTCTGAACTTAGTGCAGAAATTCAGCTGGCCTGCAACAAGTTAAGTTAGAAATCCAGCTCTAGTGCAGTGAGTAGAGCACCAGCCCTGGGGTAAGGAGGACCTGAGATCAAATCCGGCCTCAGACACTTGACACATATACTAGCTGGGTGACCTTAGGCAAGTCACTTAACCCCAATTGCCCTGCCCAAAAAAATAAAGAAAAGAAAAAGAAATACAGCTCTACTGTTAGGCACTGCTTTATTTCTGCCTCAAGAATTCTGCTGTCCTTAGGGGACGCAGGTAGATACCAGGGAGTGCGGTCAAGGAGCTTTCCATCACCAAGCTATTCTGCAACCATGTCTGGTTTGCTACCCAAAGAAGTCTGAGCCACTATCTTTTAACCCTGCAGCTAGATTCAAACAATCCACACTTCTTAGTCACAGGAGGAAAGGAGAGGGTTGCTGCTAGCCCCTCGATTCCCAATTTCCAACCAATCACATGATTCCTCTCGCCTCAGCCATGTAACCAATCATGCCGTCTTCAACTGCAAAGTGAGTTCAATCTTCCACTCAAGGTCTTTGGCTTAAAACTGAGGCAGAGCCATTGACCCATTCTTATTGGCAGGTTTGCACCGGTTAATAAAATGTTATCTTGCTCAAAGAGAATGTGCTTTGAGTTTGAATCATAAGTGATTCAAAATTATAAAATCTTTTATAATTGACTGTAATTGATATGGCTTTAAACAACCTAATGTTTCTGTAAGAGGAAAACTAATTCCATTTGGAGGGAAGAGGCATAATTTCCACAAAGAACTAAAAAGCTTCCTTCTCCCTTCAAAGATACTGAAAATGAAATGGTTATAATGGATACTGAAATCATCATGGACAATTTTTCATCTATATAACCACATCTGGCAACGTAAGACAAAATCTATCTGAGGAAAGTAAGAGCAAGGGGACCTTAGAAAAGCAGCACTATTGTCCCTATACAATTATTACACATAACACGGCACCCCACAAGATGCCAAGTCTTAAACACAGAATTAAATGGAGAAGCACTTTGGCAGAATTCTATCTTTAAGTCAAGTGAATATTAAAGAAAGATTCTCGTGTTGACATACTTGTCTCCCACTACTTCATACCCACTAAAGCAGGGTTACTCTTAAGAGCCTAATACCCAGATTTCTAAAATGAAAACGATGACCCAGGTTCTGGCACATTCACAGCACTAAGACCCATAATCCAATCTTTCCCTGAGGAAAAGGCTGTCATCTCAAAGCTTTTATTAATCAACTTTAGAATTATATATCAAATGTTAAAGACCTCATCCAGTGAGCATCCACTATTCTTAATAAAAATACCTTTTAATTAAGCTAAACTTATTAATTCTCCAAGAGAAACTTTTTTTCATCTAAAAGGCCTAAGTACTGTTTTCACTATTAAGTACTCTATTATTATTGTTTTTAATAGTAACTTTATCCTGGCAAGACCCTGCACTGTTTCATATTACACAGAAGCTGTGTCTTCATTAATTTGTAACAACAGTAAGAACTAATGTTTAACTCAGATACATGCAGAGTTTAACCACACCTCTGAGACACCAAAATACAAGAAAATACAAATAAAGGCTCATGCTACGTTAGTCAGTCAGTATGCATATTTTGTCTTTCCCCAAACAAACCAAGCATGTGAGAGAGAACAATTTTGATTTAAGTAACAAACTCCAGAAACATTTTGGCTTCCATGGAATCCAAGTATAATGTTCTTTTCCAATCCCATTTTCAATTTCAACATTTTGATTTCCAAGCCCTCACAAAATAGGAATCTAAATCGAAACCTAAAAATTACAACCTAAAAAATGGTACTGTATCTACCTCATTAGTGTTCCAGCGGTGCCTCTCTTTGGGTAAACTTGAACATTTCGGTAGACATTCAAGCAGCTTTTTCGGTAAAAAGATTTTTACATGACTGCCATTGCTGTTCCCATGATCATCTGGAGAGAAGACAGAAGAACATTCAGCTGCAGAGAACATGGAGGCTTGATTGTGAAGCACTCTGGCTGAAGCCAGAGCATTTATAATGGTTTCCTCCCTGGGTTTGGCTGTCTGCCACCCACTACACCAAGCCCTCCACCCCCACAGGAGATCCTGCCTACCTCACAGGGCTCTGGGGTGTTCAGGGGGGAAGCACCCTCTTTCCCTAGGGCAGGCTTCCACCCAGACTGCAAGAATCTCTATTCGTGGGGTGAAAACTGTACCACTCAGTAGCAGCCCCAGTAACGGGCTTCTCTTAATTTATTTCATCTACTCTTTGGGCAACAGACTCACACCAAATCAGTGGGACCACACTCAAAGGTTTCCCAGCTTGGGAACATTTGCCAGCACTGGTATTCTATGTGCCCAGCCTTGGAGAACAAATGATACTACATGCAGGGGCAACCAAAGCTGGGATTCCAATCACATCATCTTTGAACTTATGAAGAACAAGGATGATGGTCTGGACAGCAGGGTAAGAATGAAGACCTTAAAAAAAGAAAAGACACCCTTTAGTCATTTCTCTGCGCTCATGATACTCATTTTCACTCCTACCAGATATACTGGCAGCACTGATCTCATCAGGAGGCCCTAGAACAGAAAAAGGAAGCATCTCCCTATGTTAAGAAATTGAAGATGACAGTTTATGGATACAGAGCAGGGCAAGGAATCAGGAAGCCCTCAATTCAGTCTGTCCTTAGGAGAAGGAGTTCTAATACCATGTATTTGCTTTAAAAAGCCTATGATTCTAAGATTAAAAGTCAAATTGGGCCTCATTCCCCACTCTACCCCCTAAAAAACCCATAAATGCGGAAATATCTTATCATTTGAAAAAAACATTTCAAGTCACAACACGGTTTTGCTTCTAGACCATAGAAGCTTAAGATACCAGAATGATGAGCTCTCAGCTAAGGATGAAATATATCTCAAAAAAACTGAAAAGATCCTATCAGCCACAGGCTTGTGGATTTGATCAAGAGGGCTTTTAAACCAAAAATGGAGTGGGAAAGAGAAAAAAAAACCCAGATAAAACCATAAATTCTGATAATATGGAAGACATCGAGTACAATACAGAAGGAACAAAACTAGGGGAAATGTCCAGTAATTCACAAGAGAAAATAACTGAGAAGAGCAGGAACAATACTTTTGTACGCAGATGTCCATATACCAATGTACAGTGAACAGTAAACAAAGTGAACTTAAGATTTTAATGCTAAAAGATAAAACTCATTGGTTACTACCAAGGTCTGGTGGGATGAGACTCACAACTAGAATAAAGCAGTAGAAGGGTATATCTTGTTCAAAAGAAAAAGAATTAAGAGAAAACACAGCAGAGTAAGTACTATAAGCCAAAATAACCACAGTATATATTACATACCAAAGGAAAACTCACAAATCTGGGAGGGTAGTGGACTGAGAAGCACAGCTCAACATGAGCAAGGTTAAAAGAAGAGGAAAAAACCGAGGTGATGTTGTGGGAGGATGCAGAATGCTCAGGGAGACTTTTTTTTTTAATAGGAGATTAACTCCTTACATACCTCAGAAGCTGGTACAAAGGAGAAACACAGCCGTAGTTAAGGAAGACTTCAACCACCTGTGCATGTGTTGGAAGACTCACTGTGCTAACAGATTCTTCTAGTGAAAACAGGAACTGCTACTCTTAACCTAATTCTGACCAACATGGAAGACATGGCTGGCAAAGTGGAAACAACAGGCCCTGGGAGAGAAAATGATCCTGTCATCTCAGGAGTTTATGATAGCCAGTGACGGAAATAAGCCTATCTGGTAGTACACACAGTCCAACATGTATCAGAGACTTTTAAGAAATGAGACCTGAGAAGACTCAGAGAACAATCTCATTCCTGTCAATGATTCTACAAAGGAAGGCAGCTCAAGGGTGAGAGGCTCTCAAAAAAGGCATTCAGGCCACTCAACTACAAATGGTAGCACTGAGGAAATCCAAGGGAAGTATCTAGAGGGGCTGATGTGTTACACCAGCTCTGATGAGCTCAGGCTGTAAAAGGGCATGTAACCAAGGAAGGCTACAAGAGATGAGGACCTGCCCAAATTATCTTAGTAAAGGTAAAAGCCAAAAAGAAATAAAAGTCACCAAAAATCCTAAGGACAACAGAAAGAGCTCTTATAGCTAAGTCCAGAAAGACATCACGAAAAGCCTGTCATGAAAGAGGCTGTGGGCATGGTTACTGAACAACTGCTGAATGATCCCTGAGCACTTAGAAAGGTAAGCGGGGACTATTAGGAGCAAACACTAGGTCACTAAAAAATATACATATTTCTGAACAGATTAACTCTTTTTTTTAAACAAAATTACTAGACAGGTAGACAGGAAGAATGACATAGTGACAGTCTATCTGAATTTCAGAAGAGCATCTAGCTTTCTATTATGATGTGTCCTCGTGACAGTACAATCAACCAATCAATTAACATTTATTAAGCACCTACTATATGCCAAGCACTGTGCTAAGCACAGACAGGTAAGATTTTACAGATGATTAAATGACCAAAATAACTCACATTAATATAGATGGTCCCAAAAGTCTTAGTGCAGTTTTAAGTTATGAAAACTTAAACCCATGCTAAGACTACTGGAACACCCTATATGATGCTTTAAAGTTTGTGAAGCACTTTACATGCATTATCTTGCTGCAGTCTCACAATAACCCACTGAAGTAGGTGCAGACATTATCATCCCCATTTTAGAGATGAGGAAACTGAAGTTTGGAGAAGTTAAGTGGCTTTCCCATGGTCAGTGTCAGATGAATTAAATTCTATCAGAGATAGAATGTAATCCCAGGTCTTCCTGACTCTAAACACCAAACTCCCAAAGATTGTCGATTATCATAGATTGACACCAACCTGAAGGTGGGTCTCTAGTGGCCAGCTCAGGGCTCTCTGTCTTTGACACTGTTCTCTTCAACAGTTTGATCAATAACTCGGATGAAGGCATCCTTGGCATATCTGAGAACATGAGAATAAGAGAGCTAAACCCAAAAAGACAGTCTGGAACAATGAGCGGTTTCTAACAAGGTGGAATTCCGTAATGGTGAATGTAAAGCACTGCATTAAAGAGTTCAGAAATCAAAAGCACACAGACAAGATTTAGTCTAACAAATAAGGATTGGGTATCCACCAGGTATAAGGCACTATGCTAGCATTGGGGATGCAAAAAAGGGAAATGGCACAATCTTTGCCTTCACGGACCTTAAAATCTAATAAGGATTACAAGAAATATGCACAAATTACTATTAGACAAGTTACAAGATAATGAGGCAATATCCCAGTAGCTTAAGAAATTCAAGGAGGGAAGAATCACCTCTAGCAGAAGGATCAGGAAAAAACCTCATGGCAGAACAGGAGTAACCAAGTGAGGCCTTCAAGAAAAATTTGAACACCTCGAGCTAGAAGGGGCACCACTACAGACAAGTGCACGGCACACGGCACACAGCGCACAGCACACGGACTCCAGGTAGACAAGGGCAAGATGAAATTGAAGAACAGGCAATCAGTCCACCCCATTTGGCTGACCCACTGAGTAGCAGAACATAAGGCTATAAGGAAAGCAGGTACCTGATTATGGAGAGCCCTTCCTACAAGGGAAGGATGTTACCCTTTGGCAGCAATGGGGAACCACTGAAGCTTTCTGAGTAGAGGAATACTATAATCGAATAAATGCATTTGAAATACTTCTTTGGCAGTAATCTAAATGACAGACTGTGGAAGAGAATGACTAAAGAAACTAGTTAGCCAGGCTATTATAATAATTCGAAAGGAGAGAAGTACTCAATCAACAAGCATTTACTAAATGCCTACTATGTTCCAGGCAGCATGATGACTAGAATGGTGTCAACGTGAATGTCAAGGAGAGGACAGATGTGAGAGAACCAACAGGTCGGCCCTTGGCAACTGACTGGACGTGGAAAGAGGAGGCTGGGTCTGAAAAAGATGGCTACTGTACAACAACCAACTGAGAAAGATTTGGCAGTATTCATTAACTACAATTACAATATGAGTCAACACTATGATGTGGTTGCCAAAAAAAAGTTAATGCAATATTAGGTTGCATTATTAATATACATATAGTATCCAGAACCAGGGACCTCATTTAAGTTCCATTATTGCTCTTTATTAGGTAAACCCACTTTGCATACTGCGTTTAATTCTGGGCATCCCACTTTAAGATAAACCGTGACAAACTGAGTGCATTCAGAGTAAAGCAGGCAAGGCAGTGAAGAAATTCAACTGTGTTACGTATGGAGAATATATGAAAGAACTGTGGACATTTATTCTAGAGAAGATTGAGGGAATCTCTCTTCAAATAGCAGTGACACAGAAGAACTGATAGAATAAGATATAGATCTAGTGAAGAAAATAAGAATTAACACCTGGAAATTACAAAAAGGCAAACTTGGGCTTAAAAACTGCCAAATAAGAGCTGCTCATCAATGAAAAGAGGTCTCTCAAGGTTCAAGGAAAGGGAAAGGATGTCCACTTTTCTGAGACACTGACAAAGAGATACCAATACTGGGGCTAAGACTGAGCTAAACAACCTCTGCGGCATTGTCCAATGCTAAGATTCTATGATTCTATAAATGTTTTTCAAATTATAAAGATCTAAGAACAATATCTAAAATTAAACTAAAAAATATATTAACCAATCCTCTCTGTACCAATATACAAAAAAAAAAATACGCCTTTTCAAAATAAATCACATAGGGGAAGAGAACACATAAAGGAGAACTGTAATGGAGAGGTGGGAGAAAATGGGTGACGTGACTGGAGAGGCCTAGGAAGCATTGTGGAGGCCTCAGAGCAAGAGATAGGGCCAATTTTGGGTGCCAAAGCCCAGGGTAGTTTCAGATAAGTACCTCTCTCTGGGGCTGAGCTTCCTCATTAGTAAAATCAGTTGGACTAAACTAAGTGTAAGGTCCTTTCTAGCTCCAATATTTTTTTTAAAAAATCAAGTTTGCTTTTTAAAAAACTTTATATTTTTGAAACTTTAAAATTGTGTTCTACAAATCATATACTCAAATTATCTTGTGATTAAGTAATTATAGTTAGGTATTCATTGTTTACTTCCAAAGGCCTCAAATAAAATTTCCCTTTTATTTTTATAGTACAAAGCTAAAAGATGGCAGTCATTAAACATTTAACTTTTTTATAGTTACTGATCATAAAAATATGAGAAGTCAAATCAATAAGCATTTATTAAGCACCTACCGTGCCAAGCACTGAGCAAAGTGCTCCCTAGGGATACAAAGAAAGACAAAAACAGTGCCTGCCCTCCAAGAGCTCCCAATCCAACAGAGGGAGAAAACATGTAAGAGCGTAGAAACAAGATCAGGCTCAGATAAAGTGGGAGCTAACCTCACAGTGAAGTCACTGACATTAAAGAGGATGGGAAAGGGCGTCTTGGAGAAGGCAGATTTTAATCGAGACTTGAAGGAAACCAGCAAGGATTGGAGGCTGAGAATTGCAAGAACAGGGGACAGCCAGTGAAAATGGAACAGCAAGGATGTGAGTCACGGGATAGTAAGAATACTCGGGAAGGAAAGAGGATATAAGATTAGAAAGGCAGGAAGGGGCCGGGTTATGAAGGGCTTTAAAAGTCAAAGAGGAATCTATATTTAATTTTGCAGGCAAAAGGGAACAATGTGAGTTTATCCAATTGGGGGGAGGAAGAAGGGAGGGGAGAATGACGAGGCCAGACCTCCACTACAGGAAGATCACTTTGGCAGCTAAGTGAAAAAATAAAAACTTCCCCCCAATATTTCCTAAAGTGGCTAAGATAACCAAGACATTTTCAAAGGATCAGCTCTACAGAAGTTTTCCTTATTAAGAAATGATTAATAGAAAATGGTTAAGTTCTAAAATTCTAAATGCATCAAATGAAACATTTTATAGAGGTGAACTTTAAAGGGTTATAAAGTAAATTTTTTTTTTTTTGCTCTATGACCAACAAAACCATCCCAGGCCTTAGTCACTTTTGTCCCTACACACACACTCAGTGATCTCTTCGGGTCCTACCCATACAACTATTACCTTTTTTGCAGTTGGCTCCTAGATTTATATACCCAGGTCTAGTCTCTCTCCTGAGGGCTGGTCCTATTTCATCACTTGACTACTGGACGTTTTCAAATGAATGTCCTATTGGCATCTTAAAATCAGTATGTCCAAAACAAAACTCATTCTCCATCCCCTCTGCTCAACTCCCGTGTTTCTACTGAGAGCACTGCCATCCTTCTGCAACCCCTGATTTGCAAGCCTTGGAGTTAACTCTTGACTCGACTCTCTCCTTCCTCACCTCCCCACAGCCAGCCAGCTGCCAAGCCTCATCAATTCTACCTCCACCACATCTCTTGCTTCCTTTTCTTTTCATGTGACCACCACTCTACATCAGGCCCTCAATACCCATCTAGACTATTAAAAGAGCCTCTGATTTGGGCTCCTTGCCCCTAGATTCCTCCCTCTCCAAGCCATATTCCACAGCTGATTCCAAAGTGATATTCCTAAAGCAAAAGTCTAACCACATCCTGCCCCTGTTCAATAAGCTCCAGTGCCTTCCAATTACCCCAGAATCAAATTTTGATTAATTGGTTTTCAGTCATGTCTGACTCTTCATGATTCCATCTGGGATTTTCTTGGCAGATACTGGAGTGGTTTGCCATTTCCTTCTCCAGCTCATTTTAGTGATGAGGAAACTGAGGCAAACAAGGTTAAGTGACTGGCTAGAAAGTGTCTGAGGCCACATTTGAACTCAGGAAGATAAGTCTCCCTGACTCCAGGCCCAGCACTCTATCCACAGAGCCAACTAGCTGCCCCTGGAATCAAGTACAAATTCCTTTATTTATCATTTAATGCCCTTCACAATCTGGATCCTTTCTAAAGTCTGTGCCTTTCTAGGATAATGACACATCACTCTCCTTTACATAAACCAGACATTATAACTAAACCAGTCAACTTGCTTTTCCCCACTCAGTCAACAATGAATAAACATGCATTAAGTGCCTACTGCATGCCAGGCACCATGCTAAGCACTGGGGATACAAAGAGAAGCAAAAGAAACTCTTGGCCCACAAAGGGCTCATAATCAAATAATAAGCACACACCACATCACCTCTCTAGTCTTTGCCTCTACAAAGACTGTCTTCCATGCCTTCAACGCAGTCCTCAAATCCCCCTTGTCTTTAGAATTCCTATCTCCCTTGAAGTTATAGGGCAAGCCACCTCCTGCACAAGGCCTCTCTGAATCCCCCCACTCATCAGTTGTCAGTGCCCTTTACAACAAAATTACTTTCTATCTTTACTTATCCCCCAACAGAATATTAGTTCCTTGTAGGTAAGAAATATTTCATTTTTGCCTTTGTATTCCAGAGCAGAGTTGGGCACACACTAGGTACTTACTACGTGTTGTTGAATGAATGAATGGACAAACAACCCTACTGTTTCCTAAGGTAGCCAGCCATTTCACAACTGAATAAGGTGACAGGCTCAAGCATGTGGGAGTTGAGTTAGGCTTAAAAAAGAACTGTCCTATTAGGAAAGGAATTAAGAATGCCAGGATGTGTCAGGATGTGTTAAAGAGTTTATCACTCACTGATCCAACCATTCTGAAGAGCAATTTGGAACTATGACCAAAGGGCTGTAATACATAGTGCATAACCTTTGACCAGCAATGCTGCTACTAGCTCTGTATCCCAAAGTGATCAAAGAGAACAGAAAAGGATTTTTGTGTACAAAAAATATTTATAGCAGCTCTTTTTGTGGTGGCAAAGAACTGGAAACTGAGGGGATGCCCATCAACTGGGGAATGGCTGAACAAGCCGTGGTATGTGATTGTGATGGAATACTATTGTGCTATGAGAAATGATGAGCAGGATGCTCTCAGAAAAACCTGGGAAGTTTTATATGAACTGATGCAAAATGAAGTGAGGAAAACATTGTACACAATAACTTCAATACTGCATGATGATCAACTGCGAACGACTTAGCTATTCTGATCAACACGATGATCCAAGACAACTCTGAAGGACTTAGGATGAAAAGTGATCCACCTTCACAGAAAGAATTGATGCAGTCTACATGCAAATTGAAGCATAATTTTTTCACTTTATTTTCTTGCTTTTTTTCTGCAACATGGCTAATATGCAAATGTGTTTTGCATGATGTCACATGCATAATCAATATCACATATCTTACCTTTACAATGAGTGGGGGAGTGGTGGGAGGGAGAGAACTCAGAACTCAAAAAAATTTTGAAATCAGTATTAAAACTAAATTTAGGGGAAAAAAAAGACTTTCTCACTCTTTGGGAAAAGGCAAGGTCTGGTTCGTGACAAGGGTCTAGCTGAGCTAGCCTCTGAGGGGACTTTCTGACCTGAATATTCTGTGAGAGTCTGAGCACTGCTCTAGCAGCAGTCTCAGCTGATCTCTGACCCTGGGATAAAAGCAGAGAGAAGTGGAAGATCAGGACTGGGAACACGGAGGAATGAGAAGAGGGCCTATAACACTAAAGAACAGGCACAGCCCCAAGGGTTTTAGTGAACCACAAGCTCAATACGCATCAATGACAGAACATGGCAGGCATGAAATGGACATGCTAGACTGCAGAAATAGCCACTCACTAACATCCAAGGCAAGGGTGATGTGAAATCCACTGCATGCAACCTAGTGACCACATGAGGAACACGTGGTTAATAATAGCAACAGTATTTATACTGTGCTTTAAGGTTTGCAAAGCCTCACAATCCAGGAAGATAAGAAACCTCAGACAGAGGTTAAGTGACTTGCCCAGATCACACAGCCAGTAAGTGTCTGAGGTCATATTTGAACTCAGGTCCTTCCTGACTCCAGGTCAAGTACTCTATCCACTGTGCCACATGGTTCAGCTCTAGATATGAGGTAGTATTTTAGGAAGGACTCTGACAAAATAAGGGCTCTTAGAGGAGGCTGGATTTCTCAGGGATGCCATGAAAGAATTCTTACTCCAGCAGGGGATGGTTGGTCTGGTCCCTTCTCCCATTCTAATCTTTTGGAAGTTTTCCCCAACATCCATCCCAAATCTGCCTCTTTGACATATACGTCCATTGCTCCCACTTGTTCCCCCAGGGACCAAAGAGAACAAGTTTAACATGTGACAGCCTTGTGTCCCATAACCCTTCTCCAGGTTAAACATCTCAATTCTTTCAATGAGTCTTTCCATGGCCTGGATCCCAGGTCCTCACCACCTTAAAGGCCCTCCTCTATGCCTCTCTAGTTAATATTTTTTATTTGCTTTTCTGGGTACATGTTGTTTCCTGTTTCTTCTGGGCAAAGGTTTTGTCCTAGTATCCCCAGAGCCTCACACAGTGCCTGAACTACTCAGCAAATGATTGCTGAATGAATGAACAGACCCACGAAATTTTAGAATTGAAAGAAACCTCAGAGATAAGCTGTCCAATCTCCCACAAAAAACACCAGTATCAGGATAAGTGATCATCTTGCCTTCCCCTAAAGACCTCCAGTGACAGGGAACTCAAAGACACTAACATCTTCCTCCTTGTCCTTCCCCTCAGGCAGTCCTCTCAATTTTGGGACATCCCTAATTGTTATTAAGTTTTTCTTATACTGAGCAAAAAATACGCCTTTGTAATTTTCACCCATTTGCCCTAGTTCTGCCCGCAGGACTAAGTAGAACAAATCGAATCCTCTTCCAACAGGACAATCCTTTGGTTGTCATGCCTCACCTTCCATTCACCAAATTTTCTTTTATCTAAGCTAAACATCCCTAGGTTCATTCAATATATTCTGGTATAGGATGGTTTTCACTCACTTCATCCCAGTGATCCCTCTCTGAAATTAACTCCAGTTTGTCAAAGCTGCTAATAAAATGTGGCAGAAGAAGCTTAAGACACAATAATCCAGATGTGATCTGACCATGGGATAGTACAATGGGATTTCCATCTTCACTCTAAACATGACATTAAATTAAAATCCAAAGTTAAACTTAAGTTTCATAGGATTTAAAGCAGGAAGGAAACTCAGAGATTACATAGTATACCCCACTCCCCAATTTTACCTACCCATGAGAAAAGTGAGGCCCAGAGAAACTCCCGTCTTATGTCTCCAAATTCACTTCTCTTTTTCTGACACCACATAGTAGTATCAAAATAAGTTTTATGTTAAACCCTGCCTGGGCTAAATAACACACCTCAGAACAGCCTTCTCGTTATTTGTTTAAGTGGATCTGTCAAGCCCGAAAACATACTAGCATAATTCAAAAATCAAAATTGTAATTTTAACTTTAACAGATTACTTACATAGGATTTTCAAGCCACTCCTCCATCTCTCCCTTCCCCACCCCCCAAAATAAAACTCAATGGGGCTATAGCAAAAGTTAAAGGAAAAAGTTTAACTAATAGAAAGTTCATACAAAGTTCTGTATTAATTATATACTATAAACCCTTTGTAATTTTATGTGCTTGTTCATGCTCCCTGCACTTCATCCTCCCAAGAGAGGCAACACAGGCCATAAAACTTTAAAGCCCAGAATACCAAATCACATGAGCCTTTACCTCCTTTCTCCCTTATCCTAAAGGATTTTTCTATTTTTTTTTAATTTAAAAAAACTTGCTTATGAGATCAAGATAGAGGTGAAACATTAAATTCCCTATATGACAGTAATCATGATTTTTACTGAGCTATATGTCAACAACGGTTCTCTCTCTGAGTAAGCTATTTGTCTATAGGTATAACTCTAAAAAATGAGAACATGACAGTAAGAGTTTAACAGATGATTTATTTCTATTTTTGCTATCACAACCAAAACTTTAATTTCCTGACCTTTTAAATTCCTTGTGGAAGCCAGCAGCTGTATGGCACCATACAGAACCTGTACACACTGCTTTTTCAATAGCACAACAATGTAGTGCTACTGAAAATGCTTCAATCTTCCACATTGATACCAAAGCAAGGAGTGGTGAATCTGCCTGAAAGGCTTTTAAAAAAGGAAAAGTGGAATGGCTGTGTAAGCACTGCCTCAATAAAGTTTCTAAATATAGAGTTTTATTGGAGATGTGCAGCCATGGGCTGAAAGGGAATGAGAGTATGACAGGCCAATGGGTTCCCCTTAATCAGTTTTTAACTGTGCCATTTCTAGAGTTTTATGTTTATGCAGAAAATAAATTAAACATTTTTTAAAACATAACAATGACTTATGTTCCATCCTGTGCATTATGAAGATTGCATACTCAAAAATAAATACATGGAAAGGAATATTAAGAATTCAGGTCAGCAAAAGCCTAACCGCCCCTCACTTTCAATGTTAAGTTTCCCTAGTTTAAGACTGGCAAATAGTCACTTCTCTTCTAGAAGAAAAAAATTCTTCATTCTATTAAGCCTTAGGAAAATCCCATTTTTTTCTAAACGTCACACACGAGAATTATTTTCAAAACCAGTGATTGAAAGAGATCTTTTAAAATTATTAATCACTTAAGTAATAACACTATTCATAATTTAATGATGTTCACCATAACAAATAAAAATTTAAGTCAGTAAATGCACTTGCCAGTTTTAAAATCTTTATGTAGCAACTGCAACTAAAAAACATAAGGCATATATTAGTTTCTAAATTGTACCTTAGCATTTAATTCTAGTAGTTACACTCTGACACTGTAAAAAGGGCAATTTCAACCAAATTACAGTTGTACCTTTAATTATCATTATCTGGAAAAATGTGAATATGATGTATGTCTTTACAAAAAAATTATCTACAATACCTTGCAATAAAAATAACTGGTAAAGCTTCTGAAATAGACACATGATTTGCATAGTTGACAGCTATAATTCCAAGGAATGAGTTATCCTTTCTAGTCAACCTTCAAATATTTTCCAAAAGATTTTTAAACATGAGTATAAATGAGGTAAAAAAAAAAGTTCTAAAATGTTGATAAATTTTTATTCATTTAAAGTTAAGAATTATGCAAAATCATATTTCTCATACTAATGTTTTCTTTAAACTGCAATTCATGTGTCAATTCACTTATTTAAAGCCCAATAATTTATCAGACCTTCCTTAAAAGAGTCTACTACTTTCTGACATCTCTAAAGTAAGCTTTAACACTAAATTTACTACTAAACTCTAACCTGGAAATTACTAATATATTTTATTTTGACTCATAATTAATCAAAAATTAAAATAACTTTAGTCCTCTGAATAAATTATGAACACTGTTATTCAATCAAGTTGATTATGATTAATTTCTCAACCTCCAGACTGAACTCTTCAAAATAAGCCGGTATAATGGTGCATCAGATTGCAAAATCTTATTGGTAACATATTTGATCAACAACTGGCAGCAGTAAAATTAAAAGGACACTCTACAACTTTCTGCTTAGCTACTCTAATTGTGTGCTTAAATTTAATTAGGAACATACAAAATGAGTTAGGAAAACTTAAGCTCAAATCGTTGCATACAAGTAGTAGTCACAGCAGCAAGTCTGACAATTACTAACCTATGGACAAAGAACTGATTTAATTTTTGCACTTTTTTTCTTTAGAAAGTCCCTTAAAGGAATTAAACCCCAATTATAATTTTGAAAAGCAAAATTTTCAGAAACAAAAACAAAGACCCCCCCCAAAAGAAACCTAGTTTTGCTAATCAGCAATCCCTAAAATTACTTTTCTTGTTTTACATAACTTGATAAAAAATTCCAAACCTTTTTTTCCCCTACATTTTAATTCACATTTAGTCAGTTAACCAATAAACATTTATTAAACACCTACTATGTGTCAGGAAACTATGCTAAGTGCTAGGGACACAAAGAAAGGAAGAAGATAATCTCTGCCTTCAAGGAGCTTAGACAACTATGTACAAACAAGTTTATATGAGGATAAGTTGGAAATAATCAACAAAGGGAAGGCACTAAAACAAAGCAGGGTCATGAAAGGCCTCCTATAGAAGAAGGGACTTACAGGAAGCCAGGAGGGACAGCCAGTGAAAATGTCTGTACCTTCCACAGTAATGGGGAAGTCTGGAAGGGGGGAGCATTTAGAGGAAAAGATAATGAGTTCAGTTTTGGACATGCTGAGTTTAGGGTATCTATAGGACATCCAGTTTAAGATGTGAAATAGGCAGCTGGAGATACGAGAAAGGTCAGCAAAGAGGTTGTAAGCTCTGAGAATCATTAGCAGAAAAATGATAATTGAATCCATGGGAACTGATGAGATCACAAGTGAGAAATAGTATAGAGGGAGAAGATAAGAGGGCCCAAGATAAAATCCTGAGGGACACTTATGGTTAACAATGTGATTAGGATGAAGATCCATCAAAAGAAAACTGAGAAGGAGCAGTCAGGTAGGTACGAAATCCTGGAGAGAGCTGGCATGAAAACCAAGAGTGTCAAGAAGAGAATAAATGAGTGTCCAAGACTGCAGAGGTCAAGGGACTATTGATAACTTTAGGGAGGGTAAGTTCAGCTGAATGATGAGGCTGGAACCCAGATAATAAAGTCAAGAAAAGAGAAAGGAAAGGGAATGGGAGTGGAGGCACCAACTGAAGACAGCCTCCTCCAGGTGTTTGTTTAGGTCACCTCATACCTTTTTCCTTATTCCTTACAGACCTTTTTTCCCATCAATACTCCAAAGGATCTATGATCCTTCAACATGGGTGTTCTCTCCAACGATGTACATCACAATCTATCCATGCCTATCTATCCTCTATCACTCTTATCCACATTCTCTTCTAAGTTCATCAGAAGACTCATTCAACTTATTGAGGGTCCCTCTTTAAGTTCACTTGACACCTAGAAAGTGTCCAAAATTCAATGCGAAGTTATACATGGTAGTTATATGAGATTCCATGCCGTCTTGGGGAGGGAGGGGGGAGGGAGGGGAGAAAATCTGGATCTCAAAATTATGTAGAACCGTGTGTTGTAAACTAAAAATAAAAAAAAATAAAAAAAAGAAAGTGTCCAAAATGCATGCAAAGGTTCCACTGGTTATCCTTCAGTCTTGCCGTGTGCCTAGTCCAACCTATTTTTCAATCATACACTTCTTTGATGACATCTTTTGGAGGCCCTCCCCTCCTCCTGCATGATGCCCTTGCTTATATAATGTATTGAGTCCTGCTCAAACACAACATGTCCCCTTCCGCTGCTCTTTGGGTCCCCATTTGAATCTTTGGACACTATGGCATTCCGTATTTCACAGTCAAACAGCATTAAACAACTATTGGCATTAAGTAAAGCTGGACTTTGTTTCAGGGAGAAGCTTGAACGAATCTTACAATTTTCTAAAAAGCAATCCAACCAATCCAAAATTTTCACATAAAAAAAGGTCTTTGGAGGGGTGAAGCCAAAATAGCAGAGAAAAGGCAAATGCTCACCTAAGCTCTCCCAAATTCCTTTCCAAACAACTAAATAATGCCTCAAAATGAATTGTGGAGTGGCAGAATCCACAAGACAGGGTGAAACAATTTTGCAGCCAAAGACAACTTGAAAGGTCTGCAGAAAAGTCCTGCCTCGCTAGGATGAGAGTGGAACACAGCCCAGTGCAAGTAAGATCCCCATCTAGGCTGGCAAGCAGCAGGCATTGGGGGCAACTGAATCAGCAACTGGTCCAAAGGTGATTACAGGGGTTCCTCTGCTAGCACTGGGCATTGCCGATGACAATCCAGGCTGCAGTCCTGGGCAGTTCCAAAGCAAAGAGGAGTACTAGCACACCACAGCTTGCAGCTGCAGGGGAGCAAAAACCCTGGTCATAGTTGCAAGGTGGAGAAGAGTACTTATGGTAACTCACAGACCAGAGCACAGGCCAGAACAGTAGCAAATACACCTCTCCTTAGATCATACCACCTTAGAAGAATTGAAAACTTAAAGACTTCCAGAACTAGTTCTGAAAACAGCTTCACAAAAAACCTGGAGCTTAGGATAGGGCCCCCTCCACCAGAGGAGCAAAGCCCAACTTTAACATAAAGTTTAAAGTTAAGAAATATCCTGGAAAACAAGAAAACAGGAAAAATAACCTGACCATTGAAAGTTACTATTATGACAGGGAAGATCAAAACACAAACTCAGAAAAAGACAACAAAGTCAAAATTGCTACAAAAAAGCCTCAAAGAAAAATGTAAATTGGTCTCAGGCCCAAAAAGAATTCCTGGGGGAGGTCAACCTCCCAAAAAAAAGAAGACTTTTAAAAACCAAATAAGAGACATAAAGGGAAAACTGGGAAAAGAAATGGGAGTGATACAAGAAAATCATGAAAAAAGAGTCAACAGCTTGGTAAAGGAATCATAAAAACATACTGGAGAACATAACACCTTAAAAAACAGAATAGGGGGTCAGCAAGGTGGCACAGTGAGTAGAGCACTGGCCCTGGACTTGACACATGTACTAGCTGGGTGACCTTGGGCAAGTCACTTAACCCCAATTACCCTGCCAAAAAGAAAATGGTTTAAAAAAAAAAAAAAGAACAAAAATCCAAGAGAAGAACTTCTTAAAAAGTTGAATTGGCCAAATGGCAAAGGAGGTACAAAAGCTCACTGAAGAAAATAATTCTTTAAAAATTAGAATTAGGTAAATGGAAGCTAATGACTCTATCAGACATCAAGAAACAACAAAACAAAGTCAAAAGAATGAAAAAAATGGAAATATCAAATACTTCATCAGGTAAAAAAGGTCAAGGAGAGATAATTTTAAGAATTATCAGACTACCTGAAAGTCATCATCAAAAAGAGCTGAGACATCATCTTTCAAGAAATTAACAAGGAACACTGCCCTGATACTCTAGAACCAGAGGGCAAAACAGAAATTGAAAGAATTCACCAATCACCTACTGAAGGAGATCCCAAAATGAAAACTCTCAGGAATATGAAATGCAAATTCCAGAGCTCCCAGGTGAAGGAGAAATACTGCAAGCAGCCCGAAAGAAACAATTCAAATATCATGGAGCCACAGTCAGGATAACACAAGACTTAGCAGCTTCTACACTAAAAGACTATAGGGCTTGGAACATTATATTCTAGAGGGCAAAGGGGCAAGGATTCTAACCAAGAATCACCTACCCAGGAAAACTAAGTATAATCCTTCAGGGGGAAAAAATAGACATTCAATGAAATACAGGACTTTCAAGAATTCCTGATGAAAACACAAGAGCTGAATAGAAAATGTGACTTTCAAATACAAGACCCAAGAAAAACATAAAACAGTAAACAGAGAAGACAAATAAAGGATTCAATAAGGTAAAACAGTTTACATTCCTACATAGTAAGATGATACCTATAACTCCTAAGAACTTTCTCATTATCAGAGCAATTACAAGGAATATACATAGACAGAGGGCTTGGGTATGGCCTGAATATGATGGGATGACATCTAATAAAATTAAGGAGTGAGAAAGAGGAATGCATTTGGAAAAGGGGAAAGAGAGGTAGAAAGGGATAAATTATCTCACATCAAAGAGGTGTAACAGAGTTTTACATCAGAGGGGAACACAGGGGAAGGGGAGTGCACTTGAACCTTACTCTCAACAGAATTGGCCCAAAGAGAGCATAATATACACACTCGGTTATAAAACTCTATCTTAGCATACAGAAAGGTAGGCAGGAAAGGAATGGCAGTAGAGGCTGATAGAAGGGAGAGCGGATTGGGGGAGGCAGTAGTAGTCAGAAGCAAAACACTTTTAGAGGATGGACAGAGGATGAACGGAGGCAATAGGATAAACAGGGTGAAAATAAAATAGAGGCAAATACATAGTAATCATTAACCGAAAAAAATTTGGACCAAGTTTCTCTGATAAAAGCCTCATTTCTCAAATATATAGAGAACTGAATCAAATATATAAAAATAAGACCCATTTTCCAAATGAAAAAATGGTCAAAAGATAGGAACAAGCAGTTTTCAAAGTAATAAAAGCTATCTATAGTCTCACGAAAAAAATTCTCTAAATCACTATTGATTTAAAAAATGCAAATTAAACCAATTCTAAGGTACCACTCCACACTCATCAGATAAGCTAATATGACAGAAAATGACAAATGTAGGAGGGGATGTGGGAAAATTGAGACACTAATGAAATGTTGGTAGAGTTGTGAACTAATTCAACCATTCTGGAGAGAAATTTGGAACTATGCCCAAAGGGCTATAAATTCATGCACACTCTTTGACCCAGAAATACCACTACTGGGTCTGTATCCCAAAGAGATCAAAAAACAAAAAGGAAAAGGACCTACACGAACAAAAATATTTGGAGCAGCTCTTTTTGTGGTGACAAAAAAATTAGAAATTGAGGGGATATTTATCAAATGGGTAACGGTTGAACAAGTTATAGTATATGAGAGTATGATGGAGTACTACTGTATTATAAGAAATGACGAGCAGGATATTCTCAGAAAAACCTGTAAAGACTTACATATACTGATGCAAAGTGAAATGAGCAGAACTAAAACATTGTACACAGTAACAGCAACACTATAGTGTGATCAACTGTGACTAACTTAGCTATTCGCAGCAATACAATGATCCAAGACAATTCCTGAGGACTTATGATGAAATATCCAACTCCTGAGAAAGAACAGATGGAGTATGAATGCAGATTGAAGCACACTTTTTTTTTACTTTATTTTTCTTGGGGGGGGGGGGATTGTCTGTGTTTTCTTTCACAACATGACTAATATGGAAATGTTTTGCATGACTATACATGAAATTGCTTGCCTTCTTAATGAGGGACAAAGAGAAGGAAGTAGAGAATTTGAAACTCAAAATTTTTTTAAATGAAATGCTAAAAATTGTTTTTAAATGTAACTAAGAAAAAATAAAAGGGTCTTTGATCATGTCAGCTCTAACCTTAAAGCTTTTCAATAGTTCTCTATAACCCTTCATATCAGTCATTTTACTTCAGATGTCAAGAAGCTGTCAAGATAACCCTCTATCTATAATACTATTTCATGTTAATATCTATATTACTACCCTCATTTGTCCTTAACCTCCAGCTTGATCTATTTTGAGTCAAATACATCTTCAAGAATGTATTTATTAGAGAAATGCAAATTAAAACTGAGGTACCACCTATCAGATTGGCTGATATGACAGAAAAGGAAAATGAGAAATGTTGGACGAGATGTGGGAAAATTGGGACACTAATGCACTGTTAGTAGAGTTGTGAAGTGATCTAACCCTTCTGGAGAGCAGTATGGAACTATGCGCAAAGAGTTATAAAACTATGCGTAGCCTTTGACCCTACTACTAGGTCTGCATCCCAAAGAAATACAAAAATTGAAAAAGGAAAAGGACCTATGTGCACAAAAATATTTAGAGCAGATCTTTTTTGTGGTGGCAAAAAATTGGAAACTGAGGAGTTGCCCATCAATTGAGGAAAATCTGAACAAGTTGTGGCATATGATTATGATGGAATACTACTGTGATGACAAGCAGGATGCTTTCAGAAATACCTGGGAAGACTTACATGAACTGATGCAAAGTTAAATGAGCAGAACCAGAACACTGGACATAGTAACAACAATAATGTACAATGATCAACTGTGAATAATGACTTAGCTATTTTCAGCAATATAGTAATTTAAGACAATTTCAAAGAACTCATGATGAAAAATGCTATCCACTTCCAGAGAAATAACCGATGGCATTTGAATGCAGATCGAAGCATACTTTTTAATTTTATTTTTCTTCAGTTTTTTAATCTCTGCTTTCTTTCACAACATGATAATATAGAAATATGTTTTGCATGACTGCACATGTATAATCTATAGAAAATTGCCTTCTCAATAAGGGTGGAGAGGAAAGATGGAGGGAGAGAATTTGGAAATCAAAATTTTAAAAAATGAATGTTAAAAACTTTTTACATGTAATTAGAAAAGAAAATTTAGAAAAAAAAAAAAGACATAGTTACCAAACAGTCAGTCAATCGATAAACCATTTTTTAAGTGCCCACTATTAAGTTCAAGTCACTGCACTCGGTGCCAGGAATACAAAGCCAAAAATAAAACCATTCCCGTCTTCAATATTAACATAACACTACCTTTATTTGAATAACTAATTGTAGTTTCCAGTGACTTCACATCCATTAATGCTTTTGATACTCACAACAATCTAGTGAGTTAGAGCAGACAGGCATTATTATCCCCATTTTATAGATGAGGAAGAACTGTGGCTCGACAATGCTCAAGGAACTCGAATACAATCACACAGTGGGAAAGCAGAAGAATCACAACTATAGTCAAATCTAGTGCTGTTGTCACTATACTGTGCTCTCTGAAATTAATCTGTCTGCCAAGCCCACACTTTAATCATAACTCAGGAGCTCCTTCAAATCCTGTCTCATACAAGTGACACAACACTAAGGATTTAGGGCACTTGATAAATACTCTTGCCTGATTAATGCAAGTAGTTTTCCTAGATGAGAAAAGGAGGTCTAACAATAGTTTTCTTAAAAATTTGTCAAATAAATTCCCCAAGATTCACTCTGAAGTATAGGGAAATTTTTTAAACACAGATACACTAACAAAAGTACAAATTAAAATATTAAAATAAACTTTGAAAACAGTCTGGCAGAAATTAGGTTCAGATCAAAATCTTACACCACACTCCATATGTGACCTTAATATTAATGATTATACTATTAAAAAACTGGAAGACAAATAGATCATATGCCTCTCACAGCTATGGAAAGGAGATGTATTCTCAACCAAGCAAGAGATAGAGGCAATTACAAAAGATAAAATAGATAACTTTGATTACTTGAAACTGAAAAGCTTCTGCACAGTCATTAATGCATCTAAGAAGAAAGGAAGCAGTCAAATGGGGAAAAAAAATCTCTATATCAAATTTCTCTGATAAGGGTTTGGTATCCAACATATATAAATAATTAACAAATATATAAAAAAATCTATTAACTATTCCCCAAAAGATAAATGGTCAAACAGTTCTGAAAAGAACTGCAAAGTATTCACAACTACATAAAAGAATTCTCCAAGTCACTAGTGAGATGCAAATCAAAACAAACCCAGAGGTTTCTCTTCACACCCTACAAGTGTGTGTGTGGGGGGAGGGGGAACCAAAAATGGTAAGTCAATGCTGAAGAGTTTGCAGGTTGCTAGGGCTAAGAAATTGTGCAACCATTTTGGAAGCAATTTGAAATTTGCAAATAAAGTGACTAAAATGCCCACATCTTTTGAATCAAAGATTCCATCAATCATAGGCTTAAACTCCTACGAGGTCAGCAATAAGAAAAAAGTTCCTATAGGCTCCAAAATATTTATAGCAGCACTTTTTTGTGATGAATAAGAATTGGAAACAAAGTACATGCCCATCAGTTAGGGAATGGCTGAACAAACTGTGGCACATGAATGCAAAGATACATTACCATACTGTAAGAAATTATGTGTGATGATTACAAAGAAACATAGAAAGATCTCAATGAACTGACAGAGTGAAGTAAGCAAAGTCAAGAAAACAATATATATAATAACTACAACAAAGTAAATGGAAAGGACAATATATCATAAAATCAAGTTAACTTTATAAAATTATAAGGATCAAGCAGAACTCAAAATAAAAGATACGAGAAGGCATCCCCAACATACACCTTCATAGAGAGAGGTGAAAGGTCCACAAGTGTTATACATTGCACACGTTTTTAGCCTTTCTCAACATATCAATTAGTTTTGCTAATTTTTTTTTCCACTCTCTAAAAAAACATTATTTGTGATATGGAATGGCTCTCTGGGAGGGGAAGGATGCATGGGGTACTGTGGTTATGTAAGAAACAGAAAAATAGGATAAAAACTTAATTTTTAAAAATTATATGTTGAAGTTATTACATACTTAAAAGGAAAAGAAAGTAGTACTTAAGAGAGAGATGAAATTTCATGTAAAAACCCCTTTTTTACTTGCTACTTCAGTAAATGGTCATTTATATGTTACTATATTTATGGTCTATATCACACAATTTTAAATGCAAATTTCTTTTAATGCCTGGGACTTAAGTATTATGTTTTTTCTGTGCAAAAACTCATGAGCATATTAATGTAAAATGCAATATTAAAAACAATATCCCTAGAAAAACCAAGAACTAATTCAAATTTATGAGTCATTTCCCAATTGATAAATGGATAAAGGATATATAAAAAGGCAGTTTCCAGAGAAATAAGCCCAAGCTATCAATAACCATATGAAAAAATGTTCCAAATCACTAATAATTAGAGAAATGAAAATTAAAGCAACTCCACTCCATATCCATCAGATTGAGAAAAAAGGAAAATGACAAATGTTGGTGAGCCAGGAGAAAACAGGCACATTAATACATTGTTGGTGGAGCTATAAATTGCTCCACCCATTCTGGAAAGTACTTTGGAACTATGCCCCAAAAGTTAATGAATGTGTGCCCATATGCCAAAGAGATCCAAGAAAGAGGAAAAGGACCCATATGTACAAAAATATTTATAGCGGTTCTTTTTGTAGCGAATGAGTTGGAAACCAAAAGAATGCTGATAAACTAGCTATGTAAATACAATGGCTATTTTGCCAAAATAACAAAAGGGACAGCTTCAGAGAAACCTAGAAAGACTAGCACGAACTGATGCAGAGTCAAGTAAGGAGAATCAGAAGAAAAACATATCACAATCTATCCTGTCTGTCCTCCACTCAGTTGTAAAAATAATCTTCCACAGTTAACTATGTCACAACTCTAAATCAATAAACTCCCGTGACTTCTATTGCCTGCAGGACCAGGCCTTCAAAGCCCTTCATTACCTGGCCCCTACCCCACTCCCCCACCCTACTCCCCCATACACACACCTTTCCACACCCTTCCTGGGACAAGAAAACTCCACCTTCCAACTCCAGACATTTCTAGACTGTCCCCCATGCCTGGAATGCTCTCCCTCCTCATCTCTGCTTCTTGGCTTAGCAGGCTTCCTTCAAGTCCCACATAAAATCCCACCTTTTACAATAAATTTGTCTGATTTCCCTTTATTCTACTGCCTTCCCTCTGTTATTTCCAATTTATCTTATATAGAGCTTGTCTGTGTATAGTTGTTTGCATGTTGTCTCCCCCATTAGACTGAGTTCCTTGAGAACAGAGATTGTCTTTTGCCTTTCATTGTATCCCAAACACTTAGAACAGTGCCCAGCACACAGTACGCACTTACATGTTTATTGACTGACTGGCTGATAATAATATAAACACTGTAAAGACCATTTTGAAAGAATTCTAATTAACACAATGATTCCAGAGGACTGATTATGAATCACACTACTTACATGTGCTGAGAGAGAAATAATGGACCCCAGGTACAGAATGAGAAATATATCTTTTGGACATGGCCAATTCAGGAATTTGTTTTGCTTGACTATGCATATTTATTACAAGGTTTTAGTTTTCTTTTTTCGGTGGAGAAGAGGTAAGATGTTCTCACTAACAGATTTTTGTTCATTGAAGAAAATAAAATTAAATTTCAAAAATCTCCTTTAAATTAAAAAAAATTAGAATATTCCTGATACTAGGATAGAAATGAGATTTTAAAGCTTTTTCATCCAAATAACTATATGTCCACTACCTACATCAAAAACATTTCATGAGTATTCCAAGACTGTAGTAGGCCCTTTGGAAGCTGAAGAAGTAAAAAATCTCTGCTCTCAAGTTGCCTAGTGCTGTTTCTGAAATTCAGCTACCATTAAACATCATTTAAATGAAATTAAACATTTACAAATTCCCATGGAAACCTGAAAAAATAACAGAAAAAAATACAGAAATTATTACATTCCTTTGAATCTTGCTGCCTGATTACCTTTAAGTCCTAAGAACATGCTAATTAGCTTGGTTAACTTACTCTAATACATGAATAAAGATTTTCGGTTTTTTTCTCTTTATCACATAGTCTTTATAAACCACACATTTAGAATCATTTGCAGATATTTCATATGTTCAAATTAATTATAACCCACTAACTTATGATCTTATTAATGTTTACAAATCTAATATTTCCTTAACTGTACCTAATAGTTTTTATAAACTAATCGAATGGCTACTAAATGTGACTAAGTTCCATAGACCTGTCCTTGCTATTTTTAATTCCTTTCCTTAAGTCTACCAACCAAAATCCTCACAAGCTTTAAAATAGTACCTGGGCACCACTAATAATAACTCCCCCATCTTAATGATATACCTGCTACTCCTTTACTGTCAGCTTATCCCCTTCTGTTCCAAACCCCTGTACCCTTCCTCCACTCCATTTTTGTCTTATAATCTAAAAGCATTTTCTGGGCCTGAGGAAATATTATCATACTACGGAATAAACCTAGGTTCTAAGACCATCCTTTAGGAAATGCTGTTTTACAGGAAATAATCATTTATTAAACACCTACTATGTGTCAGGCACTGTGCTAAGTGCTTTACAAGGTAATATTTAATCCTTACAACAATCCTGAAAGGTAAGTGCTATCCTCAGTTTACACTTGAGGAAGCTGAGGCAGATCTACGGTAGGTGATTTGCTTGGGATCATACAGCTAGTAAGATCAGAGGCCAGAACTCAACTCAGATCTTCTTGACTAGAGGCCCAACACTCTATCCACTGTGCCACCTAGGTGTGAGGGGCATTACACCTAGAATGTGTAAGGAGCTTTAAGTACCAGACAGGAGTTTATATTTGATCTTAGAGACAACTGGGAACCACTGGATTTTACTGTATATGGGGCTGATGTGCTCAGGCACAAACTTTAGAAAAATCACTCTGTAGGCTAGAAGATGAACTGCAGTGGAGAGAGACTAAAGGTTTTGTTCAGTCTTTTTTACAGTTGTATCCAACTCTTCATGACCCCACTTGGGGTCATGGGCAAAGATTTAGGAGTGATTTGCCATTTCCTTCTCCAGCTCATCTTACAGATAAAGAAACTGAGGCAAACAAGGTTAAGTGACTTGCCCAGGGTCACACAGCTCCTAAGTGTGAGGCTGGATTCAAACTCACAAAGAAGAGTCTTCCTGACTGCAGGCCCAGCATTCTATCCACCATCTAGCTACTGGAGACTAAAGGTAAGGAGACCAATTAGAAAGCTCTCCAACAGGGTAAGTGGGAGGTGATGAGAGCCTGAAGTAGGTAGTCATCTGAGTAATCAGTGAGTAATGTGCTTTTTCTTATAGATGCTGCCAAGGGAAGCTTCTCTGAAAGGAAAGGGTTATTCCTAGATGGAGAGAAATGAATAAGTTTTATTTGGTGTTCTAACATCAAGGACTTCTATCATTATCTTTTTAATAAAGTTTTTCAATGATCAAACCAAAAAGAAAGAAAAAGAAACACAGTTTTAGCTTCTTCAAGGGATTATGGGAGTTGCAAAGACAGGGTCTCCCCAGTCTTAGGACTTTATACAGAGGTCCTAGAACTAGGACCTGCATACAAAAAGTGGCTGAAATCAAGTCAGCAGTATTCTGACTTCTTATAAATTAGTGATAGTTGCCAGCACAACAGTACACTTACCACATTAATGCAACATCTTAATGTAATGTGGTTTCTGAATTGAAACCTGAAATTTTATGATGTAAAAGAGTTGCACGTATTCAAAGCTTAACATTTTCTCACTATCACCCTGAACCCACAAGACCAACATTTCCAACAGGAGTGCCTCCTGTCACTCTCTCCATCTTTATCCCTACATCATGTAATGAGGTAGCCTTCTTCCTTGGCCAAGGCCATCTACACGCACAAGTGATCCCATTCCATCCTGTCTCCTCTAGTAGACTACCCCCTCTATCTTCCCCAATCTCCATCTTCTGTCTCACCCTGTCTACTGGCTCCTTCTCTCCTACCTACACACATGCCCGTGTCTCCTCCATCCTCAAAAAACTCTCACTCGATCCTTCTATCTCTGCCTCCCCCCCAAGTATTGTCCAGCAACTCTCCTCCCTTCCATGGCTGAACTCCTTGGGAAAGTACCTCCACTTCCCGTCCTCTCACTCTCTTCTTAACAATTTACAGTCTAGCTTCTCACCTCCTCCTTCAGCCCAAACTGCACTCTCTAGTAACCAATGATCTTTACAATCCCAAGTCCAACAGCCTTTTCTCAGTCTTCACCCTTCTTGACCTGTCTGCAGCCTTCAGTCTCCTTGGCTGGGTCTTCATGCTGTTATACTCAATAACCATGAGAGTTTTACAAAGGCCCTGTACTGGGGCCTCTTTTCTTCTCCCTCTATACTATTTCACTTGGTGATCTCATCAGCTCCCATAGATTCAATTATCATCTCCATGCTGATGATTCTCAAATCCATTTATCCAGCCCTAACCTCTCCACTGACCTCATGTCTCTTTATCTCTAACCATCCATTAGACATCTCAAACTGGATGTCCTGTAGATACCTTAAAATTCACTATATCCCAAAGTGAACTCATCCTCTTCTCTCCCCTCCCCCAAGCATCCTCCCATCCAAACCTCCTTGTTACTGTCAAGGGCACTGCCATTCCCCCAGGCTAGGAACCTAGCTATCACCCTCAGTTTCTCACTCTCTCTCATCTCCTCCCCGGTACAGAATGTGCTGCCAAGGCCTATGGATTTTACCTCTGAAACACTCCTGGTCTATGCCTCCTTCTCCTCTGGTACTGCCACCTCCCTGGTGCAGGCTCTTATTTCCTCATGTGTGGACTATTACAAGAGCCTGATGGTTGGTCTCCCTGTCACAAGTCTCTCCCATCAGCTGCTAGTAATTTCTCTCCAGGATCAAATAGGAAAATCCTCTGTCTGGCATTCAAAGCCTTTTATAACCTAGCCCGCCTCATACTTTTCCACTCTTCTTACACCTTGAAACCAAACATCCTCTTTGATCCAGGGCCACCAGTCTCCTGGTTGTTCCTCAAATAAGACACTCCCTCTCCTGACCCCAGGAATCTTCACTGCCTATCATTCACATAATGCTCTCCCTCTTCATCTCTGACTCCCAACTTCCCTGACTTCTTCAAGTCCCACCTAAGATCTCCCTGCTCCCCCGTAATTCCAGTGCCTTCTCTCTGTTGATTATGTCCTATGTATCCTTTACATAGCTTGTTTGTACCTTGCTGTTTGTCTGCTGTCTCCCCCATTAGACTGTAAGCTCCTTGAGGACAGGACTGTCTTGTTCCTTTCTTTGTAAGCCCAGAGCTTAGCACAAGGCCTGGCACATAGTAGGTGCTTAATTAACATGTTTACAAACTGACTTTTCTCACAGTGGTCCAATATCAGAAGCTTTACTAATCACAACTGTGCAATGGAGCACTTTAGTATATGGCTTACGAAAAAGAAATTTTTATAATTCCTCCCTTGAAGTCTGATTAACTTGCTAAAACAATGGTGAAAGATTCCAGGTAGCAAAACTGAAAATTTAAAAGCTGACACAGTTCATTGGCAATACTCATCCAACATTTTTCCTTCTGCTAATGAACCTGAGAACTGAATGGCATAAAAAATTATACAAGGGAAAATATGTTTAGTGTGAAGGTATATGGAGAACCTATATCTGATCGCATGCTGGCTTGTGTGGGGAGGAGGGAGGAGAGGGAGGGAGAGAAAATTTGAAACTCAAAAACTTGAGGAACTGAATATTGTAAACTAAAAATAAATAAATTTAAAAGAAAAAAAAAGAAATTATACAAGGGTTTTAGCCCATGGAAATAAAACACTACAATCACTATGTGATACCTAAAATTCTTCACAGATTAGGCTAGTAAAGAGCCCACTTTTGAAATACCCAGAAGAGATCCCTCAGCATCAGAAAAGTCACCACTTTCCCTCCCCACCCCCCCAAAAAAATCCACATACCACTCAACAGCAATACAATAACATTTACCACATCATACTTTAAAAATACATCCATAACGATCAATCTAATATTGAAGTTAAATTCTAAAAATCAACTAGGTAGATATAATGCATTCGTGCACAGGCAGTGGTGGATAAAAGAAGTCTGGGCCAAAAAGAATTCCTTGAGTTTCAGTGTTAGCACGGGGGTGGAGGCTATTCACTTCTCTCTCCCAAACTCAAGATTTTTCATGCATTAAATGAATAAACTGGATGAGATGACCTCTAATATCTGTTCTTGCTCTGATTTTGTGATTCTATGAATCAACCTCAACATCTAAATAAGTCTTTCAATCAATAATATACATTTTGGCTTTTAAAATTACCCAGGAAAAACAGTTAGGAAAGAAACACAATCAAGACAATTTATTAAGCACCTATTATAAGGAAGTGGTTGTTCTAGATTCAGAGAAAGTGCTCCAAGACTATCCGAAGAAGAAAAGAACACTCTTCTTCTTTTCCTTCTTTTTTGGAGGGGGGGGGCGGAGGGGGGGTGCTGCAAGACTCACAAAAATCAACTGACCAGTCATTTAGCAAACACTTGCATGTACCCAACACAATGCTGGATATATCAAAATAAATGAAAAGGTAACAAAGAGCTGGGAAGAGAGAAAAAACACACGTAAAGCAATCAGTGAACAGCAGAGAATAAGGGCTCAAATTGTATACCACAAACTCCAGTGCTAAGTGCATAAGACAACAGCTACTACATACCCATCAAGAAGTTCAGAAGGAGTTCAGAAGCAGAAGTCACTGTAAACCAGAATAGTCTAAGAAGACTTCATGGAACAGACAAACTGGCTGGCCCTTGGAGGATGTACCAACAAACCACTTAACAAAAAGAAGTAATAAATTTAATTCCCTTTTGTGTAGTCACCTAACCTTTACAAAATACGGTTACATAAAAGATTCTCTGGTTTCCCTCCATATTAACTTAACTTTTAAAAGTATCATATCACAAGCTAAGAGGGAGCCAGCCCACCAGGTGGAGAGCATGGTGCCAAAAACATGGGCCTGACCCTGAGGCAATAACCAAAGTCATCTGGCAGACAAATAAGGAACATTTTCAGGAGCACTAAGAAAGTGGCAAAAGAAGGCTGGGTCAGACAGGGAAAGAGCCTTGAAAGCCAATTCCACTCATACCCATGCTCTAAGTATGGGCCCACTGCAAGCATGAGGATTTTTAGACTTCTTTTTCATTTCATCACCACCTATTCCATGAAGCCTTCCCTAAAACTTCCAGTCTAAAGCATTCCCTCCTCTGAATTCCCATAGCTCTTTTCTCTCTTACATTACTAATTAGATTCTATCTCATTGAGGCAGCTAGGTGGCACAGTGAATAAAGCACCAGCCCTGGAGTCAGGAGGACCTGAGTTCAAATGCAGCCTCAGACACCTGACACACTAGCTGTGTGATCTTAGCCAAGTCACTTAACCCCAACTGCCCTGCCTTCCCCCCCTCCAAAAAAAATGATTCTACCTCATATTTGAGTTATCTATGAACTTGTTTCATTTCCCCAACCAAAATGTAAATTTAGTGAGGGCAGAGGCCATTTTCACTTACTTCATATCCATCAAAACTTCAATTAATTGACATTTATCAAGCAGCAGCTATGTTATAGACACAATGACCTGCCCCTAAGAAGGTATTCAACAAATATATAAAAGAGGGAATTATGTGGTAGGTGATAAGAAGACACTATAGATTATTCTTCAGAGCAGAAACATGACAAAAGAGACCTGGACCTGTAGGGTTCCTTTGAACAATGATGAAGACCTAACTTTCTTTATAGTACCTTTTAAAGTCAATTGGGGATCCACACATTTGGTTAAATAAAGGTCAGAAGAGGCCACAATGAATTGCAGAGGACTCATTTTACCAATTAGAAGTAAAACATTTGAAGAATTTCTATGACATGATATTCTGTGTCATCAGTTAAATTACTTCCTTGAAATCCATTAGTCATCCATTACACATAATATAACTAATCAAAACTTAGAACATAACCCAGAATTCATAGTACTTTTACTGTACCAGTTTTGCCTAGAACACATCATTATCCCTTCTTCAAATTTTAAAAAACAGATTATAGAACTAAATCTTCCTTTCTAAAGTAATCTGCCTTGCTTACCTATAATTCTATTAATAGCTGCCCACAAGGCTATCTTTAGGCAAATACAAGATTCAAACCATGTGGGGAGGGAGGGGCCTACATGGGTGAGAAGACATGGGTGAAAATAACATGTTTCTGTAACTTCAAAGTTTACAACATCTTTTCTTCTCAGTAACCTTAGGAGTCCAGTGGTACAAGCATATCATCACTATTTTAAAGATGTGGAAATGAAGGGTGAGTAACCAATGGGGTCATCATCTGTAAGGGCAAGCAAAGTGGGACTTTTTACTGTTTTTTCTTTTGAAGTGCTTCTTGGCACTAAGGCAACCAAATGCCTTTGATTGAGCCCGTGTCTTTGTTTGTAGGAAGGCCCACACCCTTTTGCTAATTAGGTCACCAGAGGTCACTGGAAAGGTGTGAAGCCCTCAGGCCCTAAAAAAAGGTATATATACTCTGAGGTTAGCATTTTGTTTGGGGCTCACTCATTGGAAGAGTGTTGGTGTGAAGACTCTGGGTAGCCGTTAAGGAGACCCCCGGCTTTGAAAACCCAGATTTTGGTGCTTTTCTCTCTGGTAACTATGTATGTATAGCTTTGGTCAGAGAACTAGAAGCCTGAGTGTTGATTTGTGTTATTTGTTGTTTATATAATTTCTGCTTGTAATTTGTTTGTGTTTTCTGAAGTTCAGAGTGCTGGCTTTTTCCCCTGAACTAAGTGAATGATATATGTATGTTTAATTAAAGTGACATTGTTAACCCCTTAAAGTTGCTTTCTTTAGAAAAGCAGATCAAAGAACCCGTGCTAGCAGCCCTCCCGTGTGCTGGTGTTATTAGCCTTACACCTCCACAGCAGCTGCAAGCAACACTGTTGTTACATCTTCTGAATTCAGATCTTTCCTGGCTCCCAAGCTAGGCTTCCTTCCTAGCATCACACCCTATTGCCTTCCCATATACCCATTCCAACAGACAGAGGGACAAGGGTAAGAGCTGACTCTGTAATTTCAGGAACATAGGGAACTCCTTGGTGAGGGAACTCTACCAACACCAACCAGCACTTTATTTAAATCTAAGGGTTCTAAGGAGAAGCTAGGTGGTGCTGTAGATAGTGCTGGGCCGAATATCAGGAAGACTCATCTTCAGAGTCCAAATCTAGCCTCAGACACTTAGTAGCTGTGTGACCCTGGGCAAGTCACTGAACCCTGTTTGCCTTGGATCCTCATCTGTAAAATGAGCTTGAGAGGAAATGGCAAACCACTCCAGTATCTTTGCCAAGAAAATCCCAAATGGGGTTTCAGTTGGATCCAAACGAAACAAGGTAATGAAGCACTCTGAGGTTAAGTGACTAGCCTGGCTAAGGTCATGAAGCCTGTAAGTCAGAGACCGGGCTTGAATCTAGTTCTCTCTAGCCAGAGCTGCTTGCCCCTCCTCCAGATAAAGCAAAATTTAAATTGTTATTCCCTTCGAGGTGTAAAGAAGTCCAAAAAAGCAATATAAAGAAGGAGGAAGAATTGTCCAACACCATTTGCCTTGGTCTAAATAGCAGGACTGACAAGATGAGTTTCAGATCTTTTTTTTTTTTTTAAATCCCAGTTAACAGCATCTTCTCCCCCATCTCTGACTCCTGCTGCTTCTGAGTCACTGCCCAGCCAAATCATCCCAGTCCAAATCATGGAGCAAGGGCAGTACTTGTCCTCTAGGGATGTTTGGGCCACATCAGACATAGGGAACTAATGTCTAAATAGGAGGACAAACTAGAAAAGCAGGTAACAGCAACTTTTAGTACAGTTTTGTAAGGAGAGAAAATTCTGCATTCAGATATTCAGACATAAGACAACAGCTACTACATACCCATCAAGAAGTGCTGAGATGAGAATGCAGTGACTATTTTTCCAATGGCAACAGCAGATCTAACACTCCAGTCTTCTGCTAGAACCCGCGCCCGTGGGGCAGGAAGACAGCACGGGGCTTGTCCTAGGCTGTGCTGCAGGAACACACCTGGCAAAGGAGGAGTATTAGGAGCACTCCAAAAAGAATTACCCTAAACATAGCTCTCTATTCTTTTTTAAGTACACAAACTGTCAACCAAAACAACGTGAAAAAGGTGCACTAGAAATAAAAACAGTGTTTTCACAAAGTGCCTCTTTAATCTAAGAAACTTAAATGTTACTCCAATAACCCTGAGAAACATATAAAAATTAAAGAATCTACACCAAGTCAAAGAATATGAGGTATACACCTGAACCCTTCACATCAGGATAGCTACACCAAAGAGGGCAATGGTAACCTTTAGGATAATTGGAGCACAAATAAGACTGCCAGCCAGATGGTGTTTGACCTGCTTGGCAGGTATTTTATCTTAAAAGCCAGGTGCTTTTTACTGATGTCATGCTATGACCAATTGGTTGTTTTGGTTTCAGTAACCCTAGGCACAAACTATTTGAGGCTTACAGATTGAGTTCAACACCTGGAACTGAACTCAGAGTCAAAGAGTAGCCAGTGCAGAGCACAAAACAGCTTATAACATGTTCTAAAATGCCTACGCAGAAAGTAATTGTATATTAAATCACTTATCACCTAGGAAGTAATGTTTAATTAATTCACTAAGGGAGTATCCTAAAGTGAATTTAAAATGATTTGTTTTAATGATGAAAAATACTACCCTTTCTAGATATTAATCACAATATCATCAATGGTCTGGGACTTTTGCACATTTATAACAAAGATTCATAATTCAATAACTATTTACAAAGTGTCTATATTCGCAAGGAAGATGCAGCAAGGCTAGGCAAGAACTAGCTGGGCCTTAGTCTGTTAGAGAATATAAACATTCCATATTTGCCTTCTTAGTTCAATACTTCAGGACCTAGTCTTTTTATAACTGTTTACCAACACAGATCTCAACTCCTCTATGGCATAATATACCATATTCAAGAGCTGTTAAGGCTGAAAGCATCATCACCCCAAGATAATCTGGTGGTAAGTTAAAAGCCTGGAGAAAAGAAGACTTCTCTTCCCCAGGAAGGCACCTGCTAATGAGTATCTTCAAGTATTTGAAGGGACATCGCATAGTAGAGACTTAGCTTGGCCTCAAAGGACAGAACTAGAAACACTGGGTATTGCTTGCAAAAAGTGAAACTTAGGTTCAAATTAAGGAACAATGTAATCAGAGCTATTCTAAGTAGGGTGGCCTGCCACAAACGATAGCAGGCCTCCTGCCACTGCTGGCCTTCCAGAGGAGGCTGCAAAAGATTCCTGGCTCAGACAGCAGTTAGTTCATAGGGCCTCGGCATTACCTTCTAATTCTGAGAGTCTGTGACTATTACTGCTCAATATGACTACACACACACACTCCCATCCAATACTAAATAACCCGGGAATGCCAAGCTTGAATAGTTCTTGTGACTATGTTTTATAAGTGTCTCCTCCATCCACCAACAGCCATCACTTTCAGATTCTAACTACTGCTACCAGTCCTGACCTTCAGCCCCTAGAGCAATGTTGGTCTCTCGTTTGCTGAATGAATAAACCTCTCGAGAGGAATTATTGTTAAAATAAAAATGAAGTCAAAATGATATCCTGTTCTCTATAACTCAAATTTTTTCAGTCTGAAATTCAACATAAAAAAAAATCATGCCTAGGTCAAACCTATGGTCCATCTAGCAGGTTTTTTTTTCCCCATTGTTCACTATTTTATCTAGTAAATATGATATATATTTTAAAATATACTTGAATTCCATGTTACAGTTAAATTCTACAATAAGACTGTACTCCAATGCTTCATCCTGGCTCTGGCAGGTCCAGCCCAACTAGAAAGGTTTGGAGCAGGGGTGGGGAACCTGGGCCTTGAGGCCACATGTGGCCCTGTAGGTCCTCAACTTCATTGTTTGGATTCAAAGGGCCGCACTTGAGGACCTACAGGACCACATGTGGCCTCCAGGCCAAAAGTTCCCCAGTCCTCATTTGAAGCTTAGACACAGTAAGAGATACTGTATGCCTACTGTTCAAGAACCAGCAAATTTAAGTTAAGAAACATTCATCATAAGGTTATCTACAGCAAAAGGTGATAAAGTTTTTGGCCAGGGCATTTCAAAGGTCATCTATTCATTCATAAAGCACTTAGGGTCAACATTGGCAGAAGTAATCCATGCCAATGAAAAGAACTATTGAAATATTATGGTCAAATGATAGTTCTTTTTTAAAACTGATTATGTTGATAATAATCACCACTCTTTAGCTGCCCATTTCTCATCATTTAACAGTTTACCAAGGGCTTTCCTTACCAACTACCAGTATTCTCTCTCAATGGGACCAGACATTCATTTCTATAAAAAGGTATAGTTGTCCTCCACCTGCAAAGTATCCTCATTTCCCTTAGTAACCCATTAAGAAGCCAAGCTCTGTTGAATGAATGTGTCGAGGTACCTAAAAAATCATACCAAAATATTTGCAGTACTTCAAAAAAAAACACTTTTTACAAGTCACAAGTATAAACTATGACTACCAAAATATATTACACTAATTCAAAAGGTATTTTGTAAAAGTTTTTTTTTTTTCCCTTTAAGAAAAAGAAAAATTCTCCAATCTTTCATCACTTGCTGAAAGCAAAGATCCCAACTCCAGCTAATGTAGTAGTATCACAAAAAGAAAGGCAAAAAATCTATCTAAACCATATGGGAGATGCAACACAACTACCTACTTAGTATCTCCAGAAATGTCAACAAAGGCCAAAGATAAGGCATCAAGAAATATGTTAAAAGTTTATAAATTATAAAATTCACTTTAGACAAGGCGATATTCAGATTTATATGAAAAGCCAAAAAGTTCATTCAAAATAATCAGATCCAGTTTGGGAGGTCTTCGAAGAAAGTCTCCACAGGTCAGCTAACTGTTCCCCTACATGGCATTTCCTTCTTCCATCTGCATGCCTCTGCACAAATCTGAAATGCTTTCTCTCCTCAGATCTTCCCTGTATAATACCTAGCTCAGGTGTTCACTCCTGCCAGAGGTCTTCTGATTCCTCTCCCCAAAGTTGTTACTTCTCTCCTGCTTGAAACTGCTTTAAATTACTTTACCTTTACTTATTTGTATCTGTGCTATATTCCTTCCCAAAGAGAATGGAAGTTCCCTATAGATAAAAATACAGTTTTTGTCTTTGTATCTAATGCACCCAGCACAGTGCACCTTGCACACAGTAAGCATTTAACAAATATTTTCAGAATTTAACTGAATTATTAATTTGGTTCTCTACTTGTACTATTAGGTCTTCCAAAAGAGGGATATAGTACTTGATAAAATTAAGTACTCACTTCTGGCCTTTAGTGTATGTACAACCCCTGGTCCCAGAAAAATGTCATTTCCTAGAGGGCAAGAAATGTTTCAATTTTTGTCTTTCTATTCCCAGGGCTTTATATATTGTAGGCCTTTAGTAAATACTGGGTGAATTTTAAACACAGTCACTTCCGTCAACATAAATAAAGGAAGGAAAGACCTCTATCACCAGCTTTGTGGAACTCTGCCGAGCTCATTTAGCACTGGCAGTGACCACAAAGCCATACCAGAGACAATGAATTGGAGGAGGACCTACTGCACCAACTTACTCTTCAGTACCACACAGAACCTAACTTTGAGGTGTACAAAGGCCTCCCCTGGCCACAGCAAAGAAATGCTGGTGCCACAGGGAGCCCAAAGGGTGAGTTCTGACACAGCGCACTATAGGAAAAGCTAGAACACCAGGAGGTCAAAGGAAGCATATCACAGAAGACCAGGAAGAGAAGGAGGAATTAATATCTGATATTTACTTAGCACTATAAAGTTTGCAAAGCTTTTTAACATACTATCTCATCTGCAATTCACAATGATCCTATGAGGTGGGTCACCACAAACTCTTATGCCCATTTTACAGTTAAGGAAAAGTCAGAAAGGTTAAGAGACTTGCCTGTGATCACAATTCAAGAAAGCATCAGAAGCAGGATTCGAATCCAAGTCTTACCTCTGAGTTCAGGATTCTATCCATTACACTGCTACGTTTGAATCTAAAAGTTTAGCTCACTGGATCCAGATAAATTCTCCAACATTTCCAAATAAGAAAAGGGTATCTTATGAACTATTTATGATCAATATATTTTAATAATTACTATGCTAATCAATAAAAATAGTTTAACAAACTTAAAAAGAACCTTCACTTTGGAAATGAGGATGCTTGATGTGCCCCCCCACTTCATTTTTTTTCTCTACGTTTACCTAGTATTTTTCTGTCTTTTCTAGTTTACCTAAGTTTACCAAATGTTAAGAACTTTTCTTGTTCAAATGAGTCAAAGCAAACAATCAAGCAAACAGAATGCTTGCTTGCTTCTGAGTTTCCTTTAACAATATTTAACAAGTTGAGGTTTAAAAAAAAACTAAATTAATTTAGCCATAGAGAATAATGATAAACCAACAGATCAGGAAAATTAAGCCTTCTGTTTATCACTCAGAATAAGGACACAATTGCATCAACAATTCAAGTTCGTCTTCCGGAATCCTGACCTGAAGCAAAGTCTCTAAAAGGAAACAATAAAGTTACTGGAATAGCTGCATTTTAGCTAAGCTGACTATGAAGTAGAAATACATATATTAAGTCCCATTTTCCCACCAACTTTTAAGATGAAAGAGAGATTCCAGAAAGAATAAGGTCAGAGGGTTAGAGGAGTACTTATGAAAGGAATGACAAAAGAGAGGGAAAGCAATAGGAGAGAGCAGCCCGCTACAGGCAGGCATTCAGCAAAATGCACTGAGCACCTACTATGTGCAATGCAATATACTGAGTCACAAAGCCCAGGGGCAGCAAGAGAAAAAAGCAGGGCCTACCATCCACTGTGCACTTTACTATCACATCAACCAATTCTGAAACAAAAACAACCCTTGATACAAAGGCCTTGCATTCTCTGTCTAGTTCTTGAGGGCTTCTTATGTACTCCACACTGCTAGATGTCTTCAGTCAAGTCAGTGAACTGCCCTGTCACCATTACAACACAGCACCAAGTCACAAGGTCGGAGGGATGCTGCTCCTGCTCTGCCAGTCGTCCTGATCTATATCTGGCCACTGGGCCCAGATGGCTCCGGAGGAGAAAGTGAGGCTGGTGATTTTGCATAGTCCTCCCTCACTTCAATCCAATTCACTTCCAAGTGAGGACATCATCTTCCTGACGTCATGGTTTTCTTCAAGAACAAGGCCAAATGACAACAACAACCACGCAGATCTGGCATTAAGCCCACTTTGTTCTTCTAAGTCCTAGCTTAGTATACATTTTTAAAATTTGTACAGCTTTTCCAACGGGAAGGCCTCTCCTCTGATCAGCATTATTACTAACACCACTTCCCTAGTTACTGAGAAAATGGCTTACTTCTGGAAATAAATTATTTTTAAATTTAAATTTTAAAATGCAGTTTTTCAAATGCTCTAGTGAAATTTTTATGCCATGACTCCTTTTAAAATTCTGTAAATAAAAAAAACGGATTGCCTAAATGAACTTCATTAAGTTTAAGTGTTTTAAAAGACAAAGATGAACAGACTACCAGTCTCATTTTCCTCAGCTTTCTGAACTAATCAGTTGAACATAAAATAAATCAAGAGACATTAATGTGGTCTTAATTGTAAAAAAAAAAAAATTAAAATTAGTCGTATAATATGTGAGAAGTCCTACAGAATTCTGATGGATAATATTTGAGTTGTAAAAACTTTATCAAGGCAAAACACAAAAAAGTCATCACAAGAACAAAAGTGGGCATGACTCAAGATGGCTACACCATGAATCATCATCTAATCAGAAATAATGATGTCACTAAATGATGAAACTTCTGATTGCTAAATACAACATATTTCGTTAGAAGGTAAATAAATGTCTAGAAAGCCAACATACCCCCAAAAAGCCAGAGAAAATGAAGTTTGAGAAAGCTCATCACCATCCATCAACCACGGGCGGTTCACAAGACGCTGTACACCAGAGGTTCATCCTCAAACTTGACCCAGCAGAGGCAAACTCTGAAGGCAAATTCTTCCAGGGGGCTGCTTTCAGAGACTAAACTACAAGAAGCAACGACCTCACTGGAAGCGAGATTTGAGGTAGCAGCTGCTTGGGTGAACAATCAGAGAGATATGAAACCAGAAGCAAACACAAGAGACCAACCTAGATAACTCCCAAATTTTGAAAAAAAAGTTATGAAATATTGTTACTGAAATTATCCTAAAACCTGGCAGAATACCATAAAAAATTCAGATTTATTCCAAAAGCATATTAACTACCCAAGCCTGACCTCGCTTAAATAAAGTTGCACCATCCAGTCTAATGGAATGTAAGAATCCAGCTTCTATGGAAGCACAGTGATGCACTGCAGAGAATTTTGTAGTAAAATAGTCACAACATAGCTCAATCTATGGAATAAGGAGAGGAGCAGCAGCAACAATTTCCATTTATTGAATGCTTTGTGTGTCCTTCACAACCCTAGCAGGCAGGTATTACAGCTAGGATGTCCATTTTCCAGACAGAGAAAACAGACAGAGAAACCATGACTCCCATCTAGCACCTTTGTCCTGGCCAGAATTGCAACCCAGGCTTCCTGATTCCTGCTCTTCTACTATGTAAGTCCAGCTCTTCTACTAGATAAGAATTTCTGAGATAATTAAACTGACTTTTTTAAAATCCTAAGCTCTTTGGACAGGAATCATATCCAAATTACACCTGTGCAAACCATCATGTACAATGACAGTCCTAAATAAAAATGTCAAAATCTTATCTTTTGTTTTACCTTTTATCATTAACGTATGTATGGGCTTCCTGATGTTCAAATGAGGTGTTCCTATGCCAAAGCTTAGCTCAAGAACACAGGATTAAAAAGAGATTTAGGAATATCAAACAAGAATTCATGAATGAAAGAGCTGACGTCATAGTCCTGCTCCCAACAGAGCTCAGAGGAGTCTATAAGAAAAACAGTCTATCTTCTGGGATATTAAATCACTGAAGTCATTTACTAAAGGAGATGGAAGAGAAGAGCATTGCCCAAGAATAAGGAGAGGGGGGAAGGAGAAGGTCTCTGGGCAAAAGCTGCATTTGCTACTTTTCCCCCCATCAAAGGAATGACCAGAACACACAATATAATTTTCTGTCTAAACCTTCCTCACAAAGCAACTGAACTTGCAACCCATATTGTTTAACAATTGACACAATTTCCTAATAATATAAAATATATCTAAGGTTAGTTCCTATAAATAAGCAAGATAATTGTTCCCTATGAAATGTTATTCCTATTCCCCCACCCCAAAAAACAACCAGGGGCGAGACCTCTCAGGTACTTCTGCTGACTCACTCACTCCCACAACGGCAGCCCAACTGCCTGCATGCTCTCCACCCTCTCCCCTCAAAAAAACCAGGCTTTCTGGTTACATACAAACATTCAACAATTTTGAAGTCGTGTATTATAAATAGGTGGGACTAAGGCACCAAGGGAATCAGTAGGGAAACAATACCTTTAATGAATCATGCAAATAAAAAAAAAAGATTGTAAAAATATGATTTACTAATTAAAGTCTTTCTGGGGAACAGATCAATCTGTATCTCTCAGTCAAACTGAATAACTTCTGCAAAATCCAGATGAAAATTTCCCAAAATGATTTTTCCTAGGACCCAAGAAGCTTACACTAAATCTGAGTCCAAGGTTTTTTTTTTCCCTGAAAACTTACAAGTATTTCATTTCCAGATAGAAAAAAAACAACATCCCCTGAGGTGGCCTCCCCTTAAGTCACTAACATCTCAAATGCGCAAAACTATGAGGATGTTTTCTCTTCTTAACCACTCTAAGAAGAATAATGGCTATTTACCAAAAATTGGGGGAAAGGAGTGGGAGGAGGGTGAGAACCTAGGAGAAGAGTTAAGAAATAAACAATTTTGTCAATGAACATTTTTAAAAGAAGATCTTATTAAGTTAAAATGCAAATATGCCAGTTTAATCTGAAAATCTGAAGTGTTTAAAAGAGATCATCTAACACACACTTCCACCACAAATATCTTTGATAGTACATCACTACCCCCTTGTGGATTCGCAATAAAAATTCCTATCTTGAATCTTCAGTTTTTTAAACAATGGTTTGGACTGTGGAACTTTCAAAGTTCGCACTTAAGTCCTTGCTTAAAAAGTTATTTTATAAAAATTACTTTTAAAATAACTAAACATATTAAAATAATAATCCTGTTCATTTTAAATTATCTTCCCAAACCCACCACCACCACAACCTTTTCAGTGTTCTTTACGTAAAAAAATCTATAGTTTAAAAATGGAACAAAAGTCTCAAAACACCTTAGACAATTCTATTTTTCTTCAGGATGATTTTATTTTATATTCCCTATCACTATGCTAAGATATTTCTGTAATAAATCAATTTTTCCCACTCTACCTAACATTTTTCTTTTCAAAAAAATAATTTCACAGTGGTCTGAGATCACAAGAAGTTCCAAAATACCAATACGGCATGTTCTTACTAGATCTGCAGAGGGTACATGTCAAGTCAGGATCTGTGGTTTCCTTGATGTGGAAATTCCCTCCACCACGGCAGATGCAACCCATCTCTAACTTAATAGATGAGCCTAAAAAAGTCGATAGATTCTCAGAGCAACTAAGCCACTAACTTGCCTATGGTCACACAACTAAATCATCCTCAGAGCGGGGTGGGGGTAGGCATTTGGATTCAAGGCCCATGCCCCACCCACCATAACATACTACCTCACACAATACATATATAATCAGGGGTCTATTTCAAAAGTAGCTTTCAGAGCTTTAAAAAATGTTAAAAGCCTGAATAAGGCTATTATTAAAAATAATTGATGATATTGATATCACTTTAACCCTGTTCACAGTAATCTTAATTTGCACTGGAACAGGAATGGAGATAGCAACTTTTATAAAACAGGAAGGAACTTACCTTTTTGAGCTGAAAATTACCCTAGTCATGTCTGTTGATTTTTTTGGAGTATGTGTTTGTATCTTGTTACACATGAACTTTAGAAGGTGAAACGAATTTGCATACCTGGCTTCTAATTTCTATACAAACTAGATTTGGTTAAGGATATGAATTCACTCTCAGTAACTCATATGCTATACCGGTGAATGCTACTTTCATGACTCATAATGGAATCATCATAGGGATATGATATCTGATTCTCCAATCTCACATATCCTCCCTAGGAATGTTGTAGGGATTGAAATAAATGACCTCCAAGGGCCCTTCCCAGCAATAGAGGTACCAAGTTTGTGAGTGGGAATATATCTATTCACTGTTACTACTACAAGGAGACATGAGGATAGATAATGCTATGGTGAGGTAGGAAGAAAGGAGGAGAAAAGATACACAGCAGGTGGTTTTATCGATAGATTTTTAAGTAACTGAATACTGTATTACCTTATAGCAGTACATAGAGAAATATGGGAAAGGTACATCCATCTATCAACATTGGCCTTTTGCCCATATCAACTAAAATGAGAGAATATGTGCCCAACAAGTAACAGGTGCCCAAGGGGACTGTCTGACTACCTCCCGTGTACCCTGAACTGACAGGCAAGAAGGAGTAGAACTAACCCTTATCCATGTGTTTTCTAGAAAGGTTTCAGAGTTTTTTGTTTTGTTTTGTTTTTTAGTTTATGGTTTTAGAGGGGAGATGGGTAAGATTAATGGCACTTAGCAACCCCTCTCTCACTGGACAACTGATAAACTGGAGAAATGTGTCTTTGCAAATTTTCCTGCAAGGCAAGAAAGGATATCTATACATGCATATGTACACATATGTGTACACACACTGTATTGTATATGCATATCCATATATGTACACATGTGTACATGCTTGTGCATGCTCATACAAACACATATATAGCTTTACCTATAACTAGAAATCATGGTACAGTGGAAAGAGGGTTAAGTTTGGAGACAGAGGAGCTGAGAGCATATGCTGGCTCTGGCCCTCACTACTGTGACCTTGGGAAAACAGCCTAACCTCTGTGGGCCTCTAGTCCCTCCTCTGTAAAAACAAAAGGGTAGAATGTGAAGACTACTTGGGTCCCCTTCTACCTCTCCATTTATGATCCTACAAACTGTATCTCAGAAACCAAGGAGATGAAGAGGCAAATCGACCTCCCAAATTCCCATTTCTAAGTAGAACAAAGTTGTACGGCAGTTCATTGTTGCAGGAAAGCAAAGGCCAAGTCTTTCCAAACCACATAGTGAACTTCAAAAAGGTACATTTTCATCCTTTGCCTACTGAACAACAGATTAGAGATTATGAGAACATGCAAATACATCTCCTCATTGGCATGAGCACATGGGTTTGAAATGGATGTGAAAGCTACAGTAGAATGATAGATCTTTCACGGTAAGGCATATATGATTGGTCAAAAGTGGACAGTCCTTAAAATGGACAGTGAAACAGGATAGAATTTGGACATCCTTTGATCTCTCACTGCATAATCTATTTTAGCTCAGGGAAATTAACTAAAAAAAAAAGATCCAGCATGTACAATAGTTCAGGAGTAGGGGGGAAAATATATTGACAACCTTTCCCCAAGAAGAACTACAGCATCTCTCTACAAACAATGGCGTCTGAGGCAGGAAACGTAGGGAAGAATCCCTTTGGCTGGCACACAAACAGCAGAGACAACTCTCCACTTGGCTCATCATGTACAAGAATTCGGTGGTTGTCTGTCCCTTGTCAATACTCAGAAGAAACACTTAGCCTGCCTTTCCTCGGCAAATGTCACAACAGGGGAGACAGCACCTATATTTCACCCCCTCTTCCAGTAACAGATATGGAGAGAGAGGAGAAGTTTCTGTCACGTTCCTAATGAGTATTACTTTCTCTCAGTCTCTGCAGTTGGTTAACATGGATTTGGAAAAGTACCCATGGCTATGTTAGACCTGTGCCCTGAGCTCTGATTAGTGAGAAAAGAGATAAGGAAGTGTTGTCTACACAATGAGTAATTTCGGATGGGGAAACAGAAGATCCCATACTTCCTACCCACTTCTTAAGGTGGTCAAACAAGGACGGCAATATTTCTGTCCCTTTCCCCTTCCCTTCATCCCCAAACCTCCAACCCAAGCCACTAGACAAAAGGCCTGAAGAGTACTGAAATCTACAGTTCAAGTCAGAAGAAAGGACCCCATACTCTCACATGAATGACAACAGAAGGTAAATCAAAGGGGGTTCATGGATAGAGCAGGAGAGATAAGATTGGATTTCTAAAATCCTTTCTGATTCTGTGATTCTAAGCAGTTAATCTGTGCCCTATGATTAATAAGCATCATCAGTGGCCACTCTCTACCCTCATCAAGACAGCAAGACAAGAGGCAGGCTACCTAAACTGCAGTAAATAAATTCCCTAGGTCCCAATCAAAGAGATCCAGAGGAGGGTGATCAGGACACAAATTCTACTTTATGCTCCATGCCTGATAAGTCAATGGAATAAGATGTAAACTACCTTTAGGGAACAGAAGAAAAGTAACGTTGTCCTGCACAGCAGTAGCAATGAATGGCAGGAAGGCTATGATACAAGCAGGCTCAACAGTTTCTAACAATAATTATAATGATGAGGGGCAACAACATGAATCCTTTTTGTGCTTTCTGAAACCTTTCATACATCCTTTTAAGACACACAAAAAGTGGAAAGTAGCTTTCTCACTCCCAGTAGGTACAGGAAGAAAGCACAGGAGAAGAGGAAGGCTAAAAAAGAGGAAGGTGAGTTCGCTCAGGAAATGAAGAATGGAGGTGAATGGAAATTTCACTACCAGGTACCACAAAGGCAAGTCACCCTGAAAAGGGCAGGACATCTCACAGAATTATCTATGTGATAGAAAGGCATATCACTATCTACCACTTTAAAAAGAAAAATGGTCAAGTAACACATTACATAGAGAAAGGACACAGTCTCACTTCACCAAGGAAACAGATAAGTGTGAGGAGAATACAACTACTATCCTAAAGCAACCACAGCAAGAGTTACTCTTAAGAGGGAGAAAGAGACGAAGCAAATTGTTTCCTATATTCTGGAGGAAAATATCTGACTTAGCAACAAAGAAAAGGCTAAGAGGTGCTCACCATGTCTAGTTTTGTGTTCTATGTGATACCCTGCACACTGCTGACACTCAAAATGTTAACTACGCCTTCCAGACAGGCACTTGCCTAAATGACCCAAAATGTATGCCCAAGCACTTAGAATGTTAATTTTACTTTTTTCCTTCCTATACATTCCAGACTACAGTAAACAACAACAAAAAAACCAGCATATTTTCTGTATAATTTTACAAGGCTAAATGATATAATATTAGAATAAATTAGGAGAAATCAGTCCTAATAAGAAGTGGAAAAGGACAAGGTCCAGTGATGCCATGCATACCAAAAGAACAGCAAGATCCAATCAGGTCTCTGAGTAAAACCACATGACCCCAGCAATGGGAGCATGAAGGGCAAGTACATTCTACTCTGCATAAAAAGACCTACCCTCAAAGACGGGAGCCAAAGACCATTTGGGAAAAGTCAAAGTAGGGAACGGGATAGACGGACCACCGAAAAAAAAAAAGTGACCGTATTATCTATTTCAATCAACCATCATTTATTAGGTGCCTGATACACACCAGGCTACTGGATCCAGAAAAGAAAACCAGACATGCAGAAGGAAACTTCCAGGGACATATGAAGCATATCTAGATACAAAGGGGCATAAGAAATAGCCTCCCCATCAGTTCTAGGGTAGTGGGGAATAAACTATGGCTATGAAACTAGAATTAGGCCATTCTCTCCTAGTCAATGTCAGCCCCAGTTTGGGCAGCTAAAACTACAACACAAACTCAAAAAAAGGTTTAACCCCACCACAGCAAGTAATATTATATACACCACTAAAAAACTAGCAAACAAAATGCCACTTGGCCCGAAAGTTTAGAATTTTAGAAGTGTGAGCTAGAAGAGACCTAAGGAATCAACTAATCCAAATGCTTCATTTTACTAATGAAAAATAAAAGTCTAAAGATTCCACGGTTATCCAAGGTCATAAAGCAAAGTTAGTGGCAGAGAGAGGTCTAGAACTCAGGGTTTCCTGACAGTCCATATTCTTTCAGTATAAGCAGATTGTCATACCAAAAATGGGTGAACAGTTTCAGGGATAGAGAACATTCATAACCTAAAAGTTAAAGGAGTGAAAAACTATGAAGAGATTGTCTCCTTGGCCATGGACAAGAAGTACAGAGTTGACAAATATGTCTCAAAAATGGCATACAGAAGAGTGCCACTACACTCATTCTCTAAAGTAAAACTTGATGCCATCTGACCTTGAGAAGAGGTTTCGATATGTAAATGAACCATCTCATCTACTGAGCAGTGGGGTGGGGAGATTCATTATCTCCCAGAAGTGGGAAAATAGGTTCATCGAGCAGAAGAAAAAAGGCATGTCCTTTAGGTCACAAGCCCACCCCTCAAAGAAATAAGAGTTAGAAAAGGGAGGGAGAGTAGAGAGGAAGGAATCTTCCACCACAAAACAAAACAGAGATTAAAGAACTGAGAACCCTCTACTGTCTTTGTAGAAGAGGATTACCCTGTCTGAGGCGAGAGAAAAAACAAGTTAATGCTCTATTATCTGTGGTAATGGGCAACAGACAAAGTACAACTATATGCCACCCACCAAAACCATAACTTTGGACAATACATTCAACTTCCTGGTCTTATTAACCTTTCACCAGGGCCACAAAGAAGTAGTAAAATTAACTGATTTAGTTTCAGATCTTTTCCCTTTCCCTTCCACCCTCTGGTGGATATGTTAATAAGTAATAAATTATCCAAAAGGAAATCTGTGGAATAGTTAAAGGATCTGAATGGAAATGCATTCATTTTTGGAGCATAAGCTCCATCTAATACAACATATATATTAAGAGTATTTGGTTGTACCAAGAGTTGTAACACCACATCATAGGGGGAAAAAGCGTAATTCCATCCCGCTGATTCTGGATACAAAGTGGACAATATAAACATTGTTGTCCAAAAGGAAAAAGCAATCCAGTTCTAATCTTTCTGGCAGGTAGGTGTGATTGATAAAACATCGATGATAAGATGGACTCCAGAACTCAAGGTCTAATGTTAACTAAACATCCAACTCAAACCTTCCCTCACTGACGTACCAAGGGAGAGGAGCTCACCGTGCCAGAGAAGTGCCAAAAAGGCCCAAACGCTCAGGGCCTGCCCAGCAGGTGCTTGTAGCAAGTGTGGATCTGGTCAACACAACTGGTCAAAATAGAAAGGCCTTCCCGCTAAGTGACAGTTGATGGAATCCACCTCAGTTTTTGTGGCTACAACTGGAGAGGAAGACAAGATCAGGCAAAACACCCAAATAGGACAAAGTTATGGTTCATTCTGCCCAAGAGTAGAGGGCACCTCTCATTTGTCAATGCAAAGAAGAGGGTCCTTGTTGATAATACTGACTCTACAGTTTCATGGAGTTATAGGTATTTCCAGATACCTACCAAAGGGCACTGGTGAAGAGCACCATAATAGAAGCCGCAAGGCCTCTCAATTATCCAAACAGGTGGGATTGTCAACTCTTTCTGAAGTCAGTCAGTACTTGTCCAAAGAGTAAATTAACCTTACTAACCTCCCACTTAGAAGACACAAGAATTCTCCCAACCTTGATCACAGCAGGTAAAGACATCAAGGTAGGACTGTTTTGGTTTCTCCCCATAAGACACCAAGAAGAGAAGGCCAAGCCCCCATATTCAGAATGCACCAAAGGGGGAAGGGACTCAGGAGATTCAGGGACTGTGTGCTTTGTTGAATATTCACCCCTCTGCTGGCTCAACACAACACAAAAGGGGAATTCAAGAGTGGGGAAGATTATGGACAAGTTAAGTATCGTTTTGGCTAAGAGGTAAAGATGATTCTTTTACTATTGATAAGATACAATGCATACACATGAGCATATGTCCAGATTTATGATTCCATACACACATCTATGTTGTCACTTCACACCTCTAACTTACATTAACTAAGTGCATTTGTATGTATGTAGTACTAACATACAAATGCAAACTTTCCTGGCCTAGATGCCCAATACGACTGCAAAGGATCACAGTACCGTCCTATCCCAAATATGGGATAATGGGATACGGGAAGGGTTCAGTCTTCCCATTGACTGACAGCTACAGAATCAAAAGTGGAAACACAAGGCCCAAGGGGAGAGATGAAGACGAGGACCAGTAAATAGGAACCCCCTTTCCCCAGAGGAAACATGAAAGTGTATGTTCTATTTCCTAGTTGAAGGCAGACACAGGGCCTTCTTTCACCCAAGCCAACATAAAGGCAATTCTGATGTGGAGCAGAAAAGTCTGGGGAATGTGGGGTTCACAAGACACAGCTGAGAAGGGAGCAGACACCACAGGAAGACTGGAGGAGCCACCTTCCAGAAGAAAAAAGTTAGCGGTGTCATCAGCCGGGGCTTCAGGGTTCGAGAAGCTGAGGGTATACGAGGGGCTCCCCGTCTCGAAGAAGGCAAGAGACCCTGTAGCCAAAGGAGAGCGGAGCCAGTTGGTAAATGCTGCCCCTGGCTAGATTCAAGGGTAAACAGGAAGAGCGTATGTCCCTTTTTGCCTCAGACATAAAAGTAATGATGTGGTCCCTTGTTGCTCAAGTAGTCGGCACAATGAGCAGGGCACTGGCCAAGGCAGAGGGGAGGGAGCGGGGGAGGGACCCCGCACCCTGGGGGAGGGAGGAAAGGGGGGCATGGGGAAATTAAAGGATGCGGAGGGCAGACAAGAAAGGAGGCACAGGAATACTTGGAGTTACTGTCATTAAAAAAAAAAACCCAAACCCCGGGTAACCCAAAGGGTTGCCGGCCAAAAGGCTCACCTTCACCCAGGGGGTGGTGGAGGGCAGGAGCGTCTACACGGCCAGCCAACAAAGTGTCTGCTTCCCCTCCGATCAAGGACTTGGGGGGTGCACAGGCCCCTGGGGTCCGCGGCGGGGGGCGGGGGGCCGTTCCACTGCCCCTGTCCTGGCAAGGAGGGCCGGTCACTCGAGAGTTGTGCCCGGGGCCCAGCAGGGGGGAGGCTCGCGATCGGGGTCACGGCGGGGAGAGGAGGCGAAGGAGGGGGCGAGGCTCCGGCTCGTCCCTCGCCATGGAAACCGGAACCCCACCCTGCTGCCCGAGGGGGGCCGGGGCCGCTGCCCGGGGGCGAAGAGGCGGGAGGCGGAGCCCGCCGGGGCCCTGCCGGGGCCGGGGCTGGGGGGCCCCGGGGCGGGCGCGGCGGGGGGCCTCGCGCACATAAACTTTCCGCCCGCGGGGCCCCCCACCGCCGGGTCGGAGCCGGGGCAGAAGCTGGGGCCGGGGCCGGGGGGATGCCCGGGCGGGCGCCGGGGCCCTGGGCCGGCCCCCGCCCCGCGAGCCCAGCTCCGGCTCGGGCTCCGGCCCCGGCTCCGGCCCCTGCCCGCCCCCGGCGGAGGAGGAGAGGGGTGTCGCTGTCGCGGCCGCTATCGCGGTCGCGGTCCGTGTCGCCGGCCCCGGGGTCCCCTCAGGACTCGGCCCCGCTCCGCCTCCCCCCCGCCCCCGGGCCGGGGGCGCCCGCCCGCCGCGCCCCCGCGCCGCCTCCCGTGCCCGCCGCCGCTGCCCGGGATGCCCGGCGGGGCCGGGGGCCGGCCGCCCCACGCGCCGCCTCCCGCTCCCTCCGCCGGCCCCCCTCACGCTCCGGCTCTTACCTTCCGGCTTGTTTTCGGCAGCCATTTCCCCTCCGCGCGCCACATCCTCCTCCTCCTCCTCGCGACCGGGACCCCGAGCGCGCGCCTCGTACCGCCGCCGCCGGCCCAGCCACCCCGCCGCCGCCGCGCACCCGGCCTGGCCCCGCCCCGCGGCCCACGCACCGCTCCCATTGGCGCGCCAGCCCGCCAGTCATCGCCGCCGCCGCCAATCGCCCGGCACCAGGGGCCTCACTACTCTCCGGGAGGAGCGGCCTATCCTCCCGGCCCATTGGCTGCTCTCCGCCCGACCGCATGGAGGGATTGGCCGAGCTTCGACGCCCCCTTCCCACCCACTCCCAGAAAAGCCCGCCTTCCCGAACTAAACAAAGCTTCTCAGTGGATAGAGCCCAAGACAGCTGACCAATAGATGCGGCGCCGACACGGAATATTTCCTCGAGGCCGGGACGTAGCTTTTGGATTGGGCGTTGCTACAGTGTTTCCCAAGCCGCCCAGGCCAATCAAAGGGGGTTCCCGGAGCTCGGGAACGGCGAAGGGAAACCCCGCCCCTTAGCGTGACCGTCACGGGGAAGGCGCGCGCTCATTGGCTGGCCGGGGCTTTTCCCGCGTGCTCCCGGGGCTGAAGGACGTTCCCGGGGAAACCACTCTGGGCGCGTGGGGGTCCCGACGGCGGCGGCAAGCGCCGCGCCGCGCCGCGCCGCGCCGGGGCGGGGTTCTCCGGGATCCCACAGCGTGTCGGAGCCGGGCCGCTGAGGGCGCAGGCGCGGGCGGAGCCGAGGCCCGAGCTCCGGCCTCAGCCCAGCGGGACGTCGTGGGCCCGTGGGCCTGTGGGCTGGTGGGCTCGGCTGGCCGCCAGGAGGCGCTGTGTCGCCACGCTCCTCCGTCGCCTCCTTCCTTTCCCCGGGGCGCTCGTGCCCTGGGCTTGCTAGAGTGTAAGCTTCTGGAGGGCAGGCACTGCCCTATCCCCAGGGCCTGGCACGCGGTAGGAGGTGCGGGGCAATGGCTCTGGGGTCAGGAAGAGCCGGGTATCGATATCCACGCCGGTCACAGCTAGCGTTGATTCTGTGGCGCTTTAATAAAGGTTTGCAAAAAGAATTTTTAAAATATTTTATAATTTTATAAAAAAAAATTTTTAAATTCCATCCCGAGAGGCTTGTTATACCCATTGTACAGATGAGGAAGTGGGCTAAGGTGAAGAGACTTGCCCAGCTGGTAAGGGACCGAGGCTGGATTTGAACTGGGGTCTTCCCGACTCCAGGGCCAGGGCTCTCTCCCAACGGCCTCTGAGGACCCTTTCAGCCGCTTGCCCCCTTCCCAGTTCTCCACCTTTTCTAAGGGTCTCTCCTGTGCCCTCTGCACCCTCAGCGCCCGTAATTTTCACTGGTCAGCCTGTGGCCTCTGTCCTCCACCAGCCTTCTTCCTGCTGGTCATCCCGGACCCGCTGCATCCTCCTCTGCCCCCCCAGCCTCCAGTGTCCCTCTGTACCCAGCGCCACCCTGTGCCCTCCACTCTCCCCGAGCATCCTCTCTTGGTGGTCACTACAGGCGCCTTCACCTCCCCTCAGTCCCTCCTCGCCTCGGACCACATTCCATCGCCTGGCTTCATCCTGGCCCTGCCAGGGGTCCCCGATCTGTCTGTGGTACCCTCCCCCACCCCGCCCTTTCCTCCAGGGTGCATCTTTTCCACCTTACCCGCAAAGGTCTGCAGGTCTTTTCCAAGGCAATAAGCATACTCCGAACTTCGTATTGTTCAGCCTTTCCGTGGGACCCAACAAACAGGTGACTCCTAAGCTCCCAACTTAAGATGAGGCACGAGGGTAAAGTAATAAATGAAAAAATTAAATACCTTACACTTAATTCTGAGTGTAGACCAAGCAAAACGTGGGCATTTACTTTTAAAAAGGAAAAACCTCAAAATTTTCAAAGCCCATAGCATCCACTTGATCCCTTGCAAATGTTTCGATGAAGAACGAGTTGCCGAACTATAACGGGAGCTTTAATGGTCGTTCTTTATTGCAAGGGAGGGTTCAGTCAGAGAAATGAGGTAAGTCTTTCCAGAAGTGATTGTAAGATAAAGACAAAAGGCATCGATAAAACATTTTTTTAAACAAAGTAGCGAGCTAGAAAGATTAACTTCAATTGCACAGAAGATCCTAAGAAATAAAGCTTAGGATGCCAAGTGCACCTTGCCATGAGGGGAAGAAATGAAAAGTCGCAAACCCGATCTGAAAATTCTTGCCACCTCAAGTAAAACAGTAAACACAGCAAATGTAGAGAATCCTAACAGCAAAGGGAGATACCAACATGGTACTTAAAATCAAAACACCTACCACCTTCAGAGCCACTCAAACATAATGCAGGTGGGCAGGTAATAGCAGAAAGAGAAATGAGGCTGCTGACTCTGATAGTTAGAAAAGGAGGGGAAATTGAATTGAAGCAGTTTTCCATCCCCAACTATGTGGATGTATTTCTTCTCTTGTAACAATGAGAGCAACTCCTTGTACTGCATATATTTGTTCTCTCCCTGCCGTTAGTGGGAGTTAGCTGAATCAGTGAAAGAAAAGTCCCCTTCTAGACTTTTTGGTGCTAGGGCTATACTGTCAATGTGTATTTAACTTGAAGCGATAAAAACAGCCTCCTTCCTAACAGCAGATCATCTTTGTTTTTTTCCCCCCTAGTCTCCGCAAGTAGAAATTTCTCAAGTTTTCCAGAAATAAAGATGTTCCCCAAAATACTACATAAACTGCCACCCACAAAGCTCTTGTTTTTAGCCTTAATGTTCTTTGAAGAATGAAAGAGATCGTCCAGAAACATGGAGGTGAATAGTAGTAATGGCTGGTGAAATAATATTACATTTATCTTCTAAAAAGATTTTTTAGTTCTCTTCCAGTGATCTCTGCAGGAACATTATTATAATTATCATTATCGATGAGGATCGTAACACAGTTATCACTGAATTTATTGCCATAAATTGCAAGTTGTCTAAACCAGTCTAACCGGATTGGGAAAAAAAGGAAAACATGAACTGAACTGATTTCAAACACTAGGATTCCCAAAAAAGAGGACTGTGATGAAATTTAAGTATTCATGACCAATTGTTCCTATGCTATCACCCACGACATCGTGGCTGAAGACAAATAATAGCGTTTTCTTTTGGTTTGGTTTTTTTGTTGGGTTTTTTCTGGGTGCCACATTATAAAAAGATAATGGCCCTCAACTATGTTCCAGGCACTATGCTAGGTGCTTAAGGAACTAACAAAAAAAAAAGACAAACTCCTTTCCCCGACAGGAGGAATGATCTAAGAGAAGAGATGATAACTTTTATGTGATGTAATAATATATAATAATAAATAACATCCATATACTGTTTTAAGGTTTGCAAAGAGCTTTACAAATATTTGTAAATATTGTAATATTATTTCATTTGATCCTTACAACAACCCTGGAAGGTAGGTGCTATCACTGTCCCCATTTTAGAGAGGAGGAAACTGAGAGAGGTTCACTCAATTACCCAGAGACACACAGCTACTTTGTAGTTGAAATGGATTTAAATTGAGGTGACTTAAATTCAACTGATTCCTAGTCCATCGCTCTGTGCACTATGGCGCCCCCTAGCCGCTTGTAATGTGTAACAACAAGTACAGTATATTTCTCTTCCTAAGTTAATAATACCTCTAGGCCTGGTGAGTAATCTATGGGACCTGCTACTGTCAAAATAGAATCACCACTCCCGATCATAGATTTCAAGCTGGAAGGAAGCTTGGAGACAGAACTGCCTCATTTTGATGGAGCAGGAAACGAGGCCAGAGAGAATAAGTGACTTCAGTCCAAAGTCACCTAGGTAGTAGAGAACAGGACTGGAAACTGACCGCAGGATGGAGTACAGAGACTGAAGTCAGGAAGACTCATCTTCCCGAGTGTGAATCTGGCTTCGGACACTAGCTGTGTGACCCTGGGCAAGTCACCTCACGCTGTTTGCCTCCGTTTTTTCATTTGTCAAGTGAGCTGGAGAAGGAAATGGGAAACGACACCAGTATCTCTGCCAAGAAAACCCCAAATGGGGTCCCAAAGACTGAACAGCAACAACCTCTGACTCCCAAATCCAAATCATTTTCCACTCTCTCGCTTGACAGCCAAACTTTAGGTGATGATCCTCTCTGAATTTGGAGATTCTGGACTTCAGAGGACAGGTACTGTGCGTTGCTTATTAGAACCCTTTACACCTAATTTGGTTTCTGGATGAAACAGTTTAGGAAAGATAGGGGGCAGCTAGGTGGCTCAGTGAGTAGAGCACCGGCCCTGGAGTCAGGAGGACCTGAGTTCAAATTCGGCCTTAAGACACTTGACACACTTACTAGCTGTGTGACCTTGAGCAAGTCACTTAACCCCAATTGACCTGCCTTCTCCCCTCTGGAAAAAAAAATTATAATAGCTATTGAAAAGGTTTTAAGGGGGGTTTGGAAGAAAGAGAGCAAGTGTCCTTAGAGGTATCAAAGAAGATTTAGTGAATTTTCTTTGTCTTCCCTTAATTCTTTTCCTTTGTTACAAGAGAGGGTTCAATTAGGAGGAAGATAGGCAGGAGCTGGGAAGGTGAAAATGAGGAAGAGGGACCTGGTAGATCAGAGGAAGAGGATGAGTAAAGCGCTTGGAGGTAAAAGTATGCTTAGGGAATGGGCCGGTTCGAGGGAACACTTAACAAAAATAACTTCTGTAACAGGAAATAAGGGTTTTTTTTTTTAAATCTGGTATCAGACCATGGAAGAGAACTTGGGATTCCTCTCCAGCCTGCACCCCTGACTCATCTCCACAGGACTTTCTCTATCATGCCATAGAAACCTCTTCACCCTGGAAGCTTGCTCCACCCTGGACCCCTTACCATCCACCCCTGGGATAGGTCCCTCTGTTTGGTTGATTCCTCCCTTACACACACACACACACACACACACACACTCCTTTGTGTCTCATCTTTCCCCATTAGAACGTAACCTCCTTGAGGTCAGGAACTATATCTGTGCTTATATTTGTTTTGTCAGTGCCTGGCACATAGTAAGCTTATTGACTTGACTCATTTTTAAAGGGTACATCCTGGGCCTCTACCCACCTCTTCAGTCTTTTGATTTTGTGATGTTAGAGGTTGTGAAGTAAGGGAGCAGAGAGGAAGGATATTTTCAGCTTTCTTAAAACAAACCATCATGAACCCATTCTATTTGCTTTATTAACATTTGCTAGATATTCTTTGTTATTCCTATCACTGCCTCTTACGAACCTTAATTCACTATCTAATCTACCCTCCTCTCGCCTCCCTCCATTTACCACTTCACTTGAGCATAATGTTATAACTACTGTTGGCAAGAGACAGTCTTTAATTTTGTAAAGACCTATCAGGTCAAGGTAAATATAAACTGAAGATATTTGGGTCTAATGTCCTTGCTCAGCTCATCTGGAATAGAATTCAGCCCATCACAGAAGCCTGCATTTTCTGGGCCAGGAAACTGTTGATGATATGAAGTCAGTCAACAGCTCTGTTTGCCCAGCACTCACTCTGCCTGCTCCTCTGGTAAAATAGGTCTAAAGACAATGTCTTTTGCTTGCCTCTCAGTTGTGTCAACACACTCAACACTTTCCCCATAATAGAAGTTGCAGGGGTTGTTGTTTAAATCATAGTTAAAATCTTTTTTTCTCTCTTTTTTTTCTAAATCTTTCAGGGTAATCTAGCAGTTGCCTAAAATGTAATAGAGTGCATTTGTTGTCTAGGGGTTGCGGCCAGATGCTCCATCTATAAACGTACTCCAATCATTTCTTGACTTTCTCTTTAAAATTAGCTTCTTTCTCCTTCAAGATATGATTCCTCTAAACAGGGGCAGCTAGGTAGATAGAGCAGGGCCTGGAGTCAGGAGCACCTGAATTCAAAGCCAGCCTCAGACCCTTGCTAACTGTGTGACCCTGGGTAAGTCACGACCTCCTTCAGCCTTGGTTTTCTCAACTGTAAAATGGAGATCATCATAGTACCTACCTCAGAGGGTTGTTGTGAAGGTCAATGAGATAATATTTATAAAGCACTTAGCGTAATACCTGGTACATAGTAGGCACTTACTAAACGCTTGTTCCCTTATCTGTAACCAGGGGTGTGCTGGAGCCAGATCAAACTGGCTTTTCAGAGTAGCTTGTTAATTTTCGGTATAAACATTTACACTTCAGATATTGGCAAACTACAAATCAGGGCTTGATTTATTATTCTGTTCATTGTCTAGACTTGAGAAAGTGATGGAGAAAATATTATCAATGCAGATTAAATTTTAAAATGTGTCTTGTCAGTCAATAAGCGTTCATTAAGGGCCTACTATGGGCCAGGCACCATGCTAAGCACTAGACAATTGGGTTTTTTGGTTTGTTTTTTGGGGGGTGAGGGTAGAGCTAGATGTTAAATATTTTACCAGCACACCCCTGTCTATAACTCAACGTATTCCTTGCCTACAGCAATGAGATGTTAAATAATTTGCCCAGGGTCAGCATGTGTCTAGGACTTGAACCCACTCTCCCGGATTTCCATGCTAAATTACCTATGAGCAAAATACCTGAATCCAGTGAAAGCTGCCTGCTACATTTTCAACAATTCTGGGTTGTGGGGGAATCGTGGAGGTTGAAGACAAGTAGACCTCTGTGATCTGTAAGGGAAGGGAGAAGGATAACTCCTGAGCCATTCCATTGTGTCTATTCCCAAAGTGGGGTGGGCAATTTCTTTTTCTAATCTAAATTTAAGTGCAATTTGAACTGTGGAAGGGAGCAAAAATCAGTTTGCTTGCATGCCTTCCCATGTTCTCTGCCATCCACATTGTGGGTGCTATATAAATGTTAAGTCACATGAATAATGCTAACAATAATAATTTCCCCCCTTTGGGAACGAAGCTTGACCTTCCCTTCTCATTAGAGAGAAGCCCATCTACCTCCGTGTTTCACCCTGAGGGAGTTAGATTGGGTGCATCGCCACACTTGGAATGAGAACTCATTTTTAGAAGTAAATAGCATAATCAAATATGGAGTCTTTGAAAGGGATTTCCCTCATTTATTAGAGGCCTGGCTATGAAAAGGCCTGGAGTTCTTATTAAAGGTCTTATTACTTACTTTTAAAAATTATTGCTATGGTTTTATTATTTCTGTTTATTACTACTATCATTTTATTATTCCTATTTAATAAATGCTTAAAAATAAGCTTCACCGAGTGCCTTCCCTTTCTGGGATTTCATCCATTTAAGTTCATTCTCTGAAAAGTTGAACCTGAAATAAGACTAGCTCAAAGATTTCTCAAAGGGCAGTCTTCTTCAGTGACAGTGGAATTCTTTCTTTTTCATCTTGTCAAACATAATCACTCCCAGATAAAGTCAATTTACTCTTTTGCCTTACTACTGGGCTATTTCCTTTTGCTGGCTGACTAACGTTTTCTAGGGCAGGTTGAAATTAATCATTCAGCACCCAGAGATTTTTCAGGCAAGCAAAAAACTGAAGCTTGGAAACAACAAAATCCACAGTTGAAGCTGTAGCTCTGAAGACCTCACATTTGAAAAGAATCATGGAACTAACTTAGAAAGAACAATTTTGGGAATTTCTCCGAATAGCCCAAGACCTCAAGTGTTTCCATTCCAGAAATTTGTAGGTTTGTTCATTTGTTACCTAAGTAGAAGCTTTGAGTATTAATTATTCCTGAACTGGTGGCAGGTTAGAAGCAATGAGTGCCACTCAATGTTAAGGAAATCCACCATTCACCATCTTATCTCTGGATTCTCCCTAATCCCTTTGGGGGCCCGCTTTTTGAATTTTCTGACTAGGTAGTTCTAAGGACCCTATAGCTCTTCCCTTATTTTGGTGTTTGAGTTTTTATCCTCCTGGACAAGATTTTACTGCTCGTCGTTTAAGCCTAAAAACCCACATACTCTTCCCTCCAGAGCCTAGCATCATAAATTCTTAATTGGCCAGACGCTTCCCCTTCTCCAAAGAGAATCCCACTTCTGGATCCTCAAGACCAGAGGGCAGGATTGGCTTTTCCCATGCACAGCTCAGCATGCCCGGCAATGTAAACTGGGCTCCTTCACAGGAGCAAAGCGGGCCAAGGCCCAGTGCTTGGGCCAGCCAGCCAGTGTACAAGAACAGATGTCAAGGGATATTGGCTGCAAAGAGTATCCAGAAATAAAGTAAAATTGCCCTGTCCTTTTAAAAATGGAAAATGCCTTGGCAGGGTGATATATTATTTGCCTGGCTGCATTTTCTCTCTGTCTCCGTCAAGGCTTGAAAAGTACTGGCACTTCTGCCTTCTCAAGCGGAGCTCGGTGTAACTGGACCACATCTAATGCCTGCACGATGCAAATGAAGATTGAGACTGTTGTTTCCTTTGATGGGTGTGACTAAATGCTCAGAGGGGATATTTTCCTTTGGAGCCTCAGGAGGATGAAGCTTCTTTAAAAATACCTGTTGGCTTCCTGTTTTCATTGACAACTGAAGTCATTCCTGAGCTAGAGACTAAAGCTGGGACAGTCATGATGGATGTCTTCCTCTAAGAAAGAGAACAGAGAAGAATACTTGAGCTGTGTTTGCAATGATTGTTAGAGTTCTTCAGGGAATCAGGAAACATAGAGGGTACGTTAACAGGGGGCATTTTGCAATGGCCATCTTAGGCTTGCCTTCCAAAAGTCCGAGAGCCACATCTGAGATTTTTATGTGGGTTTTTTTTTTTCCTTTAGCGAAATGGATAAGGCAGGAGGCAGGTTGGGAATTACTTTCTTTGGAACCAAGAGTTTTGAGCTTAGGAAACTGGTGGAGTTCACCTATTATTGAAGGATAGATTTTATCGATTGGCGCAAGGAAGAAGCCTACTTAGCTGTTGACTGTTCGGTTCCTACCCCTTTCCTGCCAAGAACTCATGAGATTTTAACATTGGCAGAGAATTGCCCATCTACACTGGTGCTGCTAGAATCTGAGATCCTCTCTGTATTAAGAATGCCTCTGAACAGAAGGAACTATGGAGTCGGAATGCAGAGTTTAGCAGATTCTTTTCTCTTGTTTTGTTTTCTTTCCTTTGTCATGGTTTCTCCCAGTCATTATAATTCTTTTATGCGACATGACTAATGTGAAAATGTGTTTAATAGGATGTATTTGTATATCGGATTGCATGCTGTCTTGGGGAGGGAAGGGGAGAAAATTTAAAACTTATGGAAATGAATGTTGAAAACTGAAAATAAATAAATATTGAAAAAAATAAAAAGAATGCCTGTCAAGCTGGGATCATATATGTACCAAATCAGCCCAGCTTAGAGCTGCCGAAAGTACTTAGCGCCTCCAGATAATGGTTATTTATGGTGGGTATTTTATAATGATGATCAAGATAATTATAATCATCCTGAGTTAATATTTCTTGAATGCCCAGTTTAAGTTAGGTACTATCCAAAATGAGAAGGAAAAGCAAGACAAAAATAGCACTTTTATAGTATTTAGGGTCAACTTCATTTATTTTTAGTTACTTTAAGTAGATCTGTGATTGAATGCATACATGTGGATGGTGCATATTGTAACTCACCCACATCTTTTCATCCCCTTTTGACTTTTATTTATGTCCTCTAGGAGAGCCTCCACAATGGGTCCACCCCAAATGCAGGTGACTTTCGTTTAAATCGCATGATCCAGGCCTGGGATCATCCATCAATTACCCTTCCCTCACCACGACCAATACAAATCCTTTTTTATCTTTGATGATGTCCTTTATGACATTTCTCCTGCACAATTCTTCCTCCATAATATGCTCTCTCTCCATAGCCTTTTGGGTGACCTGAAACTTTAAGTCTTTGGAGACTGTAGATTTTTTTCTTCTTCTTTGAAGAGAATATCTGGGCATGGGAGATCATTCTGTCTCTAGGGATATGGATCATTACAAAGAGTCAACATGGTGTAAATGAAAGAGGACTAGATTAGGAATCAGGAGTTCAGGATAATTAATAATTAACTAATTTTATAACTAACAGCTAACTAATAATAACCTTAGAAATATTATCTCATTTGATCCTCACAGCACTAGAAGGTGGGTGCTATTATTGTCCCCAGTATACAGATGAGAAAACTGAAGCAGAGGTTAAGTGACATGTCCAAGGTCACATAGCGAATACATGTCTAAGGCTGAATTTGAACTCAGGTCTTCCTGACTCCGGATCCAGCTGTATAATTCATTCTGTCCTACCTTTCCATAGTTAGCTTCTAGTAATACTTTATACAGGGCAGCTAGAAGGCACCATGGCCATGGCAGAGATACTGGAGTGGTATGCCATTTCCTTTTCGAGCTCATTTTACAGATGAGGAAACTGAGGCAAATAGGGTGAAGTGACTTGCCCAGGGTCACACAGCTAGCCAGTGTCTGAGGCTCTGAACTCAGGAAGATGAGTCTTCCTGACTCCAGGCCCAGCCCTCTATCCACTGTGCCACCTAGCTGCCCATAATCCCTCTGTGATTATCTCCACTTTTTCCTGTACATATCTTCTTACTACATAGTTGTCTCCATACTGTCTCCCCGATTCGATTTTGAGTTCCTTGAGGGCAGATACTGTTTTTGCCTTTCTTTGAATCCCCAATACTTGTCACAGTGCCTGGCGTATAATAGGCCCTTAAAAATGCTTCTTGACTTGACTTGATAATCCTGCAAATACGGTAAGGAACCATGATTTTATAAGTTTCCTCCAGGAGCAGTTAGATATTGCAATGGATAGAGCATTGGGCTCTCTCAAGAGAAACTGAGTTCAAATGCAATCTCAGACTCTTACTAGCTGTGTGACCCTGGACAAGTCATTTAACCCTGTCTGCCTCAGTTAGTTGTCTCACCTATAAAATGAACTGGAGAAGGAAATGTCAAACCACTCCAGTGTCTTTGCCAAGAAAACCCCAAATAGGATCACAAAGAGTCAGACGTGACTAAACAACGATGACAAATTTCCTTCACCAATGAAGATCAAAACCCCTCCGGCTCTTAGTCATTGTATCCATGAGTTATTGTGGCTTAAATCTGTGGCCAACCTGGTGACCTCAGCTCTGAGTCAACCTCTCTGAACCTCTTTTTCTTTATCTATAAATGAGTAGGTTGGAATAGATGACCCTTTCAACTCTAAATCTTTGATACCATGAGTCTTTCCGAACTTAACTAGCCTGATTCTTGAATGAGACACCTACCATCAATCCCTAACTCTGTACTTGAAACCTCTCAGATTGATACAAGCTACTCGATCCTGTGCCCCTCTGGGATAGCCCGAAATAGCCTAGAGCCACCTCCATATCACCAGATAGCATCAGAACAGGATTTTGGTGGGGTGTTGAAGGTTAATCATTAGACATGCATTGAATCCTGGGTCTACATTTCTCTGGCCTGGCTATCCATAACCCAACCAAAACCAGAATCTAATTTCTGGGAAAGTTCCTTGTGAAATTATAGTCATGCCTGTTCCCTGGATGGAGAAGTCATCGTCACCTGAGTAAAACCTAATTTTATACATGATATAAACTATATACTAATATGATGTCATGGCAAATCAGCATAATAGGATATAGCCTCTTTTCAGAACAGATACTTTGCTTTATTTTTCCAAATTAAGTCCTGTAGATCTAATTACAAATGGAGAAATGATATGCATTAACTTTCAATTCAAATCAACAAGCATTTGAAGCAACAAGCATTAATCACTTATTATGTGCTGGGTACAAAGGCAATAAATAGAAATAATCTCTCCCCGCTGGGATCCTTTATTCCTCTGGAAAGATTCTAGAGATATAGATATATACACATACACACATATATATACATATACACACATATACATATATACACATACAGAGACATACATATAGAAATATATACACACACACATATATATACATATACACACATATACAAACATACATATATACACATAGAGACATACATATAGAAACACATACACACACATATATATGCATATCTGTAAATGAAAAATAATTTGAGTACAAAGAACTAAAAATGAGAAGATTCTTTAGGAAATAGGATCTGAGATGGCCTTGAAAGAAAGTTAGGGGTGACTTAATTTACCACTTCCAGTGTCACTTAATCTGGGATCCAGGATCCCTAAAGGGTCCATGAGTAGATGTTGCAACAATTCGGCTAGCAGCTGTTGTGTGGGGGTGAAAGACCAACACAAGACAACAAGAATGCTGCCAGCACAGATTCTTTTGATCTGCTTTACTAAGGAAAGCAATGTTAAGGGGTTAACAATCTTATTTCAATCCAACATACAAATATCATTCACTTAGTTGGGGTGGGGGGAAGCCAGCACCCTGAACTTCAGAGCAAATACAAACAAATTACAAACATCAACAGTCAGACCTTGTCTGATTCAAATCTCAATGCATAGTCACCAGGGTTTAACAAAGTCCCAACATCTGGGTTTACAAGCTGGGGTGCTCTTAACAGCTGCCCAGAGTCTCTTCCAGTCACCTACCACTCTAACAGTGAGAGCCCCAAGCAAACAGCTCTGTTCTCTCTTTTTATACACCCTTCAGTTGTCATCAAATGTCATCTGAGTGATCAGAACTTAGGCTCCTACTATTGGCTCTGGTCTTAGCCACTCCGCTTAGGACCCCGAGGGCTTCACACCCACATAGGCTTAGCACCTAGTAGATAGAGATTTGGGCATGGGGTTTTGCACCTAGTAAGGTTCAATCAAAGACACTTAATTTATCATTCCAAAACAACAAGGAAGTCCCACCTTAGTTACCAGTGCAGTAGATTTTAGAGTATCTTTGAATTTGGTTTTTAAAAAATGTTTATAATTATATTTCAGCATAATTGGTTTCCTTTATAATCCTATATATTTTATTCTGTGCCTTTAGAAACTCTAGTCTACAAAGGGTTGGGTAGGTTTCCTCAGACTGCCAAAGGGGTCCATGACACAAAGAAGGCTTAAAAAACCCCTGCCTTAGAGAACAAGAGAAAGGATGCTAAAAGGGTCACAAATCCAGAGCTAAATTTAGACTTTAATTCAGTTGCTTCAGAGAGGTTTGTCCAGAGCCACATGGCTACTGAGCATCTAAGGCAGGATTTGAATTCGGCTCTTTCTGAGTCCCAGTTTAGGACTTTCTCCACCACACCGGAGTGCCCTCATTTCATAGCTTTCTGCAAGGCCTATGAATCCTGCCCCCATAGTGTTTCTTACAATCATCTTCTCCTTTTTGTCCACCTCTCAATCACTGAATGAGCATTGCTTCAGCCAACCTAAGTCCTGTTAAACACTTTAGCTTGAAAAGGCCAAAAAAAAAAATTGTTAATTAAAAAAAAAAGGCCAGAGCCCCCCACTGCATCCTGGGCCATCTCCTGTTGTCCTGATCAATATCTGGCCACTGAATCCAGCTGGCTCTGAAGGACAGAGTGTGACTGGTGACTTTGCACAGCTCTCCCTCACTTAAATCCAATTCACTTGTACGTCATGGCATCCTCCCCATGATGTCATGGTCCTCTTCGAGAACGAAGCAGCAGCAGCAGCAGCACTACCCTAGCTCATTGCTTCTCATCTTTTCTAACAGTGTCCCTAACTCCAGGTACTCACCACCACCACCACCAGTCTCTATACAATCAAGTCAGTCTTCCCATACCACAGCACCACCCATGTGAAACAGCTCAAAAACTCTCAGTGGTTCCCTATTGCCTGCTGAATTCAGTCTAGATTCTTTAACTTGGGTTCAAGGCCCTCTATGATTTCATCCCAACCAAATTCTTTGTTTTTATCTTCTAATAATCTTTTACATGGGCAGCTAGAGGCACAGCAGCCTGAAATCAGGAAGACCTCAGTTCAAATACAGCCTCAGGCACTTGATATTTGAGTTACCCTGGGCAAGTCACTTCACCCTGTTTGCCTCAGTTTCCTCATCTGTAAAATGATCTGGAGAAGGAAATGGCAAACCACTCCAGTATCTTTGCCAAGAAAACCCAAAAAGGGGACACAGAGAGATGGACACACCTGAACAACAATACTTTATACAGACCTTAAGCTGTAACTAAACTGAATAAGATGTGCCTTTGAAAATACTTTTTCTTTAGTCTGGAATACTTCCTCTTCCATCTCCACCTGTCCAATTCCCACCCATCTATCAGGGCTGAGCAAAGATGCTCTCTGCTTCATGAATCTTTCTCTGAGCCCTTCAATCACTTGTTTTTACCTCTCGTGGCAGTTATATTCAACCTTACATTCCCTACGTGTATGCCCATCTTGCTTCTTTTACTACTAATAATGACTGACATTTACATAGCACTTTTAGTTTTGCAAAGCACTTTACAGGCTCTCGTCTGATCCTCACAACAACCCTGTGAAGTGGGTACTACAAATGTTATAATCTCCATTTTACAGATCATAGCTCTACAGCCAAAAGGGACCTCAGAGGCCATCAATCCAGCTCTCTCACTTTACAGATGAGGAAACTCAGGCGCTGAGAAGTTCAACAACTCGATCATTCCCCAATAAAGAAGTAATCCGAAGACACGAACAAACAGTTCTCTAAAGAACTGCAAAATTTGGATAACCACGTGAAAAATGCTCCAAAGCACCAATAATAAGAAAAATGCCAATCAAAGTAATACTGAGGTTTCACTTCACACTTAACAAATTGGCGACGATAGCAAAAGATGATAATATTCAATATTGGAGGGGTTTCTAAAATATAAGCCCTTGAGTCTAAAATAAATTAAATTTAGAAAGAAAAAAAGAAAATATAGGCCCACTCATACATTGTTGGTGAACCTGTGACTCCTGCATGACTTTTCTGGAAAGCAATTTGGAATTGTACAAATGAAGTGATTGAAATGTCCAAGGGATTCCATTGCTACCCATATACCCTAAGGAAGTTATTGACAAAAAGAGAGGTTCCATGTATACCCAAATATTTTTGTGGTAGCAAAGAATTGGCAACAAAGTAGTTACCTCTTGTTTGAGGAATAGCTAAACTAATTGTGGTGCAGGAATGGATAGAATGCTACTGAAGCTACTAGAAATAATGAATGTGATGAATAAAGAGAATCATGGGAAAACTTGCATGAACTGATGCAAAGTAAAATAAAAAGAGTCAAGAAAGCAATATGCCAAGTGAGTACAACAATGTATATAAAAAGAACAACAACCACAAAACAATAAAAAATGAATGTTGTAAAATCATAACGAACAAGAGCGGCTCCAAAGGAGAGAGAGAAGACACCTCTTTGTTATTGTTGTTGGTTAGTCATTTTCAGTCGTGTCCAACTCTTCATGGCCCTTTTGAGGTTTTCTTAGCAAAGATACTAGAGTGGTTTGCCTTTTCCTTCTCCAGCTCATTTTACAGATGAGGGACCTGAGGCAAACCGGGTTAAATGGCTTACCCAAGGTCACATAGCTAGTAAGTGTCTGAGGGTGGATTTGGACTCAGGTCTTCCTGACTCCGGGGCCAACACTCTATCCACTGCATCACCTACTTGCCCCTAAAGACACTCCTACCCCATTCTTTTGCAGAGTTGGGATGTCCACAAGTGTTGTAGGCTGCATATATTTTCAGACTTTTTTGATGTATTGATCAGTTATGCCATTTTTTTCTCTTTTTTACTTTTTTTCTTTAAAAATGCTATTTGTTCTTGGGGATAGCTCTCTGGAAGGGGAAGGAAAGGGATACTAAAATAAGCTATTTAGATGATATAAGAAAAAAATACAATAACCATGTATTTTTCAAAAATAAATGTGATAAAATTACAAGGAACAAGCTTATATATATGTGTGTGTATGTGTTTCTATATGTATGTCTCTATGTGTGTATATGTATGTTTGTATATGTGTGTGTATATGTATATATATATGTGTGTATATATTTCTATATGTATGTCTCTGTATGTGTATATATGTATATGTATATGTGTGTATATGTATATATATGTGTATGTGTACATCCTCTTCCAGTTTATTTTTGGGTGCGGCATAGCTGATGAAGGAGTCACTCCCGTGCTTGACACCCCCTTGTAGGACACAGCTTCTCAGTTGGTACTCTGGGTCAAATAGGTTGCTCCTCAGGGTTGGCTCCTCGCAAGACTTACCAGTTTTTTGCTGCTGAAGGGACCCCTGAAGGCGCTCACAACCGTTTTGGAGCTCACATGGTCATAAATTGGTCCATTGCATCTCTGGTACTCATTCACTTAATATCAGGAAAGAATAAACATGACAGAGAGGGGTGTCATGTGTTCATGGACATATGGCAGCTGAGTTGGGGGAAGGTTCCACCACCAAAGGGCTCATGGCAGTTCTTCCTCCTTGAAAGCCGTCAGGGAGAAGACAGGGAGTGTTCCTCCCATTTAAGGCCTTTGTATGCATCCTTACTTCCAGCTCAGCAGCCAATTAAAAGGCTTTTCATCACCATATGGTGAACTGATGAAAAATAGTACGTTCTCTGAAGTGAGCAGGGAAAGGGACTCGTATTTCACAATTGTGAAGAAAGTTTACCAAACCTCCATGTAGATTAGTAGGAGACAGGGTATAGTATGCATACTCTAAAGCCTGGCTACTCATTGGCCAGTCCCCCATCACATTTGTAAAATGAATGAGTTATTAAATTTAAGTCATTATTTGGGATTTTTTTTCTTTTAATCAGGAGAGCTAAATAGAAATTTGGTAGAGAAAAAACTTCCTTAATTTCTATTACATTGTAGACATTTTGTCATCTGAAGTTTTTTTAGTGTGTTAATTTTCTATCCTTATTTAATATTTTTACTGGTTATATAATTAACCTAAGCAATATCTAACATTTATGTAGCACTTTAAGATTTACAAAACTCTTTCTTCATAAGAACCCAACGATTCAGACAATATAATATGATGATTCCCATTTTGCAGGTAAAGTAACTCAGGCTCAGAAAATTAAATAATTTACTTAAGGTCATGCTGCTAGAAATACAAGAACCATAGCTAGAACTAGGTCTTCTGCTTACTAAACCATATTTCTCTCAAATATACAACATTCTTAGGTCCTATGACCTAGTGTCTTCACCTAGATTCATTCCAATTTATAATTGTTATATTTCTCGCCCCAGATTATGACAAGCTTTCTACCACTTCACTGTCCTTACCAAAGCCTGACTTCCATTGTCTTGAATGACCTTTGATATGAGTCTCCATATTCTTTGTCCCTTCTCTGCCCCACCCCCATGGGACCTCTCATCCTTAGGTAGCCAATATTCTTATATTCCCTTTTGTCCCCTTGAGAAACCTCCTTTAGGGAAAAGAGCTGACAAACTCATACTTTGCCTTTTTCCCCATCAAGATATACTTCCTAAGAAATATATGTGGTCACCTGGAACCAAGTTTCTCTCTAGGGCAGCTGATTCCCTCTCTAAAGCCGGCTCTCCCTTCCATTGGTGCTGTCTAACTGGAACCTTTCCATCATGGCACCAGCGAACTGTCACCACGCTATCTAGTGTTTACTTTTAATTTGCTCTGAAACTAGTAGAGATGAGAACAGCTACCAGATGAATTTTAATAATTTGGTAGCCAGTGACTTTTATCAGAGAACTGGAAACCAGCCAAATGACTGTCCTATTATTTCTTGATTATCACATTCTTAATTCAAATTCAATGCATATGCTGGAAGGAGAAAGGGGAGGGTTGACTTAGGTTTTTCTTTACTGTACGTGGGCAGCCCTACCTACAGCTGCTGAGTATTCAGAACGCAGATGTGTCAGAAGCTGGAACTGTCACTAAGTGAGTAATACAAATCCTTTTGCGGTAGAAGATATTGCTGGATAATCCGTTTGCCTTCTAATTTCCAGTCAAAGTTGGGGTGGAGGAATGGGGTGGGAGAGGAAGTTAAATACTCGAAAGTTTGCGGGGAAAACTTTCTTCATTCTTGTTCCCTTGTAGACATCCTAAAGAGCTTCCCAAATGTGATGATTTGCCCTGCTTGGTTAATATGCACAAATGTAAACTGTGTTGCATGTATCCGGTTATTGGGTAGCCAACACATTACATATATACAGTTGCCATGGTAAACATCAAAAAGTCAGATGACTTACATAATTCCAAATGTCTATAATGACAATGTTGAATCGCCTTCATTTTTATGTCAGTCGCAAAGTTTCATGGCAGACAAAACAGGAGTGAAGATGCCAAGTGGTTGTTGAGGGGAGGGGTGGTTTAATGTGTAGTCAGAGGAGAAATAAAAGGGTTGAGCGTATTATGTACTTGAAACGAAAAGCAAGAGCTGCAGATAATAAAGAATCCTCTCTGATCTATCATGTATATGAGAATGCCCATTCTATTCTGTATTTATTAAATTCACAATGAAGAGAAAAATTTTTTAATGGTAAGGGGGTCTTTCGGGATATTTCTGTGGCTAGCACCATTTCCGGCATTTCTGATGCATAATAAATGCTTGCTGGTTAATTGACTGTACAACGACAAACAACAACACAGTTGCCTTGGTGCAGTGGAGAGAGCTTTGGATTTGAAGTCAAAGATCTGAGTTGAATCTCAGTTCTGAACTGTTTCCTGGCTGCACAACTCTGCGCTTCAGTTTCTTAATCTATAAAATGGGGGGAATTTACCTACCTCACAAGTCAGTGTACAAGCATTTATTAAGCAACCACTTCTGTAGAAGCTGAGACTTGAAGGAAGCCAGGAGGCGGAGATGAGGAGGGAAAGCACCCCAGGAATGCAGGACGGCCAGGAAAAATACCCCAGGATCTGGATGCAAGGAACAGAAAAGGAGATTGCTAAGTATCTGGTGGGGAGTAAGATATGGCACTGGAAAGGTAGGAAGGGCCAAGTTATGAAGGACTTTGAAGGACCAACGAACTATTTTATGTTTGATCCCAAAGTGATAGGGAGCCATTGCAATTTATTGAGTGGGGATGGTGGAGGGAGAGCCATGATCAGACCCATGCTGTGGGAAGATTAATCTGACAGCTGAGTAGAAAACGGGCTGGACTAGAGAGAGTCAGGAAGCAGGAAGAGCAAACCGAAGGCTGTTGCAGTGGTCTAGATATGAGGTGATGAGGACCTGCACCAATGTGATGGCTCTGTCGAGTTAGGAGGATTGGATGAGACCATTTACCTTTACAAAGATCTCTGTAAACTTTAACGTACTATGTAGATATTAGCTATTATTACCATGTTAACTGCCCTTTTGGCTTTAGTGACCCTCAGTGTCTCAGTAAGGGAAGCCCCAAGCAATTAGCCCAATTTACACTTTCACATGCATAATTACATGGTCACTTTTTTATTCAATGAAAGTTAGCAATAAAATCTGCAACGCCTAAAGTCATACAGTGTCCCTTCAAAGCCAATCAAATGTATCAGTTATAATCATTTGCTCAGACAGATACAGAGGTTCTTTTGGGGGTCACAATCTACTTCTCCCTGCCCCTCCCACCCCATCCAAATAGCTTGAATATACCACAGCTTGGAAGATACGTTCTTAGAATTTAAAGAAAAGCAGAGATGGTCTGGAATTTTAACTAGGCTGTGAGTGCTGAGTCAGCATTTATGTAACAGATCATACTTTCTTCATATCAGCCCTCAGAGGCAAGCTACAGTGTGGTTCTCCTCCAGGTACAGAGAGGGAAATGATTTCCCCAGGATACCCCAGTGAGTCGGTGGCAGAGACACTAATAGAATTCCTTCCATTTCCACTCCAGTGCTCAGGCCCTACTTTCTGCAGGTAAAAATCACTTCCGGTTACAATGAAGAGGCTAGGCAAGGGAATGCCTTTCTTTCTGAGAGAGCTCTGCTCCACCAGGATATAAACGAAGCAGTGATAAGGCCCCATTCTGCATTCTGGTGGGGACTGCCTGAATTCCAATAAATGTCAAACAAGGGACTCTGAGAAACAGCACATTGTCTATAAGACCAATATTCTTCCTCTAGCCACACCATCTCCTAGGCTCCTGTCACAATCTAGTTTCCAGTTGACAGTTAAATTGTACTGAGAAGTATGTAATAAGAATCTATCAGAAGAAGAGAGGGATGAGATTTTGATCAGGGTAGATCCTGATTCTTCCAAGGAGTCCCCCCCAAAAAAGCAGGATGTGATTACAGGGTATAAGCCTTTGTTTGGAGGTATCTAAGGGGCAATTTCCCACAGAGAGTATGGGTGTGTCCATTGGCACCTTGCTGAGCAGACCCAGAATTCCTGGTTGGCTTCCTGGGACTCAGGCTGCCTCCAAGATGATCACCTGACTAGGACTCAGGAAGACAATGTCCTTTCTGGGCGAGGGCTTTTCCATATAAGCTGATGGACCATTTTGTTTTCACCTCTTCTTAATCAAAAGCTAAACCTGCCCAAAACAGAGTACAGAAGATACGTGTGTGTGTGCATGTGTGTGTGTGTGTGTGTGTGTGTGTTTTAAGGGAGTGAGGTAAAGGAAGAAAGAGAAAATCCATTCAATTATGTACTCTTCCCCCCCCACCCCAAGGAACTAGAAAGGGATACGTGGGGTAGAAGTATGTGGTTGTCTCCTTGCAGGTGCTTGCAGGAAAGGAGAAATCCTGAGAATCCACTTTCCCCAGCAAAGAGAGACCAGCCCCTGGGGCCCTGATAGATTTCCCACAGAAATATTCCATGGCAGAGGCAGGCATGTGTGTGCCCACTTAGCCTGAAAGAGAAGTTTTTAGATGATGTGCATGAACCCCAGATTCCTGTGTATAAGAGGGCATACTGTAAATTCCTCAGGTCATGTCATTCTGGAATCTACCCTTCTAGCCAGAGAAAGAAATTTTCCTGGGCAGTGCCAGCTTTAGGGGGTGGCTCAGAAGTAACCCCAAATTTGAGAGCTCCTGAGTTTGTGTTAGGGGGTATGGATTTCTAGAGAAAGCAGCACGTTCGTTGGAGAAAGAAAAGGACCGTCTATACATATTCTGACTTGGAGAGCAAAAACAGTGAGTTATTCAATCAGGGCAGCCCCAAAACATGTGTTTGCCTTCTGAGGGCAATCCAAACCACAGGGGATTGCTACATTTGAGAGTGGGGTATAGGAGCCTATGGGAGGGACTGGGCTCCACAAGAATGCCAAAGGGATGCCCTGAGGGCAAGCCCCAATTCAGTTCCCTCCAGACTGAAAATGATATGGTAGATGATGTGAGTGTTTTATGTGTTTCTTATCTGTTTACCAGCTCCTCTGAGCCCTTTAATTCTTCTGCCCTTTCTTTGGGGGAAAATAAAAATCGTCCTTCTCATTTATTTGCCTTGCTACTTTGAGTGAGTATACAGCAGCTGAGATCCCATTTCCCCCATTTGGGGAAACCTAGACATGATCCAATGCTAGGTGGCAGAGTTGATAGAGTGCTGGCTGAGTCAGGAAGAATCAGCTTTCTGAGTTCAAATCCAGCCTCGGACACCTACTAGCTATGTGACCTTGGGCAAGCCGCTTAACCCTGTTTGGCTCAGTTTCCTCACCTATACAATGAGCTGCAGAGGCAGCTAGGTGGTACAGTGAGTAGAGCACGGGCCCTGGAGTCAGGAGGACGTGAGTTCAAATCTGGCCTCAGACACTCACACACTTACTAGCCGCGTGACCTCGGGCAAGTCACTTAACCCCAATTGCCCCGCCTTCCCCCCTCCCAAAAAAAAAAAAAAAGAACTGCAGAAGGAAATGGTAAACCACGCCAGTATCTTTGCCAAGAAAGCCCCAAATGGTGTCGCAGAGTCGGACACAGTTGAACAGCAACAATAGCAACCGGCACGATCGAAAGATAATCTGTATTTAGAGATTTTTTTCCTGAAGTAACTCCAAGTGGGGGCAGAGCCAAAGAGGAAGAACGGACCTCACTCCTCAAAGGGCCCTGGGAGGAAGGAAAAAGCATTAAGCGCCTGCGCACGAAGCACTTCACAAATACTATTTCATTTGATCTTCACAACAACCCAGAGGTAGGCGGCATTACTATCCCATTTTATAGGAAACTGAGGCAGACCCAGATCAAGTGACTTGCCCAGGGTCACACGGCTAGAACGTGTCTGAGGTCAGATTTGAAATTAGGTCTTCCTGACTCCAGATGAAGTGGTCTGTGTACTATCTGCCCTGGACCACAGGTCACACCGCCATTTGGATGATGCTACTGCCTGCCTTTGAGGGAAAAGGACAATCCTTGGGCACACTTCTCTGAATCAGAGCACAGGCAGCGTGGGCAAGCCCATCCATATCTTGGTTTCAAACAGTTGTGCTAAAGCATGAAGTTACAGAGTCAGAAAACACCGGATGGCTTTGTGTGTTCTTTGTTCTTTTCCTCTTGAGGCATTTGGTTAATTATTTGTATTTCCTTCCTCACTTGTGGGACAATTACCACCTGACTTCCTCCCTCTTGATATTAGCAGCCTCTGAAACCCTAGCTAGCCTAGTGGACGAATGCACGCTCACACCTTGCCATCTTAGTAGGACCTGCCACAGCTGGTGTTTACCTGGTCTAACCTTTGAGAAGCCCGGGTCATCTCATCATCAGACTCCTAGCAAGACTTGGAGCTTTGATATCAGAATCTAACTGAAGCAATTAGAGTGTGGGAGAAGCGCTGCACAATCTCTCATTAGGAATGGCAGGATGCTGAAGCAAAGCACAGGCCAATCTGGACCTGCAAGGAAGCACTTAGAAACCACCACATGTACCAACCTCTCTGGAGGCCCCTCGAACCAGCCCCCCTCCCAACTGGAGCCCCTGCTGCTGCTACCTTGGGAACCATCGCAAAACAAAGAAACAAAAACGTGGGAGTTTTGAGAGAATCTTTGAGTTCCTACTGAAGCTGTGAAAAGCAGGGAAGGAAGGAAGGAGGGAGGGAGGGAGGGAAGGAAGGAAGGAAGGGGGAAAGAAGGAAGGGGGAAGGAAGAAAGGAAGGAAGGGGGGAAGGAGGGAAAGAGGGAAAGGAAGAAGGAGGAAAGGAAGGAGGGAAGGAAGGAAGGAAGGAAGGAAGGGGGAAAGAAGGAAGGGGGAAGGAAGGAAGGAGGGAAGGAAGGAAGGAAGGAAGGAAGGAAGGAAGGAAGGAAGGAGGGAGGGAGGAAGGAAGGAAGGAAGGAGGGAGGGAAGGAAAGAAGGAAGGGGGAAAGAAGGAAAGGGGAAGGAAGAAAGGAGGGAAGGGGGGAAGGAGGGAAAGGAAGAAGGAGGCAAGGAAGGAGGCAAGGAAGGAGGGAAGGAAGGAAGGAAGGAAGGAAGGAAGGAAGGAAGGAAGGGGGAAAGAAGGAAGGGGGAAGGAAGAAAGGAAGGAAGGGGGGAAGGAGGGAAGGGGGAAGGAGGGAAAGGAAGAAGGAGGAAAGGAAGGAGGGAAGGAAGGAAGGAAGGAAGGAAGGAAGGAGGGAAGGAAGGAAGGAAGGAAGGAAGGAAGGAGTGGGGAAAGAAGGAAGGGGGAAGGAAGGGGGGAAGGAGGGAAGGGGGGAAGGAGGGAAAGGAAGAAGGAGGCAAGGAAGGAGGGAAGGAAGGAAGGAAGGAAGGAAGGAAGGAAGGAAGGAAGGAAGGAAGGAGGGAAGGAAGGAAGGAAGGAGGGAGGGAAGGAAGGAAGGAAGGAAGGAAGGAAGGAAGGAGGCAGGAACATGCCAGGCACTGTGCTAAGCACTGGAGATACAAATACAATCAAAAAGGAAGACAGTCCCTGCCTTCAGGAAGTTTCCATTCTAAAGGGGGGAAACAATACACAGAGAAGAGCCGAAAAGCAAGCAGGGAGGAGGAGTGGGATAGACTCCCAGTCCAGGCTGGCCTTCATAGAAATCCTCTTATCATAAAATATCCCAAATTTCCATTTTGCTGCTCCAAATTCTAACTATTCTACGTTCATTTGAGTTAATAATCATTCTCTTTTAAAAATGCAAATGCCTGTGGGAGGGATGTTGGACCATTCATCATTTACATCCTAATATGAAATAGTTTAATCAGCTTGCTCTACCACCTGAGAACCAAGGTCCACTGCCCTGAAATGAGTCTTAGGGCAGCATAACATGGGGGCTGAGTACTTGATATTCTCAGGAGTGGGAAAAGGAACGTACAAAGGGAAGCGGTAGGACGCCAAAGGCAAAACCACCTACTTCAAAACGCTGCCCAGGGCCAGCCCTTTGCCTATGAACTGGGAAGAAACTTCTTTTCACCCTTTCCCTCCACATTGTTTGACATCCCACTCCCAAGACAAGCTAGTTCTCTCATTGCTATAGTTTACCTACACTTGTAAATTAAGTATATTTTTATGGTTTGGCCTGGGAAACTAACCCCTACTCATAAATTATTTCAATGAGCAAAAAGGTTCAATTTCTAAATAATAAACTTTAAAATAAACTTTGGGAACACAACCTTTCTCCCAGTTGAGGACTGTTTGCTTGTCCTCTAGATCACACAGCTGCTTAGTAGGGTTATTGTGAGGATCAGATGAGATAATATATGTAAAAACCACTTAGCACAGTGCCTGGCACATAGTAGGTGCTTAATAAATGTATGTTTCCTTCTATTTCACACACACACACACACACACCCCACACACACCCCCACACCACACACATACACATACACACCCTTGCCCAACAGTTTCCTAAACATTAAGCAGAATTTTCTAAACCCACCTTCTTTAAGATAGTAGAAGACTTCTTATTTCCAGCAGTTAACTGTCAACAGTGCCTTTACAACACTTTGTAAGGATTTCCTCAGGTAAGACTCCAAACTAGGAAACTCCGCCTCCAATGGTTGGAACGGTCTTAAAAGTCACCTGGATTTTTTTTATCTGTTTCTGAGCAAGGGAGTCAGAGCTAATCCTCCCCTCCTCCCCCTCACCCCCTCCCTCCACTCCCACCCCCCAGTAGTTTCTCAGTCACCAAGTGAAAATGAACAGGTAACATAAAAAGTTAAGAAGGTGAGAGAACATTATTACTCTTGTCAACAATAAAATCTGCTGCTGATCTTCAGTTGTGAAGACAGGCACATCAATTATTTATAGAATACAGATTGTTAAATATTAAATACTTGAGCCTGGGACAGTGTGAGGGTAAAACTCCAGAGTGTGAACTTGTCAAAATCGTAAAAATGGTATCTCTGCACAAGGGTGGAATGCACCTACATTTATTGCTTCTTTTATTGCACTATAAATTAAGAGGAAAACTTATGGTGTGTCATTTTCAAGTTTTAAGTGATATGCATTATCTTAGTGACAGCATCTGTCTATATTTAACTCTGCTTAGCAAATAGCTACTGGCCCACTCATCTAGAGCTATTAACTATTTATGCTGGGCAAGTAGTGAAATATAATGAATTCATTTATTTTACTCCCCTCGTACCACTTAGGGAATAGGTGGGCTAGTTTTTTTTTAAATATATATGTATATACACATATATGTGTACATATATATATTTATGGGCTAGTAAATTTTTGTAGTTACTTGCAAGTCTGGTTTAATCTTTACCTAAAGATCTATTTTCATGAAGGCAACATTGCTTCTTAAAGGCTCCTAAAAGTCTCATTTAGCAGCAACTGATTTTAATATTTACATGATACCGACATCCTTCAGCTTACCCTTGTTTGCCACTGGGCTAAATTTTTCATGCAAATTTTAAAATTTGAATGACCAGCTCTTGTCCCTGAGGGCTCATAGCCTCAGGGATCTGGTTTACCTTCCATAATAAAAGGTGTCTTTTGTTTCTCTTCTTACACAGCATATTTATTCATCTGATGTGGTTTCTCCCTCAAAAATAAAAAAGTGAAATTTTGAACTAGGGCCAATGACGTCTTGAGTCTGGAACCACTAGTCCCTGCTCCAAATACAAACTCTGCCGGCTAGGGTAGGTGGTCCCCTGCTCGATCTATAAACATAAAGATATAAATTATGCATGAAATTAGCTCTTTTTCAAATTGCTGCTAGAATTATGAATGTTTGCATTAGCTTTAAGATTTTGGAATGAATTCTGTAAAAATCTCCACTTTGGTTAGGAGGCAAACTTGCGATTTCATCTTATAACAATTTAAACTTTGATTACATCCTTTACTATTCAGGAACTCCACAGAGATATTAAACACAGAAGTTAATCTGACCTGCAGGATGAATAATTAGTCAAAATCATGGAAAAGCCATTGGAACACAGCAATGAAATCAATATATTGTTTTTATAGTGCACTTTCCCTCTGGGCAGTTCACAGTATTTCTACCAACATGAATTCATTGCTTTGCCTGTCAGGCCCTGCTGAAATTGAATTCTGGTTGGAATTATTCTATTCATTTTAAAGATAGGAAAACTGAGGTCACAGGATCACAGATTTAGAGCCGTAAGGAACCATAGAGATCACTGAGTCCAATCCTCTCATTTTTTTTAAAAAAGGAGGAAACCAAGGCATAAAGAGGTCAAGTGACTTGTCCATGATCACACAACTAGTGGGATATGAACTCCAAGTCCAGGGTTCTGTCCACCATTGCTCAGAGGGGCCAGGTAATCACTGAAGAAGAAGGAAGAAATATTAAGAAGGAAAAAGCAGTAATGAGATGGAGAAAAGGAAAAGCACAAAAGAAGCTGAAATGGCATCCCTAAGAAGCATTTAGAGAATGCAATTTACTGGGGGATTAATGATGATAATGGTGGTGGTGGTGGTGGTGGTGGTGGTGGTGGTGGTGGTGAGGATGATGATGATGATGGTGGTGGTGATGGGGAGGATGATGATGATGATGGTGGTGGTGGTGGTGAGGATGATGATGATGGTGGTGGTGGTGGTGGTGAGGATGATGATGATGATGGTGGTGGTGGTGGTGAGGATGATGATGATGAGGATGATGATGATGATGGTGGTGGTGATGGGGATGATGATGATGATGATGGTGGTGGTGGTGGTGAGGATGATGATGATGATGGTGGTGGTGGTGGTGAGGATGATGATGATGATGGTGGTGGTGGTGGTGAGGATGATGATGATGGTGGTGGTGGTGATGGTGAGGATGATGATGATGATGGTGGTGGTGATGGGGAGGATGATGATGATGATGGTGGTGGTGATGGGGAGGATGATGATGATGATGGTGGTGGTGATGGTGAGGATGATGATGATAGCTTGCATTTATATAGCACCTATTAGGTGCCAGGCACTGTGCTAAGCACTTTACAAATATTGTCTCACTCGATCCTCAAAACAACCATGGGAGGGAGGTGCTAGGATTATGCCCATTTTATAGATGAGGAAACTGAGGCAAACAGAAGTTAAGTTGACTTGCCCAGGGTCACACAGCTAGGAAGTATCTGAGAATTTATCCAAGAAGTTAGTGGAGTTGGTGTCTAAGGAAAGGGGAAAACCCAAGAAAGTAATTATGGGGAACATTGATCCTTGGGGTTTTTTTTGTTGTTGTTGAATTTGCAGGGCCCTTGGTGCATTTATTGAAAGCTGTCCCTGTTTCCTAGTTGCTGTTGCTGCTACTGTGGCTACCCGCCCACCTATCCACTGGCAGGGGTGGTGGCTACTTGGATTTTCTTGGGCCAGTGGAGAAAGATGTTTTATTGTAATTGGAATGGGGAAAGAAATTACCTTTAAAATGATTTTTTCAAAATGTTTTACACAACTATTTATGAATAGCCTTTTGTTCCCCAAGGCAGAGAGCACACTTGGGAGCAGACAGGGAAAATGTACAGAAAATGCAATAGAACAGATTTCCCTAGGACTGAGACTCAAATATCCAGTATTAATAACCCTCACCTACTTCTCTAAAGCCTAGGAAGGAAGGAAGGAAGGAAGGAAGGAAGGAAGGAAGGAAGGAAAGAAGGAAGGAAGGAAGGAGGAGAGGAAAGCAGGAAAGGAAAGAAGAGAAGAGGAGAGGAGAAGAGAGGAGAGAAGAGGAGAGGAGAGGAGAGGAGAGGAGAGGAGAGGAAAGGGGAAGGAAAGAGGAAGGAAGGAAGAAAGAAATGTGTAGGGTAATTTTGTCCCAGATCTTTCCCTCCAAGTCATGAACATAATAGATTTGACTTTTTACGTTGTGTGCCCCCCTAAGAAGCATAAAAGAAAGGTTACACTGGCATGCAGCTAAAAAAGAGTTTAATTAATCCCAAAGTGTGTGCTTCATTTGGAAAGTGCATCACAAAAGAATCCTGTGTTTACTGAACTAGATTCTTAGGGCCATTATGTCTCCACCAGTGACAAGATTTTTCTGAGGGAGCGTCCTCCCTTGTGGTCAGGAAGGCATTGCCATTAAAAATAAGATCTACACAGGGAACAATGATGAAAGATGCTGAAGAGGCAGCCACTCTCCCCTTGGCAGAAGTAATTGGTGCCCTGGCATTTGTGGAAAGATGCCTAACTTTTCATCCTTCTAAGTTCTCCTGTGCTGCCTTTGCCAAGCCTGGCATTCCCTGGACAACTAACAGGAATGGACTGGGGGTGCTCAGAGCCTGGCACATTCAGAATTCAGTGGCTGAGTAACAGCCCTTTGACCACCCTTGATTTGAAAGCAACTATCCCTCTCATGTCAATAGACATGACTCTTGGCCCGTCAGAAGCTGGCTTCCTTCTATAATGACAGTTAGACTTCAACTGAACTATGTAAATTAAATGACCGATCAGCTCAATTAGTCGTTAGTCAATTAATCAATTGATTAATTCAATCCCAAAAAGCAGGTGTTAAACATCTACCTGATGTGAGACAGTATACAAGATGTTGGGGAACAAAAACAAAAATGGAACCATCTCTGCCTTCAAGGGGTTTACATTCTTTTGAGAGGAAACAACGTGAATACAGATAAGTAAACACAAAATAAATCAACATGCTTTTTTTTTTTTAGGAAGAACACTTACAGCTGGGAGGATCATGGAGGAGAAAGGAGCTAGGGTTTTTACAAGGTGAGGAGGGAGAACATTCCAGGAATGGAAGACACTGTGTGCAAAGACCTGGAGGTGAGAGATAAAATCTGGTATGGATGGCAACTTCAAGTGGCTTGTTGAGCTGGAAAGAAGGGCATGATGGACTGGTGTTTCTATTGCTGATACTAAGACACATTAGGATTTCATTCTCACTGACATTTGCTTTGTTCTAGTTATACAGAAACAGCTTAGAAACCTAGAGCAGGAGTTCGTTCATGGGCATTTGAGGACAAGCCCCCAGTTTTTCGGTGACTGGCCCTGCCCATGAGCAATGACTGTGAGTTTGTGGCTGACACAAAAGAGGAAAGAACTAAAAATACTTATCAGTCACCCTGCCAAAGCTCTACTGTGCTCGGAATGTACCAGACCAACACGATGCAGAATTTACTGAGAGTAAGAGGAATATGATTAAGTGTTAAGGTACAAGTCCTTTTAATCCTTCAATTTCTTCTTCAGTGGGGGGGGGGGGGGCTATCAAGAAAAAGGAATGGAGCACCCAGTGCTACAAGAGATACTTCTCTAGCTCTTCTGTATATCCCATTCCATGCCCCCCCATTAGCATTGGTGCACTATAGAGCAGTGAGATGGGAACCACCAGAAGCCACAGACCACTAGTCCAACACTGAGTGAGGTTTCTCTCCCCTGCCCCTACTTTCCTACTTGAGCCCTAGGGCTGGTTCATTCTCCTGCAAACTTGAGGAAGCTAAGACAGAGGAAGAGTCATGTCCTTGATGCTTCTTCCTAAACTATTGGAGCTAAAGTCCAAAACACAAGGAAGTGGATGGGAGGGAATAAGAAATAGAGGAGGAAGGGAAAGTAGGCACAGATGAGATGGGGTACTCTGTGCAAAAGAAAAGACACAAAGTGGGCAATCCAGCCAGCCAGAGGGCGTGTGCTAGAGACACTTGTGCACAGACAGGGGCTCAGTTGGCTCTCTAGCATAAAGTACTTCGGTGCATTGAGTGTGATAATCACCTAATATCATTTAAACCTCAATGAGCTAATCAACCAGAAGAAGAGCCTTGACCTAACAGATATTTCTTAGTTCTCTGAGTAAACTCAGAGAATACCTTTTCCTATGTCAACAAGGCCAGATGGAGCTGACTTAAGAGCATTTTTTCCTCTGTTTATGGTCATTAAGAATGAGACCCTTAACCTGAGACACTATCTTGAATAATGGGACTTTTCTTAATACTTTATGGATATATACTATGTTATAGTATGTTAATGGTAAAGAAAACACAGCTATCCTGGGTTGTATTTTCGATCAACACTTTGTCAACTCTCTTATCTTGTGTTGCAACCTATTCAGCTTAAGAAAATTCATTTCTCATACTATGGTTAAACATACATGGAGATCATAAATTTGAGTGACACAAACACCCTGAATTGGAATTGTTCTAAAATGTATTTGAGCCTTCTCATTCTTTTGATCAGACAGTTAGGATTTACATTTTAGCTCCATGCACATGTATACGCTAGCTTTAAGGGAATAAAACAATATGGATTTGTATATAACCTAGCCCATTTGCCTCTTTTAACCAAACTTTCAAGGCGATAGGTGGTAGTATGGAGGTGGGCACTATCTATAAAGAAATTAACAAAAAAATTATTCTATGATTGTATTTTACCCAGGGTTCTTTTTTTCCCTCTCTCTGACATTGCCCAAGGCTCCTTTTTTTCCCCCGTCAGGATTAAGTGACTTGCTCAGGGTCACACAGCTAGTAAGTGTTTGAGGCTGGATTTGAGGTCCTTCTGACTCCAGAGCTGGTGCTCTATCCACTGCGCCACCTAGCTACCTGCCCATAGCTCTTCGTTGGCGTTTGCAGAATGAGTGGTAAAGTGTGGCAGTGAGATCCAAGAGTTTTTCTTGTTCGCTATATGGAAACTAATAAAAAAAAAAGTCTCCTAGACACTGAATGATGGGACAAACGGCTCATGGACACTTCAATAATGAACCATGAACCTCCCTGTTCTCAGATACTAAGGATTGGTTTGGTACTAAAAATAGCAGGAGATTCTACTCGGTCGGAGGTGGTCCAAATTAAGGTACACATTAGGGCAATAAATAAAAATATGCCTGTGACATGTGCCCACCTTATTCCTGCTAGAATCTCACTAGTACTATATTGGTCCTCTACTCTGAAAATTAAAATTCACTGAATTCATTTAAAAAAGCTTTAAACCTCAGTGATAACCTAATGGATTTATGCCAGATTGTTAGAATGGGAGGAGGGGAGTAGGAGGGAGGAAGCATCAAAGCTAGATAATATGTATCCATAGTTTCCTGTGGAGACAAGATGCAACAGACAAATCATCAACCCCCCAAATAAGGGCTGATAATAGAAACTGTTGCCAACTCAATCTTAACTATGGCTGTAATCTCAGCTCCACTATTATCAAATCTGGAATGGTGCCAGTGCATAATGTATTATAACTATACAGTAAGTTATTCAAATTATGATCATTTCAGTAACCATTTTTTATGAGAAAATAAATTTTAAATAATAGCATTTTAAACTTTTTATGGTTACATTTGTCATGTGACCTGGGACAAGGTATATTTTTGCACTAAAATGGGGCACGTTAATTATCTCCAAAGTAACACTCAGTAACTTAACATAACCAGGATGAAAGGACAGGATGTATAGAACAGATCCTTTTTTTGCCATAAATGCATAGAGATTAACAGGCAGGGACAAAAATATAAAGATAAAATAGTTCTGACAGTCAAAGATTGGTCCCTGGGGAGAGCAGGCAATGTGACCTTGGTCAAGTTGTTTAGCCTCCCTGGGACTCAGTTTCCTTATCTGCAAAATGAAAGAGTGGATAAGATCTCTTCTGAGGTTGCTTCCAGCCCTAGATCTATGATCCCATGACCCTAATTTGTCTTACACCCTGAGGTTTTCATCCTATAGTCCTCTCAAGAGCAAATAGACTATTTTTAAATGTTTGACCTTTGCAAAAAGGAAAAATGATGAGACCACTTTACCATAATGAAGCCTCTACATTTTGGACTAACTGTTCCACCTTATAACGCAGAGCTTCTCAAAAGCTGATCATAGCTGGTTTCAGAGACACCTGGGGAAGACTCGTATAAACTGATGCAGAGTGAAGTGAGCAGAGCCAGAAGAACAACTTACTTAATAACAATAACATTTGTAAAGTTACAAGCAGCTTTGGAAAACTTAAGAACTCTGATCAGCGCAATGATTCAGCATAATTCCAAAGGACTCATAATGAAGCATTCTAACTACCTCCTGACAGAAAGCTGATTGACTTCAGAATGGAAACTGAAAAATATATTTTGGGCCCTGGCTATTGCAGGAATTTATTTGCTTGATTATGGTTATTTGTTACAAGCATTTTGTTTTTCTTTCTTTTTCAATAGGGAAGGTTGGGATGGGGACGAAAGAAAAAAGATTTTTGTAATTTAAAATGTTAACTTAATTTTTTAAAGGAAGAAAACATCTGGTCATTAGTATAATATAACCCAATGGAAGTGTTGCTAAGACCCTCAGGGCATGAAAAGGGCTTCTTCCAGCAGAGTTAGGATAGCTGCTACCCCATATTAGATGGCCAGAAGACCAGAAACTATATATAGCACTACATAACACTTTTTGCACCTGCTTAAGGAGTAAGCAGAAAGAGAAAAATAGTTATTAGGATTTAGTATATACTCCTCTACCAGAATTAAGAATTTGAAGTTTGAAGAATCTTAAACTTAATCATTTTTGCAGCCCAGCATGGGAAAAGATATACAAGAAGAGACTACACTAAGGAAACAATGAAAAACCACCAACAACACCTGGAACCCCAGAGGGGACTTTCCCTAGTGCCTATAACCAGTTGAAGTTCATGCTTTGTGTAAAGGTCAAATGTAATTGTTGTTTAATGAGCACAGGGTATATTTATTACACATCACCTCCCTCCAGCCTCTTCTTCCATCCATCCCTTCCTCCTCTCATCAAGAAAGGGTTTATCCAGGAAGCTTTATACAGACTAGTTTAGTTGGCGGGGGTGGGGGGGGAGAATCCAAAGTGTAGTTATTACACACTGAGAGTTATGATAGCAAAGCAATATCTATGGCAACTGATCAAAAACATAGGAAATCTATAGAAAATCTTTGATGAAATACAATCATTGAAGTAAATGATACCGGCTTATGAAACAATATGGAAGGAGTCTCATATGAAGTAGAATTATACACACTGAAAGAATAAGGAAATTTATATTTTAGCACAAAACTCATCTCTGCCAGGATAAATGAGTCCACCTGAAGAATACATGCTTGTTTTTCTAAAAAGATTCAAGGATCTAAGATACAGAGAAAAGATAGGAAAGAAAAGACTGGGGCATTTACTCTGGGGAGCCTTTAGCATCAAACACCAAGAAGAGCTTTCTGTTATGTACTTAACTGAATGTCTGATACTCTAAGCCTTATAGGAAGATGTGATAAGTATAATAAGGGGACATCCTCCTCCTTTCCCCATGACCCCCCGCTAGAGATTACACTCATTACAGAGGAAGAGTTAAAGCTGGAGGAGATGGGGGTGAGGGAGGTATGCAATGGAGAGGGGCTGAACACAGAGAGGCCAGATAGCAGATTGTGGCAGTAACTGAAGTGTGATCTGATAAGAGCCTGTATTAGGATTGGGACAGTAGGAATGGGAAGAAGCAGAGGGATGTAAATTACACTTAAGTATAAGCAACAGAACCTAGAAAATGATTGGATAAGCAACATCCCTGGCATCCTCTAAACAACTAGCAGTAATGGAGCAAGGGGTGGTCAGAGCCTAGCACATTCGGAATTCAGTAGCTGAGTAACAACACTTTGGCCACCCTTGGTTTGAAAGCAACTATTGCTCCCCCTTATGCTAAAAGACATGAATTGTGGCCAGTCAGAAGCTGGCTTCCTCCCATAATGACAGACTTGGAGTAGAAGGAGGAGTAGAAGACAGCACCAAGGCTTTGAGCCTTAGGAGACTGACTGGAATGATGTCATCAGCAGATATTGGGAAGTCAGTGGGGTTTAGGGAAAAGATGATGCATCTGATCAGGGCATGTTGAGTTAAAGGTGTTGGCCAATAGAGACATACAATAGGCAGTTGGCAGTTTGGATCTGGAGTCTAGAGAGAGGTTGACTAGAGATAGACCTCTCTATGCCGTCTTCATAGAGATAAGGGTTGACACTATGGGAATGGATGAGATTCTCAAGGAGAGAGTTTATAGAGAAGAGACAATCAAGGACAAAAGAACTTTAAAGAAAGTCTGCATTTAGGCAGCAGGAGGAGAAAGTGGAAGGAAGCAAAAGAAGTAAAAAATGCAGTAATCAACCAGATAGATGGCATTACTATAATAACAAGGAGAATGACTGAGAGAATCGTTTTGAGGCCAGCAGAAAGGAGCTGGAGATGATTTCTTGGTAAATTCATCGATTTCAAAATTCCTGACCAGATCTAAGATGGCAAGTGTCCATATCTGTATCATATATGAAAACAAACTACAATTCCTTTGTACTTAGAAGCAAGATAAATAATGCAACAAGGAACTTTACAGAGACATTGTAAAAGCTGCCTCTGATGAATTGGGAGATGCAGTATATGCATATATTACATTTTAGAAGTCTCACTTTTTAAAATTGAGTTTATTCTTGGGGATTATCACAGTTTTAGGAACAGATAAAATTAATACAAGGTTTGTTTACTTGACTGTTTCTTGAACAAAGTCATTTCATTTTTCTTTAGTTTTTAGACATTTCAAAACAGTCAGTCGCTTTTTCCTTCTGAGATGGTACTCTTGTTGACATAACTAACAGCTATCCAGCAGAGTAAGAATTCTTACCCTCGATTGTATTTCAGAGCCCTTTGGCAGTGTGGACCCCTATGGATCCTGCCTTTTCAGGATGTTTTTAAATGTATACAAAAAAAACCCAGCTTAGAATATAAAGGAAATCAATTATATTGAAATAAAGTTGCCAATATTTTCCCCATGCAAGTTCACTGATCCCTGGAAATCTATCCATAGACACCTTGGGCTAAGAACCTCTGCTACAGAGTGTGGAAAGCTGTGTATTTTTCCTCTCAGTGGCCAGGATTTCAGTAAGATGCATGAAAGTGTTAAGACATGAGCTGAACTTTGAAGGACAGGTAGCCTGTGGATAGGTGAAGAAAGGGAGTACATTTGCAGAATTACAGAAGCTGAGAATGGGAAGAGACTTCGGTGGCTGTCTAATCCAACCTGGACCCAATGAATAATCTCTTCTGCAACATCTCTGAGAAGTCATCATCCAGTCTTCTCTTGAAAATCCATAGTGAGGAGCTACCTACTACTTCCCAAGGCAATCACTCTCCTTTTTGATAGTTCCCTTGAATGGTTCTCCTTCTCTTTGTGGGGAAGGGCCAACCTTCCCACTCCAACCCCCATAATAGTATTGGTATAGACCATTTCCATTGAGAAAGTTCAATGGTGGAGCAGCTAGGTGGCTCAGTGAGTAGAGCACCAGCCCTGAAGTCAGGAGGACCTGAGTTCAAATCCAGCCTCAGACACTTGACACACTTACTAGCTGTGTGACCTTGGGCAAGTCACTTAACCCCAATTGCCCTGCCTTCCCCCCTGGAAAAAAAAAAGAGAAAGCTCAATGGAAATGAAGATTGGCAGCAGTTCTATAACTTAATTCCTGTAACTGGTAGCGTTAGGGTTACCTGGGATAGTGGGAGCATGGGTGACTTGTGCAGGGTCATAAGGCCAGCATGTATTGAACACAAGTCTTTTTACCTCGGAGACTAGCCCTCTCTACTACATCCTGCTACTTCTCTCCTTTTTCTTTATACGAAGCCAAAATATGCCTCTTTGTTATTTCTGCTCTTTGGGGCAAAGCAGAACAAATCCAAACCCCTTCGTAGCCCTTTAAATTACTGGAGACAGCTATCATGATTCCTCCATAGGGATCCTTCTCTTCTCCATTTCCTGGTCATTGCCCAGCCATGGTACCACCTCCACTCCCCACTTTCCAATCCTATCTCCTCTGCATGTGTTGGCTTACCCTATTAGAATGTTCTGTGAGGGGAAAGACTTGCATGCTTGTATTTGTATCTTCAGCATATTGTACGTTTGTACACGTGTCCTCTGATAGAATATAAGCTCCTTGAAGGTAAGACTATTTCATTTTTGACATTGTGTCCTCAGGGCCTCGCATGGTGCCTGACACAATAGGTGTTTCATAAATACTTTTTCCTTCTTTCATTCTCATTGTTAAATCTCCCCATTTACTTCAACAGCACGAGCAAAGGGCTAGGGTCAAAGGTGGGCAAGGCATATTTGGGAGACTTGATTAAACTGCCTCATTGGAGGGTTTATGCTCAGGAGTGCTGAGAGACAGGATTTGAGAGGTAAGTTAGGGCCAGATTGAGAAGGGCTTTGAATGTCAAGTTAAGGAATCTGGAATTTATCCCATAGGCAATGGAGATTTAAGGGTCAGGTATTGGGGGTCAGATATTGACTGACTTGACTTTGCAGACTAGGAAATGTATACAAAGGGGAGCTGCTATTTCCACTGTTTCAACTTCCAAATCACTGAATCTTTTGCCATTTGTGTTAAAGGAGTTGATATGGCCAATAGGTGCCAAGCAAAGCCACATTCCCACCAGGGAGACTTTGGGAGTGTGGGAGAAGGAGATGAGAGGCTAGAAGTCACTGAGAATAAAACCTAGAACCAACTCTGATCCCACACACCTTTAGGTCTGACTGATCTGGTCTTGAGCCCCCCAAGTTCCAGCAATGACATTTCCTAGTGTAATGAAAGCTGTATTTTGTTATAAAGATGAGTCTGCCAAAGATATGTGGACTAAAATGGAGAAAATCTAGGAGTAGGAGACCAGTTAGGAAGCTATTGTAAATCATTTAACTAGGAAGACAAGACTAATACACATCTGACAACTGGAAAACAATATAAGGCATCACATAGTTAAGTGATAAATTATGTGGTGCAAACTCTGATTTTAGTTTCAGGGAAGGGAGTGATCTTGCATGGGAAGGAGCAGGGAAGGCTTCTACCAATCAACAAGCATTCATTAAATACTGATTATTTGCAGGTCACTGTGCTAGGCATTGAGGAGATGAAGACAAAAATGAAAACACCTGCCCTCAAGGAACTTGCTTTCTATTGGGGAGATGTACAAATATAAATATATAGAAAATAAATACAAGGTAATTTGGAGGGGAAGAAGTAGAAGCTGAGGGACTCAGGAAAGTTTTCATGTAGAAGATGGAGTCTGAGCTGACTTGGGGAGGGATTGCAAGAGATGGAGGTGAAGAGTGAGTTCATTCCAGGCATGGGGGATAGTGATTGCAAAGGCATGAACATGGGAAATGAAATACCATGGTGAGAGGCAGCAAGAATATTATGGCCTTAAATATTGAGAAGAATGTAGTTGTGAGCAGAACTGGAAAAAACAACTGTCAGAAACCTCAGGAACTATCCAAAACAATCTGTGCCTAAACAAGAATCCCACTGCAACCTATCTGATAAATGGCCCTTGCTTGAATACCTCTGGTGAGTGGCCTCCTCCACTTTTGGAGAGCTCTATTTTTTTTCATATCAGGCCTCTATCTCCTCCTTTAGCACTTCCAGTACCTACTCCTACCTAATTCCATTTGAGAAGTCATACATTTATTGGGAGACAGGACAGTAATTACCGCTGTAGCTGGCAAACCCAAGGTGAGTCCCCAAAAGTGAGCTTCAGAAAGGATTGCACTCACTGCTGGGTTCTTTTTTAGCAAAACCTACCAGCTTGGATAACAACTCCATCAGCAGTATTATCTTTGAAAAGGGTAGATTGAGCTACAAACAAATTGATCCTGAAGAACTGCCCAAACAGAATGCTGAGAAACCAAAATGGCACGGAGAACATTTCTGGTGATTAACCTTTGAGATCAGGGACTTGTGCTTTGCATCTCCTGCCTGTGGCAACGAGGACATCCAGTTGAACAGCCTCTGAGTAGCTCTAATGTGCTTCTGGGTACTTATTCTTCACTATTTCCAGTCACTCACCTACCTAGGGAAAATAGAGAAAAAGCTCAGGGCTGAAGCAGCATAAGAAAATGACATCTTCTGTCACACAAATAATAGTATGTTTTAATATTCCAGATATTTAAGACTTTTCATTTTTAGATGAACCCAAATAACAATTCAGAAAACCCAGACACTGCAGAATAATGGGAAAATGTAAAAAAGCCAAATAAAAAAAATACTGGCATACAAAGCAAGAATGAACATGAAAAATCAATCTACTCCCACAGATTACACAGGAAATTCCCAAGGGGACTGGCAGATTTTGGAAGAGAAAAAGAGATTATATTTTATGGGAGTAGATACAACAACCATTCTCTTCCCATAAAGCGAGTGATGGAAGATTGTCTCTGCTCCATAGACACACACTGCACATTTTCGGGGTAATGGTAACAGGAAATCAATAGGATCTTTTATATGTGGAAAGACATTATCTGTATGGACTCCCAGCACTAACAAATAGGGCCACAGAAGACCTTTACTAAAAAGTGCCACTCACCACTAATCTTGGTGCAAGGACAGCAGCTAGCTTTTATGTCCAAATCTTTGCTTATTTTTGAATTATCACCAATATTTTATTTACTAAGAGAAACAACCTTGTTCAAATCCTCACTTTCCATTAGAGCCAAAGAGCCTCTAGGTAATTCTCCACTAGAAGTGTCACCATGTCCCAGCAGGCAGTCACCTATGAACTTTTTCCTCTCTCCCTTGCTTTTTGGTTTATGTTTATGATCACTGAGGACCTGAAGCTTTATCAAATAGCAATTTAACTGCTTTGACAAGCTCAGTGGGATTTATGAAGTCTTGTTGTCTTTCCACCCATTGATTTGGAGTAGAAATAAAATTAAGATTAGAAAAACAAAAACAAAAACAAAATTTTTGAGTCATGTAATTTTCCCACGAAGAGCTTTGGTTCCTTGTGGCTTCAAAAATTCATTAGACAAGGGCTCTTGGCAGATTTGGAGTTGTATCCAGAAGAACAATCACCCTAGTCTTCCAACCCTACTCTATTTATTTAACAGAAAGAAGATTGCTGGGTAGAATGAAAAGGAAAAGAAGGTGAAGTTCTTTTAATTTGGATAGAAATGGAACAGTTTATAGAGCCTACTACAGTTTTACCATTGAGTGTTGTGTTTGCATAGGACTGTTGTGGGAAGTTTGTCATAGGAAGATAAGCTAGACATTGATAGCATTAGTAGGAATACAAGCTCTTACATTTCATGTTGGAAGAGACTAAGAGGTCATCAAGTCCAACCTCCTGTGAGTAGAGGGTATATAGAGAGAGTAATATTAAACAAAGAAGGAAAAAGCTTAGTATATTTATCATGGAATGTATGTAGTTTTAGGAGCTATCATTTGACGAAGTAAAATTTCCTTAGAAGGGCTCTGATCAGAACCTTCAGGGACTGGATGAACCCCTATCTCTATATTTAAAAGCCGGAAAAAATCCTGAAATGAAACCTGACATTGAACGATTCAGTGGCATCTCCTATAAAAGTAATAACACGAAAAAAAATCATAGCTCAAACCACTCTTTTCCCAACATGGCATTCTTATCCATAACCATGCCCTTGACATTGTCAGGGAACACGCTTATAATCTCTAAGCTTACTTTTCACATTGTAATAGGGATGAGAGGGCAGCCTTGGGCCTATTCTCAACATGAAACCCTTCAAGTGAGCTGATAAACTAAGCCAATGATTGGTTCAGACTGATAAAGTCTCTGGATGTTATCTTTCCCACTGGAAGTTCCTTCCCACCCACAGTTCTACCCCATGGGTGCCATCTGCTTATTTACAGCAAATCTCACCTCACCTGTTGACATTACAAGCTTATGCCAAAACCAAGAAGGAGCCTGGAGAGCGAGGGAAGTGAAGACCCAAGGTATTTTCAAATCACTCAAACTTTCATTAGCTGAGCATGCAGAAAGGAAGTAGAAAATTGATCATAGTGTCTTGCACATATGGCATTCTATAAATATTTGTTGAATTGGATGGAACTGAAGTTGGGGGACCATGTGTATACATATGAGTATAGGTATAACCACTGCCATCTGCTCCCCTCCCCCCACCAAAGCCTTCAGTATGGGCAGAACTCCATGGCAGACTATAGTTATAGTATTCTTTTAATTATAAAGTTTACATGCATTTTACGAACTGGCAAGCCTCTCATTTCCATGGAAACCTGCTGCGATGCCACAAGGAGAGAATTTTGACCCAGGTGAGGATGAAGTAGTCCAATGAATATGGAGCAGCGCTCTGACTTTCAGGTAAGCTTCTCTAGGGGTAGAGAAGGATGGGAAGAGACAGCAAAGAGAGCTAGCTTTCTCAGAGAGTTATTGCTAGATGGAGGGGTTCTTGGTGAGACCTATGAAAACTCTGGGCTTTATAAATCAAGTGAAGTGTGTACTGTTACATGCATGAAAAGAGACAACAGGGTCAGGAACCAACTATGAAGCAGCCGGAGTATAAGCCCTTGAGAAAGAAAGAATTAGTATCATAAGCATTTCATGGACAACCCTGTGGGTCCGTGGCTTTGGCCAACTTAAGAGGCATGGCATGACCGTTACTATCACTACAAGACCAGGCATAGTGGGGAATCTGGGGCGTTGCCATGGCGATTGCGAACCTTGAAACTTTCATTCTTTTGTATTTTTTGCAAAGAGCCAGTCGCTCTAATAACACAGGAGAAAAATGAGCGCAATAGGTGGGCTGATTTGGGAGAAAGAGGTTGCTCAGAAGTGAGACCATTCCGCTTCTTCTCCACTGAAGGAATGGAATAAATGTCATTCTTGGAGGTTTTCTCCAACTGCCTCTGCACTAGATACTGTAACTTCTGCTCTAGTGCCTTCCTGTTCAGGGCATGTGAAAGAAGTGGAAGAGGGAAGAATATTTGGAGGGGAAGGAATTCTCTACCATTCCCCTCTTTCTTCTTGTACCAACCCTGATCAAGTCTTTGGAGGGAGGGGGAAGGAACTTTCGTGATATTTTTATTAAAATTAATTTTCCCCCATTTACAACATTTCAGCTACACCGAACCAGATAGAAAGCTGGCCAACGTCTCTTTCTCTGGGTGACTAAATAAATGTAAAGGACTTTTTGCCTTTGTTTTCCTTTCCTAAGATCTCTGCATATGGAAGCTTGTGAAAGTGACAGTTTGTTGTTGTTTAATCTTTCATTCATATCTGATTCTTCGTGAACCCATTTGGGGTTTTCTTGGCAAAGATACTGGAGTGGTTTGCCATTTCCCTCTCCAGCTCATTTTACAGACAAGGAAATGGAGGCAAACAAGGTCAAGTGACTTGCCCAGGGTCATACAACTAGCAAGTGTCTGAAGCTGGATTCAAACTCAGGTCTTCTTGACCCCCAGACCCAGCATTCTGTCCAGTGTGCCACCTATAAATCAGAGTTTCAGCTTGGGACTAGATTTCACTTCGGATGAAAATTTAGTTGGTATTTTTCAATAGCTATGAAAATTTTCTCTCATTAATGAGATTCATTGGCATCTAGATTCAGTATCATGTCTCATGCAACACACTGAGTCTTTTCATTAGTGCCTGGGCATTTTATATGACTTTATAGTTGCTGCATTAAATGTTTATGTGACACCAAAAATCAATTTTAGAAAAAGGATTTAAAAGAACACTACTTTCCTATTGTATACTATGGCAGAGGCCTCCTTCCCCTGATATCACTTATAGATGAGAAGCAGCTTATGGGAAGTGGCATAGAAAAACCAAGCCCACTCAGCATACATATCCTTTCAACTCATGCTTTTTACGGAAGGAAACTATCATGCATGTTACCATACCTCAAATAAACAGTCCAACTAATTCTACCATCTGTAAGGAACCACCTATTGCTGAGTGACTGAGACAGGAACCATATTTATGAAGCTTTTACACCTGTGTATTCTATACCTTGAAGTTTTCTTTGTCCATTTCTCTGTTGGTTGGGACCACATGCCTGCCCTCTGCTGGCTAATGGACAATCTGAATACTGTGTTTGCTGTTTATGGGCCTCAAATATTGTGACCACTTAACCAGCTCACCCCTTCCCTGTGGATGAGGTACTTATCTGTTCTCTACCTCATCAAGATTGTTTCATGCCGTGAAAGCTTTTGGCCAGACAGTATAACATTTTAAGCTCCCACGGGCCCCTGAAATTACCTTTGTAAACCACACATCCGAAAGAAGAAGAAGCTAGGAATATCACACTCAGGTTGTTGGACTGAAAAACCATCATAGATGTAAGTCCAATATCCCAATATTACAAAGGCTCTGTTATCTCACCAATGGCAGTCCTCCTTCCGATGATTGTAAGCAGTCCTCCAATAGAGTAATAAAATAAATTGTTGGCTAACTCAAATGTTGCCATTTGTCATTGATTTATCTAATGCCTTCCATATGCATGGAAGGCACTGTACAAAGCTCTACAAGACCTAATTCCTCTTCTCAAGGAGCTTATAGTCTAAAAGAGGCTGGGCAAGATACATGTAAGATAATTTTATATATATATATATATATATATATGTATATAATATTATATACATATATATATGAGACTGGTAGTGCATGGCGAAAAACATTACTAGCCTGTGATATGGAAAGCAGATGATGGAGGTGGTCCAGTTTGGGGAAGTCAGTGGGAAAGCTCTGTGGCTAGTTGAGGAGTAGAAGAATTCTGGAGGGCCATAGGGTCAGTATTGAAATGACCAGGGAAGGCAAATGAAGGCAGAAGAGACCCTAGGGTCTTGAAAATTGGAGAAGGAACAAGGGATTCAGAGTCAGGAGGAGAGGAAAGTACAGTTTCAGTTGGCGTAGGGGAGAAAATTAGATGGGCAGGAGGTTGTGCTCAGAGAAAGTTCCCCCTAAAACTTGGAGGTGAAGGAGTCCCAAGTGACGAAAAGACTTAAGATGAACCTGTACTTGTGACTGGCTGAAACAAAACAGAGATGAAGGTCATAGGAGTTGAAGATGTTGAAGAACTTTGACTTGGAATTAGCAGACATAAGGAGGAAGCAGAAAGATACGATCAGGCTCGGTGGGATGAGGGATGGCGTTATTGTGGGTTAGTTGTTTCAGTCATGTCTGACTCTTTGTGACCCCATTTGTGATTTTGTTGGCAAAGATAATGGAGTGGTTTGCCATTTCCTTTTCCAGCTCATTTTACAGATGAGGAAACTGAGGCCAACAGGGTTAAGTGACTTGCCCGGGGTCGCATAACTAGTAAGTGACTGAGGCCAGATTTGAATTCAAGTGTTCCTGACTCCAGGCATGACATTCTATCCATACCTAGCTGCCCTGAGGGATGGGGAAGATATTTGGTTTGGGGGAATTTTTTTTTTATTTTGGTTTTTTTGATCCTCCACAAGTTTCAGCAGAGTTGGTTTATTCCCCATGTGACCTGGGGTGGAATAATCATTGCTATTGTTTGTGAATCAGCATCCCATAGCTAGGGAAGTATGGCTGCTCTTAAAAGAAATCCACCCTAGGCTAGGAGCCAATTATCATGGACAGATCCACATATGTCAAAAGCCACTTCTGAAGAGTAAGAGCCGCTTTAGCACTCTACCTGACCCCGAATTGAGTGGAAGTTCTCCATAAATGTGAGGTCACAGAGAATTGCCTCTTCCTCTGAAAAATGAAGCCTTGAGCACCAGTGAATCTTGAGAACTTCTGAAGAAGTCATCAAAAAAACCGAAGGTCTCCCCAAGGAAATCAAGAACAGAGGGAAAGGTCCCATGCTGTTCAAAGGATTTATAGCTCTGTGTGTGTGTGTGTGTGTGTGTGTGTGTGTGTGTGTGTGTGTGTGTGTGCTTGGAAGACGCAGGAAACAGATGTACATTCATTGGGGAATTCCAGAAAAAGCTGTAGTGAATGAGTGTGATGAATTGTTGGGCTACCATGTCCCAGCTGCCTCCTCACTGTGGGCCCATTTTCCCCAGAGCCTCCATTTTGGGGAAGGACCCAGACTAGGGGTGGGGAACTTTCTGCCTTGAGGCCACATGTGACCCTCTAGGTCCTCAAGTGCAGCCCTTTGACTGAATCCAAACTTCACAGAACAAATCCCCTTAATAAAAGGATTTGTTCTGTAAAGCTTGGACTCAATCAAAAGGCCAAGGACCTAGAAGACCACATGTGGCCTCGAGGCTGCAGGTTCCCCACCCCTGGCCCAGACCAACCAGATTTAGCCACTATGCCCCCTAGTAAGTACTTCCTCCCTTTCAGCTCACCCTTTTTGTGTTTTCTTCCCCTATTAGAATATAAGCTCATTGAGGGCAAGGAATGTCTTTCTTTTTCACTTGTGTTTGTATCTCCAGTGCTTTACCCAGTGCCTAAGGAGGTGCTCAGAACCAAGAGAACAGTATGTTTGAGGATCACAATTATATCAAGGAAAATAATGGTAGAAGGCATTAGGTCTCAGAACGATACAATGACCCATTTTGACTTTTGACAGCTGATGGTGAATCTGATCCTTCCCCTCCTGGTGGAGAGACGGTGGACCATGGGGGTGGAATGAAGGATCTGCTGTCAGACGTGATCTGGCTCTCAGTCTGTTTTGCCTGACTCTATTTCTTTGTTACAAGAGAGGGTTCAATCTGTGGAGGCGGGGGTGGGGGTGGGGGGGTATTAGGAAGTGACAGTGATGTAGATAAAAGCATCAATAAAACATTAAAAAAACCACTACAGTCTGAGAAATGCATGGCTGTTTATAAACCACATATATCCTCTGGCTTATTTTCAGTCTGAATCAGCCTTAGATAATGCTGTTGTCATTTGGGTTAAACTTGCTAAAGATATGAAGCAAAAAGCCAAGAGCAACCCAGAAATGCTAAAGGTTCAGATAACTTCAGACAGAATTTAACACCAGGGTACCTATAGCTAAGGATTTCTTTTTCCCCTGAACCTTTCTTTAAAGGGTTATCACAGCTCGCGAGGAGATGGAAGGAGACTAGGCAGTGAATGGCAAGTGTGCACTAAAACCCATTCTGGACAAGAGAATAATAAAGAGATTATAGGTAATTTCTCCTCCTGAATTATAGAGGAAGTGCATGGATTCAGTACTGACATAGAAGGCGCCTGGACAAGCTGCTCACCTCTTCTCTCTGTATTGCTGCTATCACTCAGAAGAGGGGATGAAGTGAACGACCTCCAGTGGACTCACTGAGGGCACCAGAGCTGGGCTGAGCTGTCATTAACTTCTGGCAGCGTCCTGAGCCACTGAACACAGTGGCTGTCCTGGGAGACCAAATGTTTGGGGGTCATTTTGAATATGAACAGTGGAGATAAATTTTGTTATGTATACCATTTAAAGATAAGCAAATTCCATAATAGATTTTTTTTTTAGATTTAGCTTTACTGCTAGGATACAAATGACTTTTGTGACTTCAACCAATGGGAAGACAGAAAATCCTCAAGGCAGGAAGTTAAAATATACTGCTGAGTTCTGTCAGCAACTCTGCTATGAGAGGTTTGTTGGTTGTGTATCTGCGTATGTGCGTGTGTTTAACTTATGTATTGTATTTCTTTTTTATTTTCATTATTTCTCCCAATATAGAATAAAATTCTTAGGAACATAGAACCAAAGAGCAAAGTGCAATAAGAAATATATTTTCAGGACTGTGATGTGTCTGTCATGCTTTCCATTCGTCACAACCAAATTCCAAGTAGCCATGATACAAATCATCATAGGCTCCAAGAGAGGACAAATGTAGAAAACCCTTGAGCTTCTATATACTTTATTCCAGTGATGATAAAAAACAGCCATTCTCAATCACAGAAATTTAGTCCTGGGCTTACTGAAACAGGTTGTTTTATTTAGGCAGTAATACCTTACGTTTGCACGGCACTTTAGTTGAGAAAGTATTTTCACACACATTATTTCATTTGATTCACCCAACCTTCCAATGAGGGAAATGTTATCGCTTCCACTTTACTGATGAATAAACCAAGGTTGTAATTTGACCAAGGTCACAAAGTATAGGTGAGACTAGAATCCAGTCTTTCTGACTCCGTTCAGCAATTCCCAGAGTCAGCTTGGCGAAAATAGAGAAAAGGATCGCAAAGTAGTCCCTTATATGAGCAGGTTGTTGAGTTGTGGCTGAATCTTTACAATCACATGGACCATAGCATACCAATACTGTCCATGGGGTTTCCTCGACAAAGATATTGGAGGAGTTTACCATTTCCTTCTCCAATGGATTGAGGCAAAGAGAGGTTAAGTGACTTGCCCAAGGTCACACAACTAGTAAATATCTAAGGTCACATTTGAACTCAGGTCTTCCTTATTCCAGGCCCAGCGCTTGCTCTACTGAGCCACCTAAGCTCCCTTTATCTGAACATGTACTACAGCCTGATCGATATTCTTAAATCCAAGGAAAAAAAGGAATCCATTTCGAAAATTGTGGATTTTTTGGTATAAATTTTTTTTCACTATATGAGTCACAAAAAAGTAGAAAATTCCTTCATGTAGTTCAGCCCTTGAATCTAATATTGTTTTGAGGAGGAGAAAAGAGAAAAATCTCTGTAAGTTACTGGATAGCTGATGGTAGTTATAAAGGCTAATGGGGAATGTTGAGGGAGGGGTGCTCTTTTATCTAAAGAAACTAGCACTTAATTCATTAGACTAGAATGGTGGTCTGTTCAGAATTGACTTAATACTCCTAGACACCCTATCCCAAATGTACTCAAATGTCTCATGCTAAAGGATCCTAAGAGGGCTGGATTACTGGAAGGGATGTCACATAGGCCCATATGGTGCACATCTGGACAAAAATTAGGAAGTGAAAGAAATCAACTTCTCAAATCTGTAGGCAGGTGGTTGAAGCTTCCCAGGAGGCCTACTTGTGAAGGGCAACCAGGATGGTTGGGAAGTGTTGGTTAGTTAGGAACAACAAACATTCTTGCAAAATGATAAAGGTGCTGGAACAGGTCAGTATGTACCAAATGGGCAGGGCAGCAAGACCTGCCCACCTTTCTCTTGATAACCGGGTAATTTCTAAGATACTTGAATAATTCAGATTATTGTAACCAAGACATTTTTAATAATTCACCAAAACGACAGGCACCAGGTTTAAATTAATTAGGCTCCACAAGCCAAATTATGAGGTAGAAATTTACATGAAAATGACTCTTTGGAATACAAGGCTGTAGGTAGGGAAAGGCTGCCAGGGACAGTTATGCCGGGGAACCAAATGGGCACTACCTCAGCATGCAGGCGGCAAGATAATGACAAAGTGTTCATAAAATCTATGGCAGCAATAAAAAACCAAGGCGACGAGGTCCTTCCTGCCCATCCATGGAGGAAAAGCCTAGATTAAGGAGCCAAGAGACCTAGAGGAAAGGAGAAGCCCGAGTGGCAGGCTGGGGTCAAAGCCTGGAGCATCTCTGGAGCTGTTCAGCAGAGCAGTCAGATGAAAGCAGCAGCCCAGGGAAGTCAGCAGGTAGGGACCACAGAAGCCTCTCGTCGGGGGTGGGGGATAATTTGGGGCTTTGGATGAGTTCCACAAAAGGTGGGGGCGGCTCTGCCTGTTTTGGAAGATCTCCCTGCCTCAGAGGTAAAGGAGACAAGGGGTTCATTTCTCCCCTTGGCTGGTGTATGAATCAGCCAGCTCTGCCCTGGGGGCAAAGCAGGACGGAAAAAGGGAGGCTGGCGAGAGCATTTGCGAGGGTCCATTCTCCAGGAGGGTGCTGGAGAGTTAAAAGCCAGAGCATTGGGTTCAAATGCTGACTCTGTCCCCTATTCCCCGCGGAACCCTGGGCCAGTCCTCTCTAGACCTCGATTTCCTCCTCTGTGAAAGGAAGGGAGTGGGCTGACCTTGGAAGCCCCTTCAGGCTCTAGAGCTGGGGCCATGTGACTTCCCTGGTCTTCACTTTCCCTTCTGTAAAATGGGAGGGGGGGATGACTTTTGAGCTCCCTTCCTTCTCTAGATCTGAGCCTCAGTGTCCTCCACTGTAAAATGGGGAGGGGGCACTGCAGGACCGGGTCAGCTCCAGACCATCCGGGACGCTCGGACTCTGCCCCGGACATCTCGGTCCCTGGGCTGGTGAAAGGCACGTCCAGTCCCAGGTTTGGGGGTTTTGTTTATTAAGTTCCAGGGTGGGGGTGGGGGTGGGGGTAACAGATGATGGCTTAAGAAAGCAGTGACAGCGAGGACTACCAGGCCCCCAAAGCGGGTGGTCGATCAGGCCATGGGTCGCAGGTCACCAGCCAGCCCTCATGCACGCGGCTCCTCCTCCCTTGCCCGGCTTCCAGGCGCGAAGGCAATGACGCATGCGCGCCTCTGGGTTTGGGTTGGCATGTGGGGCGGGGTTTGGAAGGGGAGGCCGAGAAGTCCTCGCGCCTGCGCCTGCGCCGCGGCTCCGAGCCGCCAGGGGCCGCTGTGGCAAGTCTTGTACGGTCCCTCCGAGTAGCCCGGGCCCCTCAGGTTCCGGAGCGGAAGGAAGAGGAGGTGTCACACCTCCCTCTGGTGAGCGGACCTTCCCGTCCGCCGGGGTGAAAGGTCGGGAAGATGGCGACGGCCTTGATAGAGGAGGAGCTGGACAACGAAGATTATTACTCGCTGCTGAACGTGCGCCGGGAGGTGAGGCCCGCGGGCCGCCGAGCCCTCCAGGGGGGCGAGCAGGGGGCGCCGCCCCGGCCGAGGGCTCCGCCGCCGCCTCCGGGCCCCCGGGAGCGGCCAGGACGGGGAGGCCGCGTGCAGGGCCCCCCCCACCCCACGCCGGCCCTGCCCTGAGACTCCGCGCAGGCTGCGGGTGGTCATGCGCCCCTGGCCCGGCCGCCCGAGGAGAGCCTGGGGGAGGGGCCTGAGAGCCCCGAATGTCACACCTGGGGAGCGACCTGAGGGCGTTGAATGTCTCACCTGGGGAGGGGACTGAGAACCTTGAATGTCACACCTGAGGCATTGAATGTCTCACCTGGGGAGTGGCATGAAAGACGTTAATGTCTCACCTGGAGAGGTACCTGAGAGTATTGAATGTCACATGTGGGGAAGGACTTGAAAACCATGAATGTCACACCTGGAGAGCGACCTGAGAGCATTATAAATGTCAGACCTGGAAGGGATCTTAGAACCTGGGATTCCAGAGTCGATAAGAGCCTGAGAATCCAGAACTATCGGAGATGAAGGGGCCTTAGAGACCCTCTAGTCTAACATTGTCATTTTTACAGAGGAGGACACAAAGCCCATAGAGGGAAAGTGATTTGCACAGGATCACACTAATAATGGTAGTAAGTGCCAGAGCCAAGATGAGGCATGAAGCACAAATGTGAAAATCTCTATTTTCCAAATGAGAAAACTGATGTGCTCAAAAATTCCTTACCCAAGGTCACATAAGGAATAAATGTTGGAGGAGGGAAATTGAACCTTGGTCTTATGACATTAAGATCAATTTTTTTTTTTATCTTTCCCCTCTAAAGGCTATTAATAAACATTTCTAAAAAGGATTGGATTGGCAGTCAGAGGACCTTTGTTTGAATCTGGTTGGCTCTCCCATTTGCTTTACCACCTGTTTGACCTTGGACAAGTCACTTCTCTAGGCCTCAGTTTCCTAATCTCAGTCCTAGGGTCTGGACAAGTCTAGATCCAGAAGGGACCTCAAAGGCCATCTAGTCTGACCCCCTTATTTTTCAGATGAGGAAGCTGAGACCCAGGGAGATGAGTCAAGGTCACTCAGATAGTAAGCATCAGGAGAGGACTCTTCATCCAGGTCTGTTGACTCTGGAGCCAGTGTGCTTTCCTCTTTCCTCTGACACTTTGTATAGTCCTCTCAGATCTGCCTCCACAATCCTGTCAATCTTGGTACACTAGGTATCCTTTTGTACTGATTGAGGAAAAACATCCTTGGCTGAGGGTCATGAAGGGGAACAAAAGTCCCGTGACTTCTTGTTCTCACTTTGTCATGCATGGCCTAGCCTTGCTCCTCTGCAGTCATCTTCATTCTGTATCCCGTGTTTTCTGGCAGTGAAACGAAATGTTGCCAATGTTGGGCAGTATGCACATTGTCCCTTAAAGGCACATCTGGGTAGTATTACCCTACCAAACCACAGACTGAAGCCTGTTGCTTCTACATCCTGGTTCTGACATTCAAGCTCTGACCCTGGGCAAGTAATTTTCCATATTTGTAAAAGGAGAACGCTGGACCAGGCTCTAGTCTTTAAGTCGATAGTGTTGATAGTCTGTAGACTCTAAGGCTCTTTCAACTCTGACACTCTGATTCTCATTTATATCAGTACTAAAAATGTCCTCGCCACCAAAACATTTTCTCAGTCACTCTTTCTTTTTGGTAAGCACCTAATTGGTAAAATAAGTAAATTCAGCATCAATTACTCCTCACTGGAGAAAAATCTGTCCTTGTTCAGGACAAGTAGCTAGCTATTCGTAAGGCTGATGGTGGCAAAAACAAGTACCTAAATAATCATGGTTAAACAGTTTACAAATGTTAGGTGCATCAGTTTAGAGTCTAAAGAAACCTTAGGGATCGTCTGGTCCAAATCCACCATGGTACAGTTGAGGAAACTGAGGCCTGAAGAGGTGCATTCAGACCCAGGCCCTCTGGCTACAAATCCATCACTGTACCTGAACAGAACTATTGGCATTTGCTTAAACTCCCATTATCAGGCAAGAAAACGAGAATCACAGTTTCCCTCTTTTTCCATCTTCCTTGGCATCAGTCATTTCTGTATCACACATGTGGTTATAGATGAAATCATCTTCAAGGAGATATCCTGGTTCCAAAGACAGCATCTTTGCAGGGTATCCCCAATGTATTTAAATCCACACAGACTTTTGAGACGCCCCCCCTCTATTTTTCGTTTAACTGAGCTTGTCTTGACGTAGGAGAGAAGTTGGGAAGCCAATGCTTAGATTTTGGGGATCAAGATCTTTTCTAGAGGTCATTTCTGAGGTCAGTCAGTAAACATTTATTAAGCACCTACAATGTAGCAGGTACTGTGCCAAGCACTGGACGTGTTGGTGAGGATCCAGAGCTGACACTGGTTAGGTTTAGTCATTTGGTTGTGATCAGGTTTAGTTTGGAAACCTGGTTTAGTTGACAGAAAAGTGGTATTGACATCTCTGGCTCTCTGGACTGTTGAGTCTTGTGTTCCCCACTTTGGTACTTGGATAGAACTGTGGGAGAAGGGTTTTCTTCACTTCAATGCTGTGCAGTTGTGTAGTTTCAGAGTTCCAGAGCTGTGTTCACCAGCTCGTTTTGAGACATCTCGTGTGGAAGCAGTTTGAGAGATGAAATGTATAGAATCACATTTCATTTTAAGCCACTTTTCACATTTAAGGTGTTCTCTCAAGTTTGTAGTCTGGTGAATGAAGCAGGAGACTCAGACAATCAACCAAATTGTATTTTGAAGATTAGGTGCTTATGCTATAGTCTATAATGAACCTTGGTTTCTTTACCTCTCAGATGAGACTAAGGCCCATAGCCTCTGCCCCGTAGAGTTGTTGTGAGACTCACATGAGAAAATGTGTGGAAAACACTTTGCAAATTCTAAAGCATGACAAGCTTGTCAGTTATTATTAATGACTCACCTTCCCTGTGTATCTTAGACTTCCCCTTTTTGGAGTGGAGCCCTCATCAGCCCATCTTCCATTGGGAACGTGATTTATGACTCCCTGGGCGTTTCTCATTGAGCATATCAGATGCTTAGTGAGAGGTGCTCAAGATCTGAGTGATTCTGTGCCTGTACCTTGGTGAAAGAATTCCTTTATAGTGAATCACTGTTGTTGATCTATATAGTTTTATAGAAATTAAAATAGATTTCAGTCCTAATTCTTTGCTTCTATAAAAATTCCCTAGTATTCTCAATGTCTGAAAATCACTTAGCATAAACTGCAAAGAACAAACTGAATTTCTTGTTTTATGTCATACATCTGTATTACAGATGCTAAATTTTTAAAAAGAAAGTTCAGTAAATCTTAGTTTGGATTTGCCATTAGTTTATCATAGCTTTATTCAATGTAATTCTTTTCTTCTGGGCAAAAAGAAGTTGCCAATAAAAATGAAGGGTGTGATTTTATTTTTCCAAATTAGTATAAGAAGAGAGTATATATTAATAACTACAATATAAGAGGAAGAATGAATGGACAAAGAATCACGATGAAGATTTAGAGTGATATGCATGTAGATGATGGCCCTGTTTAGTACTGGAAGGAGCCTCAGGCCAGCAGTCCAACCCCCGAGTAAATTCAAGCACAAAGAAGGGAAGGAGCTTGCTCTGGGTCATTCAGCTAATAAGTATCCTGAAGCAGGATTAAAAAAACTAGGGTCTTCTGAGCTCCAGTCCAGCATACTATCCACTGTGCCATCAGGCTGCCGCTTGTTAAGACATTTCATGGTGGTTGTTGTGGTTTGCTCATTCAGTCATGTCTCACTTTTCATGACCCATGGATCATAGCATGCATGCCAAGCCCTTCTGTCCTCCACTATCTGCCAATCTGTCCAGGCTCGTGTTCATTACTTCCATGACACTGTCCTGCAATACTCAGTTTTCTTTATAGTCCAACTCTTCAAACCCGTACATTGCTAGTGGAAAAACCATAGCTTTGACTATATGGACCTTTGTTGGCATGGTGATTTCTCTGTTTTTGGTATACTGCCCATATTTGCCAGAACTTTCCTTCCAAGGAATAAGCATCTTCTAATTTCATGGCTTCAGTCAGCATCTGCAATGATCTTTGAGCCCATGAATATATAAAATCTGACACTGCTTCCATTTTTTCTCCCTCTTTTCACCAGGAAGTGATGGGATGGGTTGCCAAAGCCAAACTTGCCTGTTATTTCCAGTTGTGGTGAATGTGACATCTTTTTTGGTGCTATTTCTGGAAGATGTTGTAGGTCTTCATAGAACTGATCAACTTTGGCCTCTTCATTATCTGTGTTTGAAGGATAGACTTGTATTACTGTGGTGTTGAACAGTTTGCTTTGGATTCAAACAGATATTCAGTCATTTTTGAGATTATGCCCCAGGACTGCTTTTCTCCCCCTTTAATTTACTATGAGGGCTACTCCATTTCTTCCAAGGGATTCTTGCCCATTTAAACATTCTTTGGCATTGCCCTTCTTCAGGATTGAATTAAATCCACCCATTCCTATCCATTTAAGTTCACTGACATCCAAGATGCTGATGTTTAATCTTTCCATCTCCTGTTTGACCATGTCTGGCTTGCCTTGGTTCATAGATCTTACATTCCAGGCCCCTATGCAATATTGATCTTTACAGCGTTGGGCTTTCTTTTCATCATCACCAGACACATCCACAGCTGAGCTTCCTTTAGACATTGGCCCAGCCGCTTCATTAATACTAAAGCTGTCCTCTGCTCTTCTCCAGTAGTGTGTTGGACACCTTTTGGCCTGATGGCCCATCTTCTGGTGTCATTTCTTTTGTCATTTTAATACTCCTCATGGGGTTTTCTTGGAAAAGATCTCTGGAGTGGCTTGCCATTTCCTTCTCCCATGGATCACCTTTTGTCAGAACTCTCTATTATGATCTCTATGTCTTGGGTAAACCTACATGGCACAGTTCAGAGTTTCATCGAGCTACACAAGCCCCTCTTCCACGACAAGGCAGTGATCCAAGGGGGGAATTTTAAACAGTTGCAAAGTAAGCTTAATTGTGTTGATGTTCAGTACTATTTATAAGTCATTAAGGGGAAAAAAAGGACAGGAAAAGAATCACCCCTCAGTAAGCCAGAATTTAGAGAAGTCCAGATTACTTTATTCCCTGGGTCATAGGTCTCTGCTCTTTTATTTAAATAGCATATTATTTAAAAAGCTATTTCTGTCAAATTATTAAAATTTAACCTCTGCATTCCCCATATTAGAAAGCTCTTAGAGGGTTCTGTCTTCTATAATTCTCATAGGTGCCCATAAACATCAGTAGGATTTCCCCTCTTGCTGCCCATTTATATAAAAGCTAATTTGTATAATTGTTTTATTTTTCTAGCTTTTGTAATAGTTGATGTGGATAGAGCTCTGGGCCTGGAGTCAGGAAGCCTCAGACACTTCCTAGCTCTGGGACCCTGGGCAAGTCACTTAATCTTTTTTGCCTCAGTTTCTTCACCTGTAAAATGAGTGAGAGAAGGAAATGTCAAACCATTTCAGCGTCTCTGCCAAGAAAACCCCCTGGGGATCACAGAGAGTTGGACACAACCGAAACAACTGAACAACAAAAGAGTGGATTAGTTTGTTCCTGTTTCTCAGACAAGGACAATGCTTAGTCTCTGTGCACTTGGAGAGTTCACAGCTTGGAACAGGATCTCTTCTTTTGTTGATATACCTTGTGTTTTGTTTTCTCTGATGTTCTCCCCCCATTTAACTCTCCCTTGTAACAAAGGAAAATCTTTCAGTGAAAGTGACCAGGCGTCTGACAGTGCGTGACCATTCTGCCTCTGTCATCCTCCACTTCTCCTTAGAGGGACAAGTGTTGGTTCACCATCTGTTCTTGGGGCTGGAACCGGCCGTTGCAGTTCATCTGAGTTCAGCTGAGAAGGATCTTTTCTGATATGACAATATCATTTCTGTGGCTCTTGCTTGACTCATTTGCTGAGTCAAGAAAATTTTTGCATATGAACAGTACACAATGAAATCTCTTTGAAGTTCGGAGCATTTCATTAAGTAATGAGATTCCAGGTCAAACAGGGTTATGTTGTAAGAAGGTCAAGAGAGTAACATAAGATTTGATATGACCAAGGTACCTCTCCCCTTTCCAGTGTGCCCCCTGAACCCCCAGCCTGTTGTTAATAACTTGCCCTTTCTATTAGCCTTTGTCCTCTCGTGCACTGTTTTCTTACAGTTATAAAAACCTGGCTTCCCCCAGAAGACCCTATATCCCTCTCCATCCTCTCCAGTACTGAATATACCTTCCCCCAATCCTCCCTCTCCCACACTGGGCCGGGAGGAGGGGTAGGCCTTGCTTCTTGCTTCTCACTGCCACTTCTGGACTCTCTCCCCACCATTCTTACTCATCAGCTTCTCTTTTGAAATTCACTCCCTCCAAATATGTTACCCTATTTATATCCCAATGTTGTACTCTCTCAACTCCCTGTATAAAGCTTGTTTCTGCATAGTTATTTGTGTGTTATCTCCCCCCTTAGATTGTGCAGTTCTATTTTTTGCCTTTCTTTGTATCCCAGTGTTTAGCTCATAATAGGCTCTTAATAAATGTTTATTGACTGACTGACTGACCTCCCTGGGTCATTCCTTCTCCTTTAGTTCTCACAGAGTTCGCTGAGAGATCACAGTCTTATTTTCTACTCCAATCTTTTCCTTTTCCTCAGGGACTCCAATTTGTATGTTAATGTCCCCTCAGATTCTCTTAATTCTCAGTTCTTCAGCCTCCTTGGCTCCCTCGATCTGTACCTTCCCTCCACCACACCCACACATTGTTGTTGTTCAGTTGCAACTGTTCATGGCTCCATGTCAGGCCCTTCAGTCCTCCACTATCTCTTGAAGTCTGGCCAAGCTCATGTTCATTGCTTCCATGACACTATTTATCCATCTCATCCTCTGCTGTCCCCTTTTCCTTTTCCTTTCAGTCTTTTCCAGCATCAGGGTCTCTTCCAGTGAATCCCAACTTCTCATTATGTGGCCAAAATATTTAAGCTTCAGCTTCAGTATTTGACCTTCCAGTTAATAATATGAAGTAATTTAAGTATTGAATGATTTGATCTCTGTCTGAGGGACTCTCAAAAGTTTTCTCCAGCACCGCAGTTTGAAAGCACTGATTCTGCGATGCTTAGTTTTCCTTAGAGTCTGCCTCTCACCACCATACGTTTCTACTGGAAAAATGGTAGCTTTGACTATATGGACCTTTGTTGGCAAGGTGATGTCTCCGCTTTTTAGCATGCTGGCCAAATTTGCCAGAACTTCCTTCTGAAGAGCAAGCATTGTCTAATTTCATGGCTGCAATCACCATCTGCAGTGACCTCTGAGCCCAAGAATATGAAATCTGACACTGCTTCCGTTTCTTCTCCCTCTATTTACCAGGAAGTGGTGGCACCAGTTGCCAAGATGTTATGTTTTTGGATGTTAAGCTTCAAGCCAGCTTTTGCAGTCTCCTCTTTCACCGTTATCAAGAGGCTTCTTAATTCTTCTTCACTTTCTGCCATCAGAGGCATCCTCCACACAGAGGGATGGTCGTATCTATGATAGCCTCATCATCACCCACAAGTGTCCCACATCCCCTCTGAAATTCCTTTGTCTGACCACATATAACCTGTCCTTCCTTCTTTGCTTCACCTCACACCTCTGAAACAATTCTCTAGCCTTACTGTAACCTCCAGGTAGACAGCCCTCCCTTAGGTTCTCGCCTCTACTTTCCTTTCATTTTCTTCCCTTCAAAATCTTGATCCTGTAGTTAATGCTTTATACTGCCTTCTACTCTTGAATCCCATTGTCTCGTCACCACTTACCCCTCCGCAAACCCAAATCCTGGATTCTTGGTGTCTGTCACTAGAGAAAGTCACAGGACCATATTGGCTGGGTTCTTCTACATTTATGCTGTCTAATCTCAATTAGGCTTACCCTGCTGCACTGCTACCCTTTCTTCTTCCCTGATTAGCTCTATCACATTTCCACAACAGCTATTCCATACTCTCTCCCTCTCAGAAGATGACTTTAACAAATATTTTACTCAAAAAATGTGAAGCCATTTGTCCAGGCTTCCATTTGCTTCCAAAGTCCGCACTTCGGATGGCCTCCGTATCATGCTCCATTATATCTTCTTTTGCTACAGTCTCGAAGATGAAGTGTCCCTTCTCACCAAGACCAGCCCCTCTCCTTGTGCCCTTGATCCTATAGAGTTCATTCCTTCAAGCCCCATTCTCTCTCTAATTTTCAGCTTTTCCTTCCCCAGGCATCTTTCCTTCTGCCCACAAATGTTCCATGCTCTTCATCCTTCCTTAGCTTTCACTTGATGCTTCCATCCCACACAGCCTTCAGACCAACCATAAAGCATAGATCTGGCTACTTCCCTCTCCTGAGGCTACAAGAACTCTCCCTCTGGGCTTTCAAAGCCCCACACAATCCAGCCCTACAGAACCCGTCTTTCCAGTATGCTTATATGTTATTCCATCTCTGGCACTCTGAATTCTAGCCCCACTGGCCTACTCCCTGTCCTTGCACATGATATTCCATCTCCTACCTCCCTGCAAGGGCCCCATGCTTGGAATGTTCTCCTTCCTCTCTGTCTCTTTGAAACCCTAACTCCTTTTAAGGCTAAATGGTTGTCGCCTCCCGGAGTCCTTTCCTATTTATGCCAGTTGTTAGTGCCCTCACCACCACCACCAAAAACAACTTTGTGTTTGCTTTGTATATGTCTCTATTTACTTTCTTGTGAACATGTTGTATCCACCCAACAGAATGTAATTTATTGAGGGGGTTAGATGAGATGGCCCTGAGGTACCTTCCAACTCTACATCGTTGATCCAGTGGCCCAGCATAGAAATTCCAAGTTCTTGTAGGCTTGTTCAGGAAAACATTGGCGTAATGTGCTGAAAATCAAAAGGAAGGGTATTGGAACCAAAAGAGAAAGAGTTCTCATCCTCCTATCTCTAGCCTTGGTTTGTTGTCATGGAAAGATAAAATGTAGCATCCAGGGTCCACCCCCCGTTGGCACCTCTGGCTCAGTAGATACCAAAGGAAAGTGCTTGGGCAGGAAGATAATGATCAGCCTTAAAATTGAGGTACAGCCCAGCTTCTTCAAGTAGTCACCTATAGTCAACCTCTTTGGAGGCCATTTATATATTTTTCCTATACTAAGATCATTGGATTTAGAGGTGGAATGGGATCTCTGGTGCAACCAGAGCCAGATTAAAGTGTAATTGGGCTGTAGTTAACAAAATAAATAAAAATACAGCAGAACATAGATAATGTTAATATGTGATTTTCTGTGGTAATTTCTCTTTGAGTTTGACACTACTGATCTAGTCCAACTCTCATTTGACATATGAGGAAATTGAGACTGAGAGAGTTGAAATGACTTGCCTACCTCTTGAAGGAAATAAAGAGTTTAACAAGTTTTGTTTGTCCAAAGTTTACTGTGCTCCAGCTTTAAAGGATGCCTTTTTGTGTTAGCATTTTGAGATTCTGTTGATTTAGAGCTGGTTTCATCTAGCACACCTCCTCCCCTTTCCTTTTCTAATAAGGAAACTGACCCAGAAAATATAGGACTTGCCAAGGCCACACAGTGACAGAGCCAAGAATCAAACTTAGGTCTCCTGGTTCAAATCCAGTTGTGTGTATTTGTATGACTCTTCAGCTTTCATCTTTCCTGACAGAAGAGTCTTTTAAAAAAAAAAATCTGTCCTTATTCAACAGTCCCTGTTTTCTTCCCCGGGCGGTGTGAACATTGAATTTCTCACCAAATCACAGAACACTTGAACCATGGGGACATCTGATGAAGCAGATTGTTTTAGGAGAAATACTGTAAAAGGAAATATTTCTTACAGTGGATAATGCATTTATTGAAGTTGTTCCCTCGTGTGGTGGTAGAAGACAAAAATACAAATAGAGGTCTGTTCCTCCAAAGTTCAACCCTTACCCTTTTGTTCTCTCTTCATGCCCCTTCCAGTCTCATGGTTTATAGAGTCCTAGAGTTTGAAGGGACTGGGCTATCTAGACAATCTCTCTCCAGTTCTTTCTATTATAGTTCTTGTTTCTTTTCCATTTTTTTCCTCTAGTACTCTCAATTCATTTGTAAAAGCATTTTAAACTCTTGTTCATATCTTCTGGGAATTCTAGATGAATTTGTGCCCATGCTTTATTTTTCTTTGAGATTTTGCTTGAAGCTGTTTTGGAATCATTCTCTTCTGAGTTTGTTTCAAATGTCCTTGCCACCATGATAGCTTTTTATAGTGGGATTCTTTTTGTTTGCTCATTTTTCCAGCCTACTTCCTGACTTTGGATTTGATGTTAGGGTTGGGCTCTGTGCATTTGTGGAGGGAAGGTCTGGTTAGTCCTCTTGCTGCTTTCTTGTAGTATTGAATGTTATATTATTCCTGGCTCTTAGGGGCAGTTTGGGGACCTGCAAGTTTTCAGTGCTTCCAAAGTGATCCGATACAAGGTAAAGTTTGATTGTTGCACCTCTGGTCTGAGCTCTGAAAATTCAGGACCTGCATTTGGGTCTAAACAGGGAAAAGGAAGGAAAAAAACATTTACATAATGCCTACTATGTGCCAGACACTATGCTAAGTGCTTTTTACAATTATTATCTCATTTGATCCTCACAACCCTGAGAGATCAGTGCAGTTATCATCCCTAATTTACAGGTGAGCAGTAGCTGATTGCTGCTGGACTTGACCATTGTCATCTAGCTGGGAAGCACTTTTGGTTCAGAGTGACAAAACTGCAGGCTTCACATTGGTCTTCGATTCCTGCTCTGCTTATCCCTCTGTAGGCTTCAAATTAGGCTAGAAGCTGAAACTTATATTCTCTTCTGTTCTTGGGGGTCCAAGTTACTAGCTGCTGCTGGCTTCTGAACTTGCCCCTTTTCTCATTATACCACCTAGGGTGTGTGACTGCTCCTTATCCTGGAATAACACCCTCTCGAGATAGGTCATCTCCTTAGTTATCGCTAGATCTGTGACCTGAAACTAGGTAGTGAGTGACTGCCAGTTGACACTTGTCCCTGTCACCCATATGAGGTCACAGTGCCCTGGTATGGATCAGAGACTTCATCTTGCTGAGTACATATTCCTCTCAGGGTTAGCACTCCATTGCACTCCTGGCCAAACCCCAGTATCTGCTGACCTCTCTATCTGTTTTCCTGTACTGACCTGGCCAGAAAAATGACTCACTGACTTAGTCTTGGATTTCTCCATCTGGATCTAGTCTGGCACATTTTCAGATCTTTTTGGAGGAGTTTAGGTTGAGGGGAACTCTTCCTGCTATTCTGCCATCTTGGTTCTGCCCTCTATATAGACAGTTTCATTCACAAATTTCTCCAGACCTTTTAAAAATCCATTTGTATTTCCTATTCACACCACCTCTTTGGGTTATGTGTTTGATATATTTCATTTGTCCTATGCTTATGTCAGTCAAATCTCAAAAGTTTATCTTCCTAGTATTTTACCCAATATATGAATGAATTCCTTTTTTAACATCCTTCTCTTTGGCAGGTATAAGATTTGGAACAAGACCAAAGTAGCTTCTTGTCAGGGAAAGATTGGCTCCCCCGAAGTAATTAATGAAAGGACTCCATCCAGTGGGCCTTTTGGTGTATGCAACCACATCAAAATCTAGAAAAATATAGGAATGGTAAAACTTTTTAAAAATAGCTTTCCATATTAGTATGTATTAAGAAATAGTGATTATAAAATAGAAACATGAGAAGCTTTGTATGAACTGATGCAGAAGTAGCCGGTATCCAAAGAACAATTTACAGAGTAACAAACTACAACAATATGAATAAAATACTATTAAAAGAAGGCAAATTCTGAGTAATCCACCAGTACTGTGAGAGAATATGCCCCCAAAATGACAGCAGAAAGGTAGAGGAGTATGTTATATTCCTTGTCAGGAAGGGTCACTATATTGGACTTGGGGTTTTGTTTGGGTTTTTGTTTACTTTTTTTTCCTTTGTTCTAAGGGAGAGTTCAGTATGGAAACGGAATTCCCAGAAATGACTGTGATGTAGAGCTAAAAGCATTCGGTAAAATGTATTTGTAGATATGTAATATTTTACATTTGCAATATAAAGATATTTTATTTGTATCTAAATAAAATAGGGGGGAAATAGTTTTCCGTCAGTGAACCTAGTGTTAGACTTTTGTCTCTTGTCCTGAGATCCAAGCTAGCTAGAAAAAGTTTGTCACCAAGTTGGCCCCAGCTACTCTTGACACCCCTTAGAGAGGGTTGTGCTCTGCACTGGTGGAAAGAGTACCACACCAATGAAATTATGGATCCTTAAAACATTGAAGTTCCCATAAATCAGCAAGACGATAGCCTACAGAAGTATTGGTCATTGAAAATTATAGAGGTCAAATGTTATCTCTCAAATCTGAGCATTAATAGCGATGCAGCTATGTAAATGAACTTGGAGCAGTATCTCCAGTCCCTGTATCTTAGCCCTAGGCCTGCATTTCTAGCAGTCCACTGGACATCTACCTGGATCTGTCATTCTTATTTCATAGCCAACTTACTGGAGACTGAATCTATCACTTACCTCTCAAATCTGACTCTCTCTTCCAGTTTACTTTTCTGTTAGTGGATGTCACTCTTCTCTCTATTATTGAGGCTTGAAAACTTGGAGACATCTTTGATTCATCCTGCAGCAATCAGTATATTAAGTATCTACTGTGTGACTAGCACTGTAGCAAGTGTTGTCTCACATATCCAGTCAGTCACTAAATCCTGTGGTGCCTTCTTTCGAAATATCTCTCATACCTACCTCTTAACATTTCCATTGCTGTTCCTTAGAGCAGGTCCTCACAGAATCATAGGATTTTAGAGTTGGGAGGTATCTCAAAGGCCATCTAGTCCAACCCATGCCCAAAAAGAATAAATACCTCCTACAGTGTAGCCTGCTAGTGGTCACCCAGCCACTGCTTGAAGCCTCCAGATGCCTACCATCTAACACTTGGATTACCTGCCTAGCTTCTTTATTAGTCTTTCTAATAAAAAGGCTCCTCTTTCTCTACATCACTTCACTCAGTCATCCTAAACAAGATATTCCTATCAAGAACCCCTTTAACTTAAAATTTCTAATGGTTTCTCATGGCTTATGATATAAAGTTCAGACCTCTTGGCTTAATTTTCAAGGCCCTCTCTATTCTGTCCTTATCCTGCCCATCTATTCCTATTAGCCACTACTTATCACTTCACCTGATCTGGTTCCTCTGGTCACTAAACAACCATGCTTGTAGCTGCTTTTGTGCTTCCTCTGTTCATGCTGTCACACCCCACCTCACCCCATCCCAGCCCCATCTTCAGTGAAGACTTCTTTTTCTCCCATTATTCAAGTCCTATCCCATCCTTCCAGAGCCAGCTTAAGGCTCAGCCTCTTCCATGAAGCCTTCTCAGACTCTTCTAGGTGCTGGCATTATCACCTGCTGTCATGTTGTTAATTCACTGTTTCATATTCCCGTATATTCCTGTTTCTTCAACAAGATTATACATTTCTCAGTGGCAACTCTCTCATCTTGTATTTATGGAATTTAATGTTTTAATCCAAGTATAAGACTTTGCATTTATCCCTGCTTTTTACTAAGGGATATTAAAGATCATCCTTTTGTAAAACAATTGTAATCATTCCCTCATTTATTTGTTGTATAAATCCAGCTCTTCATAGCCATCTTGGGACCCCAAGATAAATGGACAGTCTTTGTATAGGCTTGACCCAAAGTTCCATTTTCCTTGCTAAAAGGTGAAAAGGGTAGCCTTCGTTTCCTAACTTTGTCCTTATTTCTGTTTGGCAGACATTGATTATCTACCCTGATGTGTTGTTAATTCAAAGTAAGAAGACTTTACTTTCTTGAGTGCTCATACCAGTGGTGGTGTTGGCAGGAATGAATCCATTTTTGTTGTATGAGCCACGGGATCATGATACCTTGGGTAGCTTTCCTGTATATATTTTTAAAATGAAATACAGCCAGATTTTTATCTTTTAAATATAGGCCAACACTTTTTTGAGGCATTTCTGACTCGTCCTTGCCAGAGCAGGTATGACCATCAAATCCTCTGTTAGACCCATCACTGCAGCTTCCTCAGCTCACCTCTACGCCATTGTACTGGTCTGCTGGAAAGTTGGAGACTCTCAGTGCGTCCTGGTGCTTCTTACTATTTGGAGATGAGCTGTTTGTGTAGAGGCTTCGCAAAAGCTGTTCCAGATGATCATGAGAAAAAAACTAGGTTGTGTGTCAACAAGGAAAAAATAGAACTGAAGTAATGAAGGAACCTTGGTACTCTGATGGTGATTGCTGAAGACTTTTAGTCTGCTATGAGATTGGCCCCTCTACAGGAAGGGTGTTACAACTGCTGTATTTCCAGTCCCCCCAAATGACCGAGTGTTTTAGTAGGATCTGTCTCCACAACTGTGTCAAACCATGTAATGATCTTTCCTCATCAGAAATCAGTCCGTACTCAACATGAAAAGCAGCAGTGTTGTGTGGATGTTAACTAGCTATAAAGTCTGCTCCTTTTTCATTACACGTATGAGCCCTGAGCATCACCAAAAAAAAGGGGGGGGAAGATTTTTATTAGCTGATGCAGTTTTTAAAATCAGATTAGCGTCGAGCATATGGGCAGTGATGAATCTGCAATGGCAGTCATTAGGCAAACTTCCCAATATTCAGTAGAATGTGGTTTGCTGGAGCTTGGTTGCTAAAGTACAATAATGGAGATACAGCGTAAGAGTTTGAGTTTGAAATTACATGCCTTAAACACATAAAAGAGGAGGCTGTACTGTGCCTATTAGGAACTCAAGTGTTGAATGTTACGATGATATGGTGTACCGTATCATATGCTATTGAGTCTCGATCGTTCTGAACCAGAGATCGCATGGCTCTGACATGGAGATGCTTGCCACAATAACTTTGTATAACAGTTAATGAAGAGAGAAGCCTAGTGGGACTGTCCACATGTAGGCTTCTCCCTCTCACATTAATTGTAGAGCGAGGCTGTTTCCTCAGCAGATTAAGGGAATCTTAGAATCTTAGAGCTGGAAGAGACCTCAGCATTTGTCTAGTCCAATCCATTCCCATTACCATCTACCTGACCAATGGCCATCCAGCCAGAAGCCTGATGAAGACCTCCAGAAGGGGAAATCCCTTCCTCCTCCTGAGGCAGCTCATTCCACTTTGGATCAGCTCTTTTTGTTAGGAAGTTTTGCCTTAAGTCAGGCAGAAACATGCCTCTGCAGTATACTCCCATTGTTGCTGGTTCTTCTCTCTCATCCCTCTTTCAAGAGATGACCCTTCGAATACTTGAAGGCAGTTGTCACGTTCCGCCTTCCTTCTTCAGGCAGCCAATCCTCATGGCACAGAAACTTAAGGGCCTTCACTTGTTTGGCTGCTTGTCTCTAGAGGCCATCCGGTCTGTCAGTCCCCTTCAGCCATAGTTTTACGTAAAACTAAGTGAAAAGGCAGCAGCTCTGTTGGTGGGTTATTTTCTTTGGGGAAGCAAATGGAACAAAACCACCTTAGGGACCAAACGCAAGATTATCCATGTCTTTAAACTGTATCTTGACCACATTTATGTACTGCTGGAGCCAATACCAGGGACCATGCTTTCCAGATTTCTGCAATGGAAGTGTCTTTTAGCCTTCTGTAGTACCTAACCTAAAAGTTATAGTAGGTTACTAAACTTTACAATCGTGTCACAAAGGACTCATTCTCTGGCAATTTTATAGTGTATAAAGGTTTAATTTATAATAGTTTTATTTTCTAGGGAAAAATGTAACAGAGTGATTGAAGGTGATGGTGAAACTTTTCAATTCTTAAATAGAGAATGATGTACCTCTTAATTTTGTTCCAGAGTTTTAAAAAAATATATAACTTAAAACATCATTATTAGTGACTTATGTATCTCATTACATTTTGAAATGTTGTCAGTATTTTTATGGTACTGAGAGAGGTTATCACTTATGAAATATTGAACCAATGACCTTAGCTATTCAGTTGTGATGAAAGGTTCAATCTAACATTTTATTGAACACGATACTTATGAAAAATGAAACTTCTCATTTCCATTGCTTAATCAATAGCGCATTAAGCCATTTATTAATTTGATTAAAGAAGGTCATTGCAGAACTGAGCATCCCACTCCCTTCTTATCTAGTTTAATTTTAATAACCAAGAAATGGCAGGGTACTCTTGCACTCACTCCATGAAGCTCTGCAGTCCAGCTAATCTTTTGTATGCTGCCTCCATGTGAGAAAGTAAAGAAAAATCACAGTCTGGGAAACAGCAAACCATTTTGAAGAGTTTTTAAGATAGGTTCTTTTTTTGGTTATCAAATTAGTTAGCTGGTGAAGACAACTTGATCGATAATTCACATTTGAAACATTGATTCACAAGAACAAGCAGAATTTACCTGAATTTCAGTAAACCTGTCAATAAGTATATAGTAAACAATTTACAAATTATTACTTAAACCAGTAATTCAAGTTTATGTTAGGAAAATATGGACCCAAGATTAAGAAGGAAAACAGGATGGTTTGAATTTTAGAGAGAAGACTTTTATAACTCACCACCCTAGCAGCACATACGGTATACAGGAATACCCTGGAGATATTGTGGGTTTGGTTCCAGACTACCATAATAAGGCAAGTCACAAATTTCGGGTTTCCCAGTGCATATAAAATTTATGTTTACACTATACTGTAGACTACTAAATGTGCAATAGTATTATGTCTAAAAAATGTATATACCTTAATTAAAAATTACTTCATTGCTAAAAATAGATGCTAACCATCATCTGAGTCTTCAGCAAGTTGTAATCTTTTTGCTGGTGGAGGGTCTTGCCTAGAAGTCAGGGCTTCTTAAATTGTGGGAAAAGTTTAAGATCTAGATGTTGATGGCTACTGACTGATCAGGTGGGGGTGGGGGAGCACCTGTGCACCTGTGGCAGTTTCTTAAAATAAGACAACAATGAAGTTCGCCATATTGACTCTTCCTTTCACTTGAACGCTTAAAGGCCGTTGTAGGGTTTTTAATTGGCCTAATTTCAATATTGTTGTGTCTCAGGGAATAGGGAGGCCCTTGAAGAGGGAGAGAGACAGGGGAAGGTTGGTCAGTGGAGCAGTCAGAACACACACAGCATTAAGTTTGCATTCTTATATGGGCAGTTTGTGGCACCCCAAAACAGTCACAGTAGTAACGTCAAAGATCACTGATCACAGATCACCGTCAGAGATATAATAATAATGAAAGTTTGAAATACTGGGAGTATTACCAAAATGTGAAACAGACACGATGTGAGTACATGCTGTTGGAAAAATGGCACCGATAGACTTACTTGACACAGGAATGCCACAAGCCTTCAGTTTGTAAAAAAAAAACAGCAACAAAAACCAAAACCACAATATCTGTAAAGTACATAATAAAGTGAAACTCAGTAAAACAAGGTATGCCTGCATAGATGGCTGAATGGCAAAAAAGAAATGCACAAGAAGTTAATGACCAAAGGCATCAAAGAATAAATAACATATAGAAGATTGACCCAGAATAGATGATTCCTAAATCTATATCCTATATTCCATACTTTAGGGCATCAGAGAAGTGGAATGGTGCAATAAATGGAGTCAGGAAGATCTGGGTTCAAATCCAATCTGTGACAGACTGGTTTTGTGATCTTGGCTAAGTCATATAACTTTCAGCTGCCCCCAAATGACTTTCTAAAACTAAGTTATTAAGAAGTTGCTTGCCTGTATTTGTGGAAGATGGAAAGTGCTTCTACACCAAGAGTTCCCCACACTGATCAAATAGCAGCTTGACCCCACCACCAGAAAAAAAAAAAGTTCAGACCAGGATGAAGATAGAGGGGAAAATTATGAAATGAGTACATACAGAATCTGGACTAATTCTTGAAGTTAGGAAGACGATCACCCATGACATTTAATGCTTTTGTTTACTGTACAGGGAAAGATCCTTTGAAGATCATGGTTTAAAACAGGGCAAGGTGCAGTGAACATTTATGAAATACCCACTATGTGCTAGGCACTTTGCTATAGACCCTGGGAATGGGTGGGAAGGTACTGCTCTCAAGGAGCTTACATTCTGCTGTAATACAAGTCAACCAATAAGGTATCCCAAGGTACGAAGGGAAAGAAGATGGAATCACTTCTGCTCAAGCTGCACCCTAAATCTTATTGATAATTTCTGATTTAAGAAAGTGATTGACCCTGAAAGTGTCTCTACCCCCTGTCCTTCAGTGGCCTGCTTTGAGATTCTCTATCCAGGGTCCCCATAGACATCTCAAGATTCAGTAAGATTCCTATTTCTCTGGTGTTTAGATTTGCCCCTTTGAAAATATTTAAGAAGTTTCATCCTAGAAACTGTTCTTAGAACATACCAAAATTACTTTAAATTTTCATTTTTTTGGTGGAGGGCACAGGGATGAGGTGAGAAGTAAGGTGGTACCAGTGGAAAGAATGTGGGATTTGGAACAATAATAGTTGACGTTATATGGTCCTTTTAAGACTCACAAAACACTTTATCCAAGTTATCTCATTTCAGTCAACAAAAATGTACGAACTAAATTAAAAATGAATTTTTAAAAATCATCTGAATTGAAGGCCCTAGGTTCATCCTTGAGTTGCTGCTTACTGTCTGTGTCACATCTGAGAAGTCACCTTCTCTAGGCAAGGGTGGGACACGGAGCCTGGTAGACCTGGTTTCAGATTCTGCCTTGACTCTTGCCAGCTGTGTCACTTTGGGCCAGCCATCCTCTCTGGGTCTCAGTTTCTTGATCTGTACAAAGAGAGAATTGGGCTTGATGACTTCTCATCACTTCTAGCTCGAAACCTATAATCTTAAAATTGTTGTCGTTTGGTCGTCTTTCCAGTTATCCCTGACTTTTCATGGCCCCATTTGGGGTTTCTTGGCAAAGATGCTGGACTGGTTTGCCATTTCCTTCTCCAGCTCATTCTACAGATGAGGAAAATGGAGCCAAACAGGGTGAAGTGACTTGCCCAGGGTCACACAGCTAGGGAGTTGTCTGAGGTCAGATTTGAACTCAGGAAGATAAGTCTTCCTGACTCCAGGCCCAGTGCTCTATCCACTGCAGCACCTACCTGTCCACATAATCTTAAGTAGGAACGAAAAAATAGTTAGAAATTATGGCTAAATTCAGTTTTTAGATGGGGGAAGGATCAAGTACAAATTGTATTTTAACTTCCATTGAGAAGTTATTATGTTCACTTGTGTTTGACTCTTTGTGACTCCGTGGACTGAATTGTCCATGGGGTTTTCTTGGCAAAGATGCTGGAGTGGTTTGCTCTTTCCTTCTCCAGTGGATTAAGGCAAACAGCAAACAGAGATTAAGTGATTTGCCCAAGGTCACACAGCTAATGAATGTCTGAGATCACATTTGAACTCAGGTCTTCTGACTCCAGGCCCAGTGCTCTACCCACTGAGCCACCTAGCTGCCCCACGATTGAGAAGTATAGGTATTCAAATGTATAAGTAAGAGAAGAAAATAAAATGAAGAACACTCCACATGAATGAAAAGCCTCCTGGGGATTCTAAAGTGAATATTTCTGATAACCTTTCCTTACATTTATTATCCATCTCCTGAGTTTCGTTTTTTCTTTTGGATCCTTTCTGTAGGACCTACTGGCCTTAAGGTACAGGCTGTGCCCAGAATACTAACAGAATGCCAGGTCCCATCCCTTTGCCCAGACAGCTGACATTCTGTCTTCTCTGGCATGCTGTCAGTGACCCAGAAATCTGCTTCTGCTGTCACGATTGTCGAGCCGCAGTGTGGAGTGAGACTGCTTCTCACCATGAAAATGCCCTTTAAAAATACTGTTGTCAGGGCTCAGGCAGCATCACCTATGACAGGTCTGAATGGTCTCTAGGCTAATACTTAATCATAAGTATCATCACCAAAAGAGGACTGTAAGAAGCCCGATACTGCAGACTTCCCAGGGCCAAAGGTTAGATCATCCAGGTATGTTGCTTATAAGACTTCTTGAGACGGGAAAAGGAGAATTTTGCTTCTTACCTTTCCTCTCTTGCATGGTTTCAGACATTTGACATCCAGCTTGGCCTTTTGGTCAGTTAGACTTACTTGATAGTTTGTTCGATTTTTACCTTCGCTTGGGTGCATGTTATTTAAAATGTCCGCTGCTCCTGTGGAAGTGGGCCTTGGTGAGCAGGGATCTCTCTTTGCCCCAGGGTGGCCTTCAGCTTTCCCACTAGGACTGCTTCGTGCCGTGTATCACAGTGGGTACCTTAGCTTCTGTCTTCCAGCAGCCTTCGATCAGAAGGGGTCTTGTTTGTGGAGTAGAATGAAGGGGGAATCGTACCTGGTGAGTTCTCTTGAGGGGATACTTAGGAACGATGTTAGTTTTATAATTCCCTTCGTTGTAGATGTTTGGGGATTAAAATTCACAGAGGTTCTCAGTGCCAAAACCTTGGATTAAAGCATGGCATTTCTGCCTGAGGACAGACAGTTTTTAGTTTGGGGTTTTTTTTCCCTGCCAGTATAGGGACATAGTGGGGACATAGTGGCTCGCCTTCCTTCTCCGGTCTCTTTGCTGTTTTCCTTTCAGGCTCAGAGCAGATTGAACCAGTGCAGAGACAGGGACTTCTCTCCCTTCTCCCTGATAACCGTGTGTCCCATCAAGATGCAGGCCCCATTGATGTACATGATTGATTGCGTTATTAACCTGTGCAAAAAGCCTTATTACGGTAATCAAGCCCGACTTCATTCTGCGCTGTGTTTAGAAGAGCTAAATGCGCTGGGGAGAGGCCGACAGAGCTGATTCTGATGGTGATAATGTGGACATAGCATTGATCGCCTCTAATTGAATTCCTTTTCTTTCCATAGGCCTCTTCTGAAGAGCTAAAAGCTGCCTACCGGCGGCTGTGCATGCTTTACCATCCAGACAAGCACCGAGACCCAGAACTCAAATTGCAAGCTGAACAACTGTTTAACCTTGTCCACCAGGCTTATGAAGGTCAGTCAGGGTCCTGGTTTTGTGAAAGCTGCCCCAGTAGCAGATATTGGATTTTGATAATACTTGCATTGAAGAGTGTACAAGACAAGGGTCCTTGGTGGTGTTTGAAGATGGTGGTTAGCTTCATGCCTTCTACTGATTGACTGACTTTGAAAAAGCAATATTTTGCTTTGGAAATCAGTATGTGCCCAATAAGTGGAAAATGAATGCACAAGCTGAGCAAAAGGCCAGGTTTTGAATTGTAGGGAGAATCAGCTGCTTTTAAATTGTTTACTCCAGTTTTCTTCCAGAGGGAGACACTCCGATGCAGGGCCAGGAAGCTTTTCCATCTAGGCTGGCAAGTGTGGTGATTTGAGTTTGTCTTCATCTGAAAGAGAATCTAAAGCTGAACTCTGACCTCCTGGGTTCCATGGCCACTGGCGGGGGTGGGGAGTTGAGGAATGCCTCCCAGAACTTGGGGATGTGGGGAAAATTCAATCCTAAGAATGAGAATGGGCACAAGTAGAGGGGTTTTAATATATGATTTATGTCACAAAGTGTTTGTTGTGCTGAGTTTTCTGGATTTAGAATTTATCCCAAGCAAATTGGCAATAACTCATGCCAGGAATACATTTAGTGAATTGTGAGAGCCATTCTCCTGTAATTAGGCTAAAAATGAGAGGACATGTTAGTATATGAAATAAAGACTTCATTGTACAAATAAAAACATATCTTGTATCTCAGTTTATAATTTTGCCTAAAAATTAGATTTTAATGACCAGTGAAACTCAGGCAGTGGCAAGTGATGTATTTGCATAGTCAAGACAGTGTAATCTTATCAGACTTAACTCTCCAGTCAGAGGCAGATGTTTCAAATCCATTTATAGGAAGGGCTTGATTGAAACTGCCTTCCTCTGATTACATTCTGTTATCTGTGTGGCTGAATTAATTTTACAGTTGTCTGAATTATTGATATAGTTTGTGTGCAGCATTTTGGAATTTGGGAGGAGTGGCTGAAACATGAGAGAGTTAACAGCAAAGCCCGGCTGGCTCTTGTCAAACTGCTGCAGCAGCAAGCCTGGCACCCAGTGGTTTAGCCTAAAGGGAGACAAAAGCAAAATTGTGAATAAATGATTCCTTATTAAATCCCAGAGATTAGCTGAAGAAGTTTGGTGCCTTAGATTTTGAGTGGTCAGCATTTCTTTCCTCCATATTAGATTTAAACATGAGCAGAATCATTAGCATCTTCTTCCCTTTTTTTAATTAGGCCTTAAAAAAAAGAAGTCAAGGTCTTATGAAGAGATTGGCAAGGGTTAGAGCTGGGGCGTGGTGGGGAAGAAGGTCACAGGTGTTATGTGTCAGCAGCGAAGCTGGATCTCAATCTGGCTTTATGCAGCTGTGTTCTTCAGGGGCTGCTCACTTGTGGCTTATACGCCATTGGTAGGATCATAAATTTAGAACAAGGAAGGACTTGAGAGATCATCTCGGTCACTTCCCCTCGTTTCACAAATGAGGAAACTGAGGTCCACAAAGAAGTGACTGGCCCAAGTGCCTCTGGCAGTAAGTGGCCAGGGTGGGGTTTGGGCTCAGGCTTTGTGCCTCTGCATCCCTGGCTCACTGTGCTGACCTCCTGACCAGCTCGCATACTTCTGGAGAACAGCCTGTTTTCTCTTGTGTTATTTTCCATAACAGACACAACTGGCACTGTTGTGACAAGTGTTTTGCCTGACTGACAAAATTATTTACAAATAAGTGCCAATGCTACAGAAAGACGTGGGCTGTTTAGGATGCTCCACAGGGCTGTTCAAGGAGAGGATTACCCTAACAATTGCAGGCTGGCTCTAGTGCCTGGTCCCCCCTGGGCTGGGTCCCCTCATGGAGGGAGAGCCTGACACTTGGGAGCTTTGGGACCTGGGCCGGTTGCCTTGAACTCTCTTGCCTCAGCTTCCACATCTCCAAAAATGGTCATCATTAGAGCCGTAGGGCAGTCTCGCAGAGATGCTCTGGCTCTCCAGATTATCAGGGGCTTTGCAGAAGTTAAAGCTCTTTGGCAAGGCCAGCTATCAGCATTATAATTAGGTTTCTTTAGAAGCTGCATTAACTTTTTTTGTACTGTTGGTATAGGCTAAGCAGATATTTGAAAAAAGTAAAACCACTATGTCCTAGTGGTTTGAAAGAACCAATGCATCTTTCTCAGGGGACCTGCCACCCCCAGGAAGCTTCTTGAGCCTTGATAAGGCTGACTCTGTTAGTCCAGAATACCCACTGTCGACATGGGGAGACGACAGGAAGAAAGCTGTGGGATCCCTGGGAATTCACAGAATAACATAAATCTTGTACTTTGTAAACATATGCCTTTTAATTTGCAGTTCTCAGTGACCCCCAAACCAGGGCCATCTATGATATCTATGGGAAAAGAGGACTGGAAATGGAAGGATGGGAGGTAAGAAAAATTGTATGTGTCATATCGCTGCAAAAAAAAAAGAGAGAGAGAATGAATGAATAAAATATCCACACGAATACTATCTTAAGGTAGAATACATTTGAGTCAACAAAAATATGTCCAGCATCCTTCATTAAGTGGCTATCTGGTACCTTCTTTCAGTCATAAATGGAGTTTGGGGGTTTGGGAAAGCCTGAGTAAGAGTCATTGAAAAACAAAAAATATTCAAAAATATGCTGTTAGAGAAACACTTTTTCAACATCATGCAACATTTCACTTGATGGTGTTTTGTTATGTGTTTGCTTAATGTATTTTCCCCCCTCTTTTGGTCTTGGAGCCTAAGCAGCCGCATGTGCCCCATTCTCGGAGAGCATGAGAGCCGTCAGCATACATCCTGACTCTGACAAGGGGGGAGAAGGAGAGAGTAAAGTAAAATTGTCTCTTGTCTCCCTTTCTACCATTGCTTAATGGGAATTAGCAATGCTTTAGGCAGGATTACTTTAGTGCAGGTAGGAGTTAAGTCTTAGTCATTTTAACAGGAAATTTCAGCCACAAATGCTTCCCAAATCCGCACATCTCCTTCATCAGCTACTTGGGAGGAGGAAGAACATAATCGTGTCTTCATTAAATTCTTTATATCTAATATGCCACTACAAGTACAAGTACACATCATAGGTTGACTGCGTCTTTTCATAGCCCCCTTCAGGTCTCAGAGGAAGCCAAGGACCCTGCTTTGTATCTCTAGTTTCATTGTTAGGTTTTTAATTCCGAACAGCATTGCTCCAAACTTCCATTTAGAGTGATTGGGCTAAGGTTTTCCTGGCAAAATATTTCATGGCTTCCCTACTGCCAAAACAAAATGATCTCATTGTAACAAATGCACCCAGTAATGACTGTAAAAATATTGGAGAAGTCACAGGTGGTGAATGCACCTTTGAATAAGCCTTCAAATAAATATTTATTATGAAATCTCTTTAAGGACAAAGCAGAGAGAGCAAGTCAAGTTCTCATCTATCAGAGTTGGCTTGCTTTATGTTTCATATTGATACTATACCATGGGACAGTGCCTGCGTTGCAAGATAAAAATGCCTTCAGCAAAGAGTCCAGGAAGATCCCTCCCCAGGTATTAGCTTGGAGATGGATCAGAGCTTAACATACAATAGGTAAATTGAAGCCATTATTTATACTGTAAAGGAAAAGTCTCACTGAACTCCAGCTCATTTTATGGAGCTGGCATCAACATTCCTTCAAGGAATTCCTACAGCTGGATGAATTGTTTAATATGAGGACTGTCCCACTCCGGTAATAGCTTTCACTCCAGGGAGGCAGCTGCATTCCCTTCATGCTGTTGCCAGTATTTTGAGCACTATTAAACTTTTCCAATTGCTGAGGGGTATTCATTTACTGCATGTTTGTTAAGATAAACATATGGGCTCTGTTAACACCTTAAATGTCGAAATGCCTTTCATCTGAGGATCTCAAAGCACTTCATAGCTGTGATCTGGAAGTAGCTTTCAGCATCTCATAGATCCATAATATCACTTCCATATATTAAAAGTAAGCTATTCATATATGTAGTTTAAGCTTCTCAGGACTACACAACCCCCTGGTCCTTTGCTCCTCTTGGTAAATTCATGCTCTTTTCTTCTTCCAAGAGAATTCCTATTCTCTGGCAGATTGCCATAAGTCTGAAATGTTGCCATTCCCTATTTGTTAAAAACCCCTACTTCCATCTATCTTGTCATGTTGGATCTGAAATTTAATTAGTAGTGTCTTTGTGGGTGCCTTCTCAGAGAATGGAAGCGGTCCTTTTTCCTGAATGACTGAAAACCAGCTTTGAACTGCCAGAAGAATCAAGAGAGTGGTTTGAAAAGCTCAGGCCTCACCTCCAGCAAACATCGTGGTCAGACTGAAGATTAAATTAACATTACTATTTTTTTCCTTCTCTCAGCCCTTCTGCAATCTGACTTTCATCCTGAGGCCCTCCTCCCAGTCTCTGCCCTTTCCTGGTCTTCTTTCTCACAGTTATCAAAAGAATCTTCCTAGAGAAGGGATCCGAGCATGCTACTCCCCTCCTTAGGAACCTTTCTTGACTCTTGATTCCCCCTGAGATAACATACAAACTCCTCACTTTGGCATGTAAAGCCTTTAGTAGTCTGGCTCCATTGAACTTTCTAGACTTATTTCACATCATCCCTCCCATTTCAGCTAGATGGGCCTCCGTGCTGTTCCCCAGCATTCCTCTGCATACCCTGTCAGGCCTCCATGACTGTGTTGGCCCTTATGCCAGGGCCTACCTCCTCGTTTCTGCCTCTTGGAATCCCCAACCTTGGAATTCCTTCAAGGCTCAATCAGGTTACAGTTCCTTGTGGAAAGCCTTTCTTTATCCCCCTAGTTATTAGTCTTCTCTCCCTCTGGAAATTATCTTATGTTTACTAATCTGTTTATATGTTGTATGCCCCTGGTGAATGTAAGCCCCTTAAAATTAGGGCCTCTTTTTTCTTGGGGTGGGGGAGAGGATTGTCTTTGTATCCCCAGGGGTCTAGGAGAATGCTTTGCTTGTTAGATTAATTGAGTTCATCTTATTCATACTTTCTTGCCAGATCTTTGGAAGCAAATCTAACCCAATAGTGCTGAAGTAACTTGTATAAAAGATAGAATAATATGAGGACATATCCCTTCCCCCATTCCATCCATCCCTCCTATCCCCCTCTCTCCCATGGGCTTTCCTGGGGAGTTTATAACAGCAGTTATTGAGTTTGCATTTAGCTTTTCTGCAGCATTTACAATGACCAGTTGCTGTGTATTCGCCCTCAGTCTATCCCAGGCTATCTCCATGTATCTATTAGAATGCTATGTGGAGATTTAAAAGTGGTTCCTATGAAAAAGCCCATTGAGGTTTTCCCTTGAGTTGTGTGTTCTTTTAGAGGATGTAAACAGGCAGAGTCTCTGGATTTTGGGGCTTCCTAGGACCAGGTGGAGCATTCCGAGTGCTTTCACCTTGCAGTGAGCCCTGTATGAGGACTAGGTTTTTGTAGCTTGTGTTAAATAGGATGACCAGATTTGAAGAAACTGACATCTTGAAAACATTTTCCTTCTCAGCATGTCACAGAGTGTGTCAGAGGAAAAGTAACTTACAGCTATTCATTCAAGCCTGCAAAGGTTAAGCAGTTCCAGTACTTGTCAGCAAATCTTGCCCTTCTCTGGCTGCTTGGAGCCTGGCTCTTGCCAGACCCTGGGTTTTCTGACAGGATTCAGATAAGAAACTTTAACCTCCAAAGCCACTTTCAAATCTTCAAAGGTGTCTGTGCATACCTACGCCTGTGTTCCTGGCCTGTGCCGGAGCTGGGGCTGACTGGGAAGCTTTTTTCCCTCTGCATTTTTTCTAGCATTCTGTGGAGCAGGCAGTTGTTTTTTTTTTTTTTTTGCTAGGGAAAAATAGCCTGATAGCTGTAAACCTTACAGAGGATGGGTCCTCATTTGTAAAACAAAACAGTCAGCCTCCTGGGCCTCAAAGGGCCTCTGCAGATGTAGATCCTAAGATCCTAGGAAATGCATGTTCTCCATGCCTGGGGTTCTCTTACTCTCCTGCCTTTGACCAGGAATCCAGACCGGGTCATTGAGAGCAGTCCAGGTGAAGAGGGGCTGCCCTGATTCACCAGGCTAGGAGCTTTACAGGAAATTATTTGGGGTAGTTTTGTTTGCCTTTCAAGAAAACAAGCAGTTTAGTTTTTGTTTCAGCTTCCTTTTCATTTTATTTTTTCCTTTGAAGATCCTAGGATTATAAGGTCATTTAATCCATTCACCTCCTTTTGCCAAGCAGGAAACTATCAAGTCACAAGCTCATATTAAACATCTACTAAGTGCCAGGCCCCCTCCAGAGGTATAGAGAAAAGCAAAACCAATCCTTGTTTTCAGGGAACTCACGAGCTGATGGAGGAGACAGTAGTGCAAATAGCTGTGTGTGAGCCCCGTTCAGAGTAAATGGGAGATCATCTCTGAGGGAAGGCACTAGCGTGAGGGACAGTGGGGAAGGCTTCTGGCAGAATTGAGGATGAGCTATGACTTCCAGGAAGCCAAAGGAGCCAAGAAGGGGAGCCCAGGAGGGAGAGGATGCCAAGCACGGTGATCAGCCGGGGAGCATGCATGCAGTCTGCAGGAAGGTACCAGGCTAGGAGGGGCTTGAGAAGCTAATCAGAAGGTTGTGCTTTTGATCCTGGAGGTAATAGGGAGCCACGATAGGTGGGGGAGGGGAGGTTAGTGACCTGGTCAAACTTGCAGTTCAGGCAGATCAGTTTGACAGAGGAGTGGAGGGTGATGAGGAGAGACTTGTGGCAGGTAGACCCTCCAGCAGCTAGTGCACTAGTCCAGCCTGAGCTAATGAGGGTCTGCACTAGGTGGGGTGGCAATGTCAGAGGAGAGAAGAGAGAATGGAGATGTTATAAAGGTAAACAATAGCTCTTGAAATCTGATTGGATAGAAAGGGTGAGAGAGGTGAGTGACCTGCCCAAGGTCACACAGATAGCAAAGTGACAGAGTCAAGATTAGAACCCAGAGCCTCCGACTCCAAACCAGCACTTTTGCCCCTGCCCTACAGAGAGGAGGGAAATGGAGAGAAAAGGGATTGAGAAGACAATGGTCAGTCTCCAAGGTGGTGCCTGGTTCTCCTTCAGTCCAAGATCAGGCTACTCTGAGAAAGTGAAACAGCTATGAATAGGAACACATATCCTTGGTGTTCCAAAGCTGAGCAGGCTGCAGGATGAGGATTACTTGCGACATCATTTAAATATAATCTAAATAGTGTATTTTGTGAGGTCACAGGGCTGTCGAGACCATCACAGAGGTTCATTTTGCCGTTTTTAATTTGTTCTCTAGGTAACAATTGAACCAGCCCTGTCCTCTCTACCTACGTCCATCTGTCTTTCTGTTAGTGTAGATATGCTTCAGTACTTCAGTGAGGATTTGTGGTTTTTAAAATATATTTTCATTGATGTCTTTTTTTTTGCATTACCATAGTTTCCCCCAGTATCCCTCCTGCCTCCCCAGAAGACAGTCTATAAAATAGATAGTATTTTTTAAAGACAAAGGAAGAAAGAGGGAGAGGGATTAGCATAATTGATCAATACGTGGAAAAAGGCTGAAAATACGTGCTATGGGCACCACTGTGGGCCTCCACCTCTGCAAGGGAGGCTGGGGTCAAGGTGGGAGTGTCTTCACATCTCCTGTGAGCCATGCTTATTCTGGATCATTTTCAAAGAGCATCTGTTAACTCTCTGCTGTGTGTGTGGCACTGTGCTAGGCACTGGAGATACAGAAGGGGAAAATAACCGGTCCCTGCCTTTTGGGAGCTTACAGTCTGCTGTACACAAATGAGTAAATAAGAAGCCTGTACAAAGTGACTACAGCTGAGGGAGTTGGGAACACTAGAGCTGGGGGAGGGCCCTTTCTTTTTTGTGATTTGATCAAGTGCCCACCTTTGGGTACCTCTGACTTCTTTTTTTTTCCTTTTTTTTTTTTAACTTGTGTGACCATGGAGAAGTCATTTGATTTGTTTAACATTCTTTTTTATTTTTGAGTTCCAAATTCTCTTCCTCCCCCCAGTCCTTCTCCTACCCATTGAGAAGGCAAGCAATATGATACCCATTATCCATGTGAAGTCTCACTTCTTTTCCTGAAAAAAGTATTTAAGCTGAGTAGGCCAGAGGTAGTCCACAAGCCTTTGACCTCTTTTGGTTTTTATCCCGAACTGTATTTTCGAATGATTTTGCTGGCCTTGTCTATGACCACATTTGCACTGAAGCATCTGAGTACCAAAAAATAGGTTAATTTAATTTCACAGAAACACAGAATTTTAGAGTAGGAAAGCACCTCAGTGGCCATCCATGTCTGAAGAACAATCCTTCCCACAGTGGTCCTTTGGCCTCTGATGAATATCTCCATTGAGAGAGTCTGCTCTCACCTGAGGCAGCCCGAGATCTTACTAAGCTTCCTTTGTTGGGCTGCTGGGGCACAAGATTCCCTTGCCTCATGGCAGAGACTTGTCTTCCTTCTTGTCATTTTTAGTAGCTATAAGATATGCTTCATCTTAAAATACAAAGGAAACTTCGCCATTCCTCTATTGTGGGAACCTAACTTTAAATTTGCCTTACAGGTAGCCAGCACTACCTTTACCCAGAGCAAATGTCAACATACAGTGGGTCAGTTACAAATCAAGAGTGTCTTTCAGGATTTCCACAGAGCATTTTATGGTGGTGGTGGGTGGGATGGAGGTGAAAAGCTGCTAGAACCTCTGGGGTAGCCCAGTTAGTTTTTATATATTTCTTGTAAACCTGCTCAGTCTCTTTTGTACCCCTCTCAATAAAAGAAGAGGGTCAAATTTTGGTTTCCTAATCTGAGAAACAAACCAGATATTTGTGTGAAGAAGCCAGCCTGGATCTAAAAAGACCAGATCTGTTTTTAAAAGTTGTTAGCTGAGCTGTTGTTCCCACTTTCAGTAGAAATTCACCATCCAGTTGGGCTCAGCCTTTGTTTTTGTCACTTAGTATGAGAAATTTGCAAGCTACTCTGTCATATTTTTTTTTAAACTTGGACTCTGAAGACAGGCCTTTCTTATACCACTTGCCTTCATGATTCTTTTTAGAGATCTTTAGTATTCTGCTGAGCATGAGGACTCTCCACTGGGACTTTTTCATCTTTCCTCATGGCTTTGACGACCACTGATATCCATTTGACCACTTTTCTACCTCCCATTATATCTCTTTACCAGTCTCCTCTTTTCTTTCACTGTTTTTGAAATCTTCACTAAGAGATCTCTCTTTCAACTAGGAACACCTCATTCCACCCCAGGTTCACATCTCTCTTCAGTCACTTACTACTTATGCCTCTATGAGCAAGTGGCTTCATTGGACCCCATTGTAGTATAGACCTCCTAGACAGGGTTGTTCAGAGACTTAGGAAAAAATGTCAGACACTTAGCAAGTTTTACAGTACCATATTTGAGGGTCAGGTATTAGAGTTTTATGTCTATTTGAATGTAAACATCCATTTTTCCCCCAGGTTCTTCTCTGGTTATCCTGAGTTCTTAGATTAACCTAAAACTAATGGGACTTCCACAGAGGCACTCATCTTGCTGTGGGAAGAAGAGTCCATTGATTTGAGAATCCAACCTGGCACCAAAGTTCCCTTCAAAGCCCGAAGTAAAATTCACCTGTCAGTCTCATCGTTGCTCCTAGCATTCCAAGCCAGGCCTCAGCCTCCCTTCTGCGTGCATGTGCCAAGGCATTCTTGGCCTCACTTCAGATTTTTAATATTTGTTGTCTGGGGTTCATTAGGAAATTTTAAACATGATTAGATTTGCTTAAAACTCTTGTGATTTAAGGTGGAAGAGTCTCACAACATAAGAGAGAAGCTAATACAGTGGAACCAAGGAAATAAATCCATTCTGAACTCTCTAGAGGGAGAGGGGAAAATCATCATCTTGGGAATATTTGATGTCCCATGAAGTCGCAGCACAGTTGAGCGTATAGAACCCCAGACTGGAGGTTGGGACGCCCGAGTTCTTTTCCTGACTTCAGGCTTTCCCTTCGCCCAGCATAAGGCAGGCAGGTCACTGAATCTGAATTTGATTTCTGAACTCTAAAATGGTTGGGTTGGTCGATTTTTAACATCTGTTTCACTGAAACTTCCTTGGGATAGTGGTGAACAAGAAGATGCTATCCTTAGTAAGGGCAGGCCCACTCAGGCTTCTTGGAGAAGAGGCAGGCTGTTCCTGCTGCTACAGGGGTCATTATTAGGATGCAGGTGTCTTTAATATCTGCTCTTTAACAGCCTCCTTTCCTCCACTCTGCCCACAGATTGTGGAGAGGAGGCGAACACCTGCTGAAATCAGAGAAGAGTTTGAGCGGCTACAGAGAGAGCGAGAGGAGAGGAGGCTTCAGCAGCGAACCAACCCCAAGGTAAGCCATGCATCAACCGACCACAGACCAGCAGAATACAGGGAGGAACTTTGTTGTCAGAGGGTGGGTCTCCAGTGAGTGAGGGATGGGAATGATGTGCAGATGGGGTGGGACTGAGTCTAGCTTGTATTGTCTTTAAAGCACTCTGATATCTAGAAAGCCATCCCAGAACTGCTGCCATCAGACCTCTAAGGTGGACACGGAGATAAACATTCTTGAGGCACATGGAGCAAAAGCAGAGCCAACCTCTTGGCTTTCCCATCCCATACTAAAGCCCTGGTGGTTCCTGACCAGTTCCAGTCTTTTCTCCTGACCTCCACCAGCCACTTTGCTATGTCTCTGTTGTACTTTGGTCCCAGAGGCTTACCTTTCTATCCATCACCGCCGTGGGGTGGTTGCTTGGGGGTGGGGGGGGAGGGGCGGGGGCAGAATAAACCCTAGGATTCTTGAGCTTCTTTTTTTAATTTTTTTATTCTGAACTTAAACACAAGAAAGAGCATTTCCATACACAGCAGAACACAAAAGAAGATTTCTTTTAAAGCCATAAGTCTCCATTTCATGCCACTTGCTTTTTTAAAGAAGTATATGAATTCTGCATATTACTTTCAGAACTGGTCTGCTTGTCTGTGCTTCCTTTTGAACAGTTCTTCCTGCTGTTCAGTTCTGTCCATTTAAAAAAAAAAATTCAGTGATCCTCTATTTGAGGGGCAACTGTTGTAACTCCCTTCCCTTCTTCCTTCATCTCCTCTGCCTAATTAACTGAAAGGAAGGAAGAGAGGGAGGGAAGTGGGAGGAAGGAAAGGACCCTTGTGACAAATCAGTCTAGTCAGGCAGAACAGATCCACACAGTGTCTGTCAGTCCATCCATCCCGTCTGCCAGGAGGTGGGCAGCATGCTTCATCATCAGGCCTCTACTATGGACCAAGGTTGGTGTTTGCTTTGATCAGAGTTCTTAAATCTTTCAAGGTTGTTATGTTTACAGTGTTGTTGTCCTTGTATAAACTGATCTCCTGGTTCTGCTTGTTTCTGCTTGCCCATTGGCAACTTCCCTTTGAATCATCTTGGGTCCTTTCTCACAACACAGTAACATTCCAGGACATTTGTCTACCACAGCTGATTCAGTCATTCCCCAGTTGTCCAAGATGCCCCCTAAAACACCCCCTTTGATTTTTAGTTCTTTTCTTATTTTTTTTTTTTGGAGGGGAGAAGGGAAGGCAGTTGGGGTTAAGTGACTTGCCCAAAGTCACACAGCTAGTAAGTGTGTCAAGTGTCTGAAGTCATATTTGAACTGATTCCAGGGCCAGTGCTGTACTCACTGTGCCACCTAGCTGCCCCTGTTCTTTTCTTTCCCACCTGCCTGCCCCACCCCACCTTTTCAGTTCTCTCTTCAGGATCACAAAATTTGTTTTGCTTTATTCCTTCCCTTTTCTTATCTTCGCTCCTAACCCCTCTCCCGTAGCCTCACCCACCCCGCCATTGCCACTTGTTTCTCTGTTGGGTTTGATGTATTTCTACACCAAACTGTCCGTCTGTGAGTGTTCTACCCTCCTTTGTCCACTTCAGGTAAACATGAGGTTCAGCTGATTCTCATCCCCTTCCTCCTTGTTCCTATTCCCCATGCACCCCAAGTATGAGAAATATCAAGTTTCCCCCCTCCCTACTTGCTGCACTAATATTGCTCTCCTCCTGCTCTGTCTTTCTCTTCCCCATCTTAAAATGCTCAGAACAGAACCAGTCTACCCTCCTTAGTACACTAGTGTACTTAGATACTAACTCCCTTAGTATCCTTTGAAGACATGAGGGTTCTGAAAGCACGCTTGTTCCTTCTCTCCTTGCTAGAATCTTAGCCTTTCATCTCAGTCCAATCTCAGCCCCATCTAGTTGCACAGATAAGTCTCTATCTTTCTGGGTTTCTCTGGACTCTAATGTTTGTATTTCAAAGCATCCACTCAGCTCTGATCTTTTCAACAGAAATGCTCAAAAGTCTTCTGTTCCATTAAAACGCAATTTTTCCTTCTAGGATTTTCCCCCACTTTGCAGAATAAGTTATTTTTGGTTGTAAGCCTTTCTTCTTTGCCTTTTGGAATATTGCATTCCAAGATCTCATTTTTAGTTAAAGCAGCTGTGTCTTGTGTGAGCCGAACTGTGGGCTCCTTCATGCGTTTAAAAACTGCTTCTTTTTGGACTTGGGCAGTATTTTTTCTTTGATGTGGGAGCTTTGGATTTTGCCTGTGACATTCCTGGAAATTTTCGTTTTGGGGTGCCTTTCAAGAGGTCATCAGTGGATTTTCTGTCTTCACTTTGCCCTCTGGTTTTTAATAGATCTGGACTGTTTTCATTTATTATTTCTGTAGATAGAGTGCCCAGAGTTTAAAAAAAACAAAACACCATGATTTTTTTAGGCCAAAATTAGAGTCAGAGTCAGTAAACATTTATTAGCCACCTACCCTGTGCCAGCCACTGTGCTGAGTGCAGAAGAGACAGACAGGCATAATGGTTCTTCTGGTGGTTCTGAAATTCTCTCTTTGGCCTGTTTTCCAGTCAATTGTTTTTAATATCAGACAGCTTGCATTGCATTTTCTTCTATTATTTCAATCTTTTGATTTTACTGTCTTGTCCTCTCAAGGAATCAGTGGTTTCTTTCTGGTCTGTTCTAGTTTGCAAGGAACCTGTTACTTGGGTAAGATTTACCACTTTCTCTTCTAAACTGCTTATTCTGCTTCTAATTCTTCCCTCAAAAGCTTTTGCTTTTGCTTCATTTCTTGCTTCATTTCTTCTAGGTGTTCATGTAGCCCTTGTGGAAAATCCATTTTTTCCTTTGAGTCGCTCTTTGCAGTTGTTATGGAGTTAGATTTACAATGAATTTTGATACTCGTTGGTGTTTTCTTTGATTTACTCATCTCTCCAGCTTTGGTTCCTGAATTGGGGCTTTGTGCCAAGGCCAGCATCTGCTCCCTCCTGTATTCCTGGGTGGCGTGATTAACCCTGGGGCTCTTGCCCTGGGTCCCATGGGCTCTTGTGCTGATATTTGTTTCCCATTAAGGGTTTCTGAAGTCTCAAGACAGTGGCAGAGACCTCAGTGCCCCTAAGGATCTGAGTGTGCTGCTGCTTGCTGCTTCCTGAGGCTTCGCAAGGCCAGGGCTTTCTGACTACCTGGGCCTTTCACAGGAGAGCCCTCTGCTTTTGCTATCTCTGGACACAGTCTTGTCCCATCTCTAGTCACTCTGGTACTCACTTTTCTTGACGAGGGACCTCCTTTCCTGTTGCCTTTGGGCTTCTGGCTGACTTTTTGTGTAGCTCGGGGGTGGAAGATGCCATTTACTATGGTTTCTCATTGGATTTTGTGATTATCATTTGGTCTGGTATGAACTTAGGGGTTCTATTAGCCAGAATTGGGGGTGGGGGTGGGGTGCATGCTGGTGGGGGAGTAGACTGGGCAGCCTACTATTCAGGAAGTTGTCTTGGCAGGAAGACCAAAACTTCATTTCTATAGTCCATTTAAAGAAAGATTCCCATCTTTCTTGGGACAGCTGGCGTTAAGGGTGCAAATTCCAAAGTTTTTTCATTTGTCATCAACCAGAGCCCACTCCCTTCATTCATCCAAGTCACTAGTGAAGCATAAGTTATTTAAATGCAGTGAATATTACCAAGCAAGCTCAGGATTCTATTTTTTGACACTAAATTTGGTTTTAGTATTTCCCTTGCTGTTTTGGAAAGGATATATGAAGTTTCTTTTCCAACCTGATGATGAGCAATTCCCAATGTTTTGGGAGTGCCAGTAGTACTTAAAGGCTAATTCAAATTGCCCAATTCAGTATCCAGTTGTGGTCAGTAGGAAGGGCACTAGAAATAGCCAGCCAAGGCCTTATCACTGCTTCCAGGACTGCATGTCAGGTGACCCATATTGTTATATTGAGGAGACTTCACTGCCAGAGGCCGCTGTGGCATAATGGAGAGCGTGCTGGGCCTGGATTCAGGAGATCCTCAGACACTTAATAACTGTGTGACCCTGGGTCACTTAATAACCTCTGTTTGCCTCAGTTTCCTCAACTCTAAGATGGAGACAGTAATAGCATTTACCTCCCAGGGCTGTTGGAAGGACCAAATGAAATAATATTTACAAAAAGCACTTAGAATAGTACTTGGCACATAGTAGGTGCTTCCTCTCCTCTATTCTGTTCTCCTCCTTGGCTTTGGAACTCACCGAAGGCTGCCATGATCAGCATTGATTCAGCAATAGGAACTCCTTGAAGGAAACAATTGTGTCTTATCCAAAATTCAGGCAGGTCCTTGATTAATGTTTATTCATTTGATTTAGAAGGAAATAAGAGTTCTCATTAAATCCCACAAAGCAGAACAAAATGGTGCCTTTGATGATGGACAACATTAAAGTCTGATCTTTTGATCATATGACTTCTAGAAAACTGATTTTGTTTTATACCTTAAGGCTCCACAAAGCACCATCTATCAAGGTATCTCTTAGGAGTTCTCTTCTCGGTTTATAAAAGGCATTTCCTTGCATGTTTGTGACAGCAACACCTTATCTTATATCCTTCAGCTAACTTGACCAGTCAGTGTTTAGTTTAGATCCAAGTTTTCCTTTTGGTCAGGTGGAAGGAAAGTTTTAGCATTTGAGAGAAATTGATAGGGGTCTTTAGGGATTGATAGGAGACCTCTGGTCCAGTCGTAGACACCCCCCACCCCCACTGAGTAACTCAGGGTTTCACTCTGAATTCACTCCTGTGGTTTCCCCATCTTGTGTCCAGGGTCAGTGCATATGTAGGAAAACCAGTTGGAATGATCTCTGTTCAGATTGTGCTTATTGGACAGAGAGAGACAGAGACAGAAGCTAGGAAGAGGCCTGCTTTCTGGCTTTAGGATTTTTGCCATTTAGTCTGGAAGCTTTGCTTCTTCAGTTGGAGCAGTGAAAGGGAAAGAGCTGCATTGTAATCCTGAGCCTCTGTGTCCTGTGATAAAATTAGCCATCTGGGTGTTTACAGCAATTGCTTATTGGAATTCTATGGAAATGTGTCTCCAGGCCATGTTCCTGTGGAATGAGGGAGCACAGCTGTGATCATTTCATACAAGAACGCAAGTTATTTTAAAATTTCCAACATTTTACTACTTCCATAAACTGCTTCCAAATAAATAAAACATTTTCTAACCAGAAATGTTGAGTGATAACCAGATGTCGGCTATGAGGCACTTTTTTTTTGATCTGGATCTTTTATTCTGTTTTAGAGTTTTGTTTTGATTTTCAAGATGTGCTGAAACGTTTGGAAAGTTCTGGGCTTGTGGGGAAAGGAATTCACTTTACGTTAAGGGTGGGGGCCCCCAGCCTTTGTCTGCCATAGGGACCATGCCTGTGCAGCTGCCTGAACCTCAGCCTGTGCCTTAGCCCAGTAAGGAAGGCAGACGGAGACCTGGTTGCAGGTGCTGTTGAAAGTCGTGGCTCTGATGTGGTGGTCTTTGCCTCTCTCCCTCATCAGGAGCTCTTGGCATCAGTCAGCCAACAAGCATTTTTTAAGTACCTGTGATGTGCCAGACGTTGTACTAAGTGCTAGGAGTGCAAAGAAATGTCAGAGACAGTCCCTGCCCTCGAGGAGCTTGCAGTCCAATGGGGAGGCAACATGCAAACAAACTGCACATAGGCAAAAAAGATAGAGAAGGGATAAACGAGATAATCCACAGAGGGATGGCCATTGGTAAAGGCCTCACATAGAAGGTGAGACTTTAGCTGAGCCTTGCAGGAAGCCAGAGAGGCTGGGAGGTAGAGGTGAGGTCCAGGCATATGGGACAGCCAGTGAAAATGTCCAGAGTCAGGAGACTTCAAGGAAAAGGAAGGAAGCTAGTGTCACTGGATCACAGAGTGTGTGAAAGGGTGTGGAGGGGAGGGGGGAGTGAAAGGTGTAAAAAGCCTGGAAAAGTAGGAAAGGGCCCAGTTATGGAGGACTTTAAAAGCCAAACAGAATTTTCTGTTTGATTCTGGAGGCAATAGGAGCCACTGGAGTTAACTGGATGGGAGTGAGAATGACATGGTCAGACTTGTTCATTAAGATCAATTTGGCTGCTGAGTGGAGTGTGGACTGGACTGGAGAGACAGCTACTGGAGCCAAGGAGAGGAGGCAGCAGCGTGGGGGCAGTGTCAGACGAGACAAGGGGACATGGGTGAGAGACATCATGGGGGTAGAAGCAACAGGACTGGGCCACTCATTGACTATGAAGAATGAGAATGAGAAGTTGAGGATGACCTAGGTTGTGACCCTGCGGTACTTGGGAGGGTGGTGGTGCCCTCCGCAGTCATACAGAAGTTTGGGTGGGAAGATAAATTCATTTTTTGTACATGTTGAGTTTAAGATGTATATAAGACTTCCAGTTCGAAATGTACAATAACCAGTTTGTGATGTGACACTGGAGATAAGGAGAGAGGTTAGGGCTGGACCGATAGTCTGAGAGTCATCTGTAGAAATGCTAGTTGAATCCGTGGTTAGTTGAATGAGCTCTCCAAAGTGAAATAAATAGTGTGGAGGGAGAAGAAAAGGCCCACTGTTAATAGCTGTGCCCTGGAGAAAGATCCGGCAAAGGTGACTCAGAAGGAAAGGTCAGAGAGGTGAGAAGAGAGCCAACATGTAGAGAGAAGAGGGTGTGAGGGAGGGAGGCAGGAGATGAGAGGAGGAATCCTACAGGAGATACTAAAAGTGCTTTCACAAAGCTCAGAGCACACGTACCAATGTCAAGTCGCATTAGTATTAAATCAGGCCTGGACCATTAATCCCTCTTTGCTGGGGCTTGAGGAAAGGATCCCTCAGTACTTTCACCTGCTTCTTTTACCCCAGTAGGGACTGTCTAGGATCAGAATTTTAGCCTCCGTCCTTCACCTCTTCAGCATGTTCTTTTAGTTTGAACCTACAGCCAAATCCCAGCCCCTGCTAGTAACCCCATCAGCAGATATTTATCTGAGTGACCATCACACCAATCCTGTGTACCCAGCTCTTCAGCCGTCGCTGTGGGGTCAAGAAAAAAGGGCTGTGTTAGAGGAATGACAGCCAAAGAGCTGCAACAGAGACAACTAAATTTATTTAATAAAGATGACAAGAGAAGTCAATGACAGGTGACTGGAGGATGAAGGAAGATGACCTTTTCGGTTTAAAATGGAAGTTTTCCCATGGGATGGGTTCTCTCATCTAGCACCCACCTAATGTAATGGCTCTTTAGATGCTCACCACCTACTTAGTCATGACTGATAAGAGTTCTGTAAACATTCAGATGGATTTTGAAATTAACAAACACACACCCACACACCTTGGTTGGTATTGGGGACCATTAACCAAATGTTCCTGATGAACAGTGCCTTTGCGTCCGTAATTTAATCAACTCAGCTAAAAGTGCTTTCTTAATAAACTGGCAGGTACAGAAGAGCCTTGTTCTGCACCTCCCTTGGTTCTAAAATCACTGGCATCCAGGGGCCTCTTCTCCATCTCACTAAAGAAAGATGGAAGGCCAAAGGAAAGTCTTTTTTTTTTTTAAACTGGATTGAGGTTTGCCTAACACAGCTGTGTGAGGCAGGATGTAATTACTTTAATCTTCAGACATCAGGTTTCTAAACATTGATCCATTGATTGCTTCTGTTCTCTCTCTTTGTTGGGTCATGTGGGAATAAAACCCTAACCCTGAATTTCTTGCTAGAGGGAGCCTACAAGCTTCTGCAGGGTAAAAACAAAGAGTAAAAACAATGGGGTTGTCTTCTATTCTTTAGCTGGGGTTGAGGGGAGGAAATTTACAGCCAGATATGAAGTATGATTCATTGAGGTAGAGGGTACATAAGACTGTTGGTTCCAATTTGACAGGTATGACTATTCCTCTAGACCTCAGAATACAGAAATAAAATCTATATTTAATTTGCATAATCTATGAGCATTTCTTGCTCTTTGGAGATTAAGATCGTGCCACAGGGTTGTTTTGCAACATTTTCATTTCATATTGATTATTTTCACTCATTTCTTTTGTTAATACCCATAAATATCACGTCCCTAAGGATAATAGCCACTTAACAATTTCATAGAACATATTCAGACCCAAAGACAATCCCTGACTTTACTACTCCCTTATATAGAATAGAATATTCATGTCAGAGGATATCTGCTGTTTTATTTTGCTGACCCCATGATATGATGCCTTGTTCCTAGACATTGATTTCCTGGGTTATTTTTTTTCTGCTGCTCTCCAAATGTTTGTGCATAAATTGTATTCACCCCTCTGCTGCTTTCTCCTTTTAAAATGGGTACATTTCTAGTGTGTGTTCTGTGGTTTCCTTTTAAAAAATCCAATTTCTTTGAAATGCTTTTCAAAATAATATATCTAGGCACATGTTCCATATAAATGCTAAATAATCAAAAAAAGTTTACATAAGGATTTATAATTTTTTTTTATTCAACAATCTGAAGGATCGGGGCATTTGTATGGGGCAGGGTGGGGTGAATAGTTGTTTTGCTGTTGTGGCTAATTGGTGCACTTCTCAGAGGGAGCTCATGTTGATGACTTCAGTCTGGTTCTGTGGGAATGATTCTGAGGTCATAAAACTGCCTTTGTGAGTTGGCTGACAGGATAATTTTGCAAAAGAAGAAAAGCCGTTTAAGCCCATATGTTTGGCAGTTCTCAAAGGCAGCAAGGGGCAATTTACCGTATGCAGAAATGGAAGTCTATTGGAATTGGAGAAAGTAGAAAGTTTTCATATAAGTGAGAAGGGAAAAAAAAACGTGGTTAATCAAATGTCTGGGAAATTGCTACTACAGAGAGCCAATTCTGAGGAAAATGAAAAGAAGGGGACTCCTTTACTCATAAAACACAAAAGACCAAAAATAGAGAGTTAGTTTGCCCTTAAAGGGTTATTCATTGAAGACCTATCTCTGACTGCCATGTTAGCTTCATTGTACTAGATTTAAACACATGGGCCTCTTGACTCCCATGACCTGTCCTGTACCTCAGCCACCCATGAGAGTTGGGAGGAGGTCATACCTAAAATTTAATCATCACCCATTATTGTGATAACTCCATGACTCCAACCCTGAAATTCCCTCTGTGATCATAATCCCACTGTCTTATGTCTCTCCATCTAATTTCTCCTGAATCTTTATCCTCACTGAGACCTTTGGTCTCCTACCACCCCTGCTGTGGCCTTTCTCTCTTTACAGTTTTAACTCTGTGGTCAGTGAGTTCAGGTGTACCTGTCTCTGCCTGGAACCCTCTTCCCACCTTGTCTTACCACCATTCCAGTTCTACCAGTCCTTAATCTTGACTCACCCCTGTACCTTCACCTTCCTCTGCCCTATTCCCATGCTGCTGAATAAAGTCATGGTACTATGCAGCATTTTATTCTTCCTCGATTTTATTCGAACAGTTACACAGCTGTCCACAAATGAAATGGGTCATGTTAAAGTCGAGAGCTTTCCTGTCCTGAAAGTAGTCATGGGCAGGCTGGGTGACCCCCTGGTGGAAATAGGCATAGAGACTCTGACTTTCGGTGACAAGTGGAACAAAGTGAATTCCAAGTGCCTTCCCACCTTTAATATTTCTTTGGCCTTATTAATTTTTTGTTCATTTTCCAGAGTCCTTTAAGTAAACTACCATATTATCTGCAAATAGAAGTAATTTTGCCTTCTTCATCTCTGCTTATTCCTTAACTTCTTTTTTGTCTTATTGCTTGTTGAGGGGCGTCACGGCACAGTGGGTTGAGTGCCGGACCTGGAGTCAGGAAGACATCCAAGGCCAGCTTCCGATCTCGGTTAGCCCCGTGATCGTGGACAAGTCCCTTACCTTCTTAGCTCCTCAGACAGCTTCCCAGTACTTACCTTCGAGCCCTGGCTGAGTGAACAGAGTTCCCAAGGTCACGTCCGCTAGTGTTTCTAATAATAGCGGAGATAGCGGGCATCCTCACTTCACCCTCATCTTACTGGAGACTCATCCAGCCTTTCTCTGTTACATAGGATGCTGCTTTTAGTCATGTCCTTGTGATTTTTAGCATTTTTAACATAAATGACTTTTTTATGGAAGGCTCTTTCTGCATCTGTTGTTATACATGTTATTGATATGATTGTATGGTAGTTTTTATTGACGTGATTGTGTACATAATCATTCCTAATTTTGGACCATCCACACAGTGCTGGTATAAATCCAGCCTGGTCATAATGAATAGATTTTTAGTATATTTTTGCTGTAGTCACCTCTACTATAATACTTATTTCAAAAATGCAAATTCATTCCAATGAGAACATTTTGAGCATAACATGAATTTCAAGTTTGCTCCTGTATGATTTCTTCCTTGAGAAACAGTGGGAGAGCTCAGAAAACTGCCCCACTTCACAGTAATGCCCAAGCTGCCACCCTTCATGTCCACTGCCAAGAGCACACTTCAGGCTTTGGCCAAAGTGAAGTATGTTCACATCTTCTGGGGCAGAGAAGGGTTAGTCCTTGTCATCCCTGCCCCCTCCCCTCCCTTTCTCCATAGCCTTTGCCCCAAGACTCAGAGGGCAGTGCCTTACCCATTCAGAGGCAGCTACCGATTGTAAAGTGGTTCTTATTTCTTAACCACTTAATGCTAAAAAATAAACCTCTGCTATCACTGACAACTTTTGAGGGTTGTGTCCTTAGCCTCATTTTCTCCATAAGTTCCATGGCTTTTAATTGCATAATTTTGCAATGCTTTTGATAACACATCTGTCACATTATAGCAGAACTGACTATGTTTTATTTAATATTCTGCATCAGCGTGTTTGTGTTGAGGAGCAGAGTAGTTGGTGCCTAGAGCAGTGCTTCTTAAACTTTTCACCCTTGACCCCTTCACATGTTCTTGACATCAAATGGCCTGAGGGCATGCACAGTACAAAGTGCGCATGCTTTGTGTTCAGAAGCAAGGCTGCTGCGAAGTCAAAAGTGTTGTGAGCCTCAGATTCGTTACTCATTTGATTCTTAATTACTGGTCCCCACGAGTTCAGAAACCTTTTGTTGTTGCCAAATTTTTTGCTGCCCCATAAGGGGTTGTGACCTACAGTTTAAGAAGCTCTGTCCCAGAAGACCAGTCTTGGAATTAGGGAGACCTAAGTCCTGTATCTGTCACATGCTTGCCGTTTGACCAAGAACAAGTCACATAATTGTTCAGTGTCCCCAGGAACTCCTTAAATTACAGATGAGTTGAGGGAGTTTCTATGCCAGTAGTTGCCCATGCCAATAAAATCAGGGGTCCTGATCCACCCCACTCAAAAAAAATGTTAGTGTATTGGTCTGTAGTTTTATTCCTCTGTTTTAACTCTTCTTTTTGGGGTTAGCAAGATTACTTTTATTTCATAGAAAGACTTTTGTAAAATGCTCTCTTTCTCTATTTTAGCAAATAGTTTATGTAGCATAGGAATGATTTTTTCTTTAAGTGTTTGACATAGTTCACTTATAGATCCATTTGGATGAGGAATGGGGTTTTTTTCCTGCAGTTCAGTTAAAACTTTTCAACTAATCTTTCTGGGATTGGGTTGTTTATATTCTTTACTGCTTTGTAAATTTGAGTGTTTTACATTTTTGTGAAGTTTATCCATTTCTTTTAAATTGTCAATTTTGTTGACAAAAATGAATAAAGGCATTACCTTCAGTAAAGTGGAAGAATACAAAAATAGATCTATAAAAATCATTGGCTTTTTTAAAATATATATTACCAACAAGACTTATGAAGAAGAGAAAGGGAAAAGAATTCCATTTCAAATAAAATGGATAAATATCTGGGGCTTAACCTACCACGATACACTCAAGATTTACAAATGTAACCACAAAATATTTTTATAGGAAAAAAAAGGCTTAAATATTTTGAAAGATATTCAGTATTCATGACTGGGCCAGTGCCAGCACAGTAAAAAGGACACTGCTACCTAAATTTACTCTACAGAATTAGCAATCAGTAAGTATTTCTTAAGGACTTTCTGTGTTCCAGGAACCATGCCATATGCTGGGGATACAAAGACAAAATCAAAACAGTCCTTGCCCTCAAGAAACTTGCCATCCCAATGGAAGTGGAAACATGTCCACATATAAGTACAGACTAGACAAGCCCAAAGGAAACACCAGGTAGCTCTAAATGCAAAGGAACTAATAGGTGGGGCAGCCAGGAAAGGCCTCCTGAAGGAATATCAAAGGGATAATTTATGAAATTGGATAAAACAATAACAAAAGAAATAAAAGGACGCCATGGGAAGAGTTTGTCTAGGGGCTGGCACTATCAGATCTCACACCATGTTATAAAACTATTGGGTTAGTACTAGATAAAAAGTTAGGGAAGACCATCAGCGGGAAGAAACAGTAAGCAGGACTAAGAAACAAGCACACACAACAGCATTCCGTAATCAGTGACTTGATTCATTGACTGATGCCGCGATAAATTGCAAATGGATAAACCATATAGTTGCAAAAAGTCACAGCATTTTTTTTAATTAGAGGATGAAAGGTTATACCCTGCACAAATATGAATAGGAAAAAAAATTATAGCCGGACACTGAATGGAAAAGTTCAAAAGGGATTATCTTAATGACATAAAAATAAAAGCTTTTTCATAATCATAATAACTAATGTTTATGTAGCAATTTAAGGTTTGTGAAGTGATTTGCTCATACTATCTCATTTGATCTCAAATGAAAATCAAAGCATCTGTAACCAGAAGCAAAGATTTTGGGGAAAATCTTTTGATTATCTCTAATAAAAATCTGACATCCAAAGTCAGACTTGACAAAGTCAGAATTCACATAGCTCTCTGGACAGCCATTCTAGTGTTGTAGACAAGTGGTCATATGATAGCAACAGTTTTCAAGAGAAGAAATATAAAATCAATAACAACATGAAAATTTGTTTAAAATCACTAATAAACAGGGAAATACACATTGAAACAACCCAAAGGTATCTGCATCACCCACATCACAGCAAAGATGGTAAAAGATGACAAAACTCATTAACTGTACTAATTCACTGCTGCTAGAGCTGTGAACTCATTCACCCATTCTGGTAAATAGTTTGAAATTATGTAAGAAGAATTACTAAATTAACCCAGAGATTCCATTAATAGCACTATCTATTTAGCTCTGGTCTTTTTTCAAGAATGCATTAAATTCTCTACCCCCTGAATGTAGATTTTTTTTTTCCTTCATGGATCACACTCAGTTTTGCTGGGTAATCCTAGCTTGGTTGTAAATCCTAGCTCCTTTGCCCTCTGGAATATCATATTCCAAGTCCTCTGATCCCTTAATGTAGAAGCTGCTAAATCTTGTGTTATCCTGATTGTGGTTCTGCAATAGTTGAATTGTTTCTTTCTGGCTGCTTGCAATAGTTTCTCCTTGACCTGGGAACCCTGGAATATGGCTATAATATTCCTGGCAGTTTTCATTTTAGTATCTCTTTTAGGAGCTGATTGGTGGGGTCTTTCAATTTCTCTTTTCTCCGCAGATTCTAGAATATCAGGGTGGTTTTCCTTGATAACTTTTTGAAAGGTGATGTCCTTTTTTTTTTAATCATGGCTTTCTGGTAGTCCAATAATTTTTAAATTATCTCTCCTGGATCTATTTTCCAGGTCAGTTGTTTTTCCAATGAGATATTTCACATTGTCTTCTATTTTCTCATTCTTTTGGTTTTGCTTTATAATTTCGTGATTTCTCATGGAGTCATTAGCTTCCATTTGTTCCATTCTAATTTTTAAGGAATTATTTTCTTCAGTGAGCTTTTGGACCTCATTTTCCATTTGGCCAATCTGCTTCTTAAGGCTTTCTTCTCCTCATTGGCTTTTTGGACCTCTTTTGCCATTTGGTCTAGTCTCATTTTTAGGGTGTTATTTTCTTCAGTATTTTTTTAGGTCTGCTTTAACAAACTGTTGACTCATTTTTCATGATTTTCTTGCATCCCTCTCATTTCTCTTCCCAATTTTTCCTCTACTTCTCTTACTTGATTTTCAAAATTGTTTTTGGGCTCTTCCATGGCCTGAGACCAATTCATATTTTTCTTAGAGGCTTTGGATATAGGAGCTTTGACTTTCTTGTCTTCTTCTGAGTGTGTTTTGATCTCCCTTGTCACCAAAGTAAGTTTCTGTAGTCTGAGTTTTTTTCCCTTGTTTGCTCATTTTCCCAGCCTATTACTTGTCTTTTTAACTCTTTGTTAAGGTAGGGCTCTGCTTACAGTGTGGAGGGTATACACTGTCCCAAGCTTCAGGGGTTTTGTGCATCTGTTTTCAGAGATACTTCTAGGGACCTGTAAGTTTTCAGTTCTTCTGAGGTGGTATGATCCAAGGAGAGGTGTTTACTCCTCTCCTGGCCTGTGCTCTGGTCTATGTGTGACCACAAGCACAAAAGAGTGCCCTGGAACTGTGAGGAGGGTTCACTCTTCACTGCTGCCATAAGCTCTACCGTGCTCCTTCTCACCCCAGGACTGGGACCCAGATCCATGTGTGGGCAAAGCAACAGAATCCTGCCTCAGCACCGGCAAAGAGACCCCTACAGCCTCCTTGTGATCAGTTGTTGGATTCCCTTACCTACTCTGGGCTGAGAGCTCTGGAAGCAGCCACCGCTGCTGCTGCCACCACCACCATCACCACCACTGCTGTTTCAGTCACTCCCCCAAGGCCTGCTCCTGGTTTGCTGGGGCCCAGTCTCTGCTGTCATGGCCTGTGCTGGACTTTGCTCCTCTCTCAGCCTGGTACGACAGACCTTTTCTGTCAACTTTCCAGATTGTCTTGGGCTGGAAATTGTTTCAGTCTGTCTTTTTGTGCATTCTCCTGCTCTAGAATTTGTTTAGAGTCTTTTTTACAGGTATTTGGAGGGGTTTGGGGGAGAACTCAGGTGAGTCCCTGCCTTTACTCTGCTATCTTGGCTCCACTGGAACTCTCCAAGGAGATTATTGACAACAAGCAAAATGTACCTGATTTGGTGCAGAGTAGAGAAATTAGAGCAAAAAAAAAAAGTACACGTTTACAACAACATAAATAAAGTCAGCACCAAGAGGCAACAGAAATACAGTGGTTATTGTTAGTACTTACTATCAGAGTTAAAGGACCCATGCCCTCCTTGGGCCAGCCTGTGAACTGGGACTAGGTAGGCCTGTAGCTTCTCAGTGTTCTTCCCAGATTGTGGTGCCCTGAACTGAACGTAGAGTCGAGATGTAGCTCCGACAAGGTGGAGACAGCAGGCCTGTCACCTCTCCAGTCCAGGCCACTAGTCCTTTCTTAACGCAGCCTAAGATTGTGTTAAATTTTCTTGGCAGCCGTATCACAATGTTGACTCATTGAGCTTATAGTACACCAAAAGGCCTGGATCTTTTTCAAATGGACTACTGCCTAATTCCTCCTACCCATGTTGTTCTTGGGGAGTTGACTTTTTGAACCCAAGTATAGATATTTAAATTTTTCCTTATTTAATTACTTCTTCCCTGAAGCCCATTGTTCAAGCCTATTGGTCTTTTCTTGATTCCAGTCCTCTCCAGAGTGTTGCCTGTTCCTCTCCACTTCGGGTCATCTGCAGATTCGGTAGTTGTGCTTTCCGTGTCTTTATTCAAGTCTTTGATAAAAACACCAGTTCCTGTGGCTCTATATTAGAGACTTTCCAAGATAAATTCAGACTGATAAGTGGCAGCATTCTGAATCTACCTAATAGTGCTATTGTTTAACTCATATCTCTTTGTCTTTTCCACAAAAATAACATGATGGACTTGGTCAAATGGCTTTGCTAAGTTCTAGGTGAAATGTATCTTCAATATCCCCCAGTCCAGCAGTCTAGTAACTCTGTCCAATTATGTCTGACATGTTCAAAACAATTCATAATCTTTCTTCCCCTCTTTCAGATTTCCCTGTTATCTTTTCAGTCATCACCATTCCTCCAGTCACCCAGGACCACAACCTCAATGTCCTCCTCAGCTCCTCACTCTTATTCATCCTACACATCCAGCCTCCTGTCAGGTCTTGTCATTTCTACCTTTGGCATCTCTCAGATACATTCCCTTCTCTTCACTCGCCCACCAGCCTAGTGCAGGCTCTCATCAGCTCTCACCTGGACTACTGCAGTAGCCCTCTGCTTGATCTCCCTGCCTCAAGTCTCTCCCCACCCTAGACCATCCTCCTCTCAGCCATCAAAGTGGTCTTGCTAAAGGGCAGCCAAAGAAGATAATGTGATCCATCTTGAGCTGCATTTATACAAACAAGATGGCTGGAATGAGGAAGCTTACGGTCCTGCTGTCGTCTGCCTGCCTGCCTCAGTATATGGAATAATGTGTTCCATTCCCGGGTCCCACTTTGCCAAGTGCATCCAAAGGCAACTCACAGGATCCCAGGAACACTTGGGACCATCTAGTTCCACCTGTGGGACTTGTCATGACCAACATAATGAGAAGACTAGAGACTAACCTGTATGATAATCAGTTGAAGGAACTGGGGATGTTTAGCTGAGATACAAGGAGATTTAGGAGGAACATGGTCGCTTTATTCAAGTGTCCTAATGGCTCACAAATGGAAGATTTATTCTGTTTGGCCCCAGAGAGCAGAACTAGGGACAGTGGGTGGAAATTGCCAAGGCAGATTTCAGCTTAATATAAGGGTTCGGAAGAACCCTAATAGCTTTTCAAAACAGGAATGGGCAGCTTAGGGAGATCCTGGATTCTCTATAAGTGGAGATCTTCCAATGAAAGCTGAATAACCTCTTGTCAGGATTTTATAGAATGTATTACTCTTCAGGTACAAGGAGAGTTAGATAACTTCTGAGGTCCTTTAGCTGAAAAAATGAGATTTTTCATTCTTTCTCCTAGGTTTTTATTTTAGTGTATTTTGCAGTGTGCTCACTTTAAGGGTGGTGAGTTAATTGGTGGCTTCACCAGGTTACTTTGATTTTAAGCCTTGCCTTCTCCACTCACCAGAAAGTAGTCATGGGCTATACAACTCTGGACTCAAGAAATCAACATGAGAGGTCACCAAATAATAGAGGGTGACATGTTTTAAAACATAATTCGAATTCTTTGGATGCAGTCAGTATAGCTACATGCATTCATCCTTGTGGGACCTGAAGAAGGGACAAAGCCCTTATCTCTTGTTGTGACTTGGTAGAAAATGTGCCCCTACACCCCACTCTCATCACACTCTGCTTTATAGAAAGAGGTATTTTCTACGTCTTTGAGATTTTCACCAGTAGGGGGTGGAAGTATAATTCAACTGATTCCCACAGCTTGGATGAAATGGAAAGTCTCAAGTAGAGGACTCCTGCAGAGCCAATAGAAAAGCGAGTGCCTGGCAAGCCACCAGAGCTTCCAGGCTTTGGACTCCAGTTCTTTGAAGTAAAAAGTTTCTAGTACGTAGGAGGACCTGAGACTTCTGGCCAGGAGGGAGTTATCTTTCAGGGTCTGTAGGGGCTGGTTGTAGATTAATCTAGAGACCTTAAGTGATAACAGAAATATCCTATGTGAGACTTTCAGACAAAAAGGAGTCTATTAATTTTAAAAGCTTTTTTCAACCTTTAAATGAAATAGACCTTTTGAGGTGATTATGTGGCTGTAGTGGCTTAACTGGGAGCTCTTCTTGGTAGAGAAAATTATTTTGTGCTGATCTTGAAGGCTCATTATCTCCAAATGCACAGTGGAGAGCTTCCAGACTGCTCGATTAACAAGGAAATAATCAGCAGCAAATGGTATTCCTATTTCCCTGTGTTTTGTAAACCTGTTTCATAAAGATAACAGAATCTCAGAGTTTGGAAGGACCTCACAGAGATGCCCGAGTCATATATTTGTTAGACATGTGACCTTAAACAGGTCACTTCATATGTCTACACCTGAATTCCCTCACTTATAAAAATGGGAGAATAATGCTTATGCATCTTACAGGGTTGTTGTATGGGGAAAGTCCTTGGAAACCTTCAAGCCCTTTGTAAATGTGAGTTGGAGATGTTGCTATGTAGTCTTACCCATATCTGAATAGGAATGCTTTCTACAACATACCTGACAGTTGGTCATCTATTCTGATTGAAAAACCCCAGTAAGGGTGAACTTACTACTTTCTGAAGTATCTTCTTCCACTCTTGGCCAGCTCTGATTATAAAGAAGGTTTTCCTTATATCAAACCTAAATCAGCAGCTTTCCTCTTTGATCAAGAACTTTGTGTCTCAAAGTCCCCTCTGACCACAGTCCTCCCATTCCTCTGCCTTCCTCCTCCCCTTCTTCCTCTCTCTTTTTCTTCCTCCTCCCCCTCCTCCTCTTCTGTTCCTTCTACACTGGTGGCCTCAAGGCTGTAGCTTGACCTGCCTTCCAATTCCATCCCATTGCTCCTGCCCTCTTCTCTTCACAGTTTTCACTCTCTAGTTCACCACTTCAGCCATTACCCCTCCACCTTTGAATGTCTTTTATCTTGTTCTTCTGCCATTTATACCCTTTCAGTTCTCAACCCCAGATAGCCTCACCATCTGCCTTCTCATCTTCTGAGCTCCTGAACAATGCCGAGGGAAGCCAGGGTCCTGAGTAGACCGGCCTACTACATTCGTGTTTTCTAATCTCAACTGTGCCCTTACTGCTGCACCTCTGTACTTTTATTGATCTCATATTGATTCTCTATCACATGCACCACGGTGACCCTTCCAAACTTTCTCTTTTCTTGAAGCCCTGATGCCAACCCAACCCCACTGTCTCTCAGAGGATGACCTTGCCTCCTGTGCTTTACTGAGAAAATTAAGGCTATCTGTAGTGAGTTCCATCATCATCACCATCCTATCACACACACACACACACACACACACTCACACACACACACACTCATACACTCATACACTCTTATACTCTGTACCTCAAAACCTTGCTGTAGCCTCACCTCCAAAGAGCTGGTGGTTCCATAGCTGTTGAACATTGCAGATATTGTCAGATTTTCTTTTGTGTATTAGTCGGTTTTATTAATATTTTTTCCTTTTTCTTAAAAAAAATATTTGTTATATGGGATGGCCTTCTGGGAGGGTATCATTAAAAATATATTTTAAAAATATATGTATATTCCAGAATTTTTACGTGAATTAAAGTCAAGCTCACTGGCCTATAGCTTGCAGAGTGAAATGCTTCCTTTTTTGAAAATGAAGAGACATTTGCCTTTTTCCGGTCCTGTAGTAACTGTCCCATTTTCCAGATTTTTCAGAGATCAGAGGCTAAACGTACCACATAAGTAATCAGAAACACATCTATCTGCTCCTTCTTTTAGACCCTTAGATGTGTTCATCCGGGCCTGGTGATTTCTTACTGTCTCATCATTTATCTTGAGTACCTGCTCTTGCCCTTTCTAGTTCTAGCTCCAGGTCTGGAGACTGAAGTGGCTTTCCTGCTTGCCAGGACTAACCCCTGTTTTTGTCCTTGATCCCATTCCCACCTGTCTTCACCAGGAAACTTTCTCCTTCTTCAATCTATTCCTAGCTACTGGCTCTTTTCCCAGTGCCTGCAAACATCCAGGACTCTGCAGTCCTTAAAAAAATCGTTAAATCTGATGAACTTTTCCTTGGTCCTCATCCTTCTCGACTTTTCTTAAAGTTTTTGACACCGTTGACTGCTCTCTCCTCTCTTGCCTTCCATGACACTGTGTTTGCCTGGTTTTCTCCACCTACCCGAGTGCCTGGCAGAACGCCCTCTGCATTGCTGCCCACCATGCTCCCTTGCTTCCTTCCGGGCTCAGCTTAGGGGCCTCTTTATCCGGGTCTCCTTTGCCCCCATTACTCTCCATCTAATGTTAATCTTGTTGCCCCAATGCCTCTCTCTCTATAGTAGAATATAAACTCTAGGGCAAATACTATTGCCTTTTTTGTTACTGTAGTACCTTACATGCAGCATATACTTACTAAATGTTTGTTCTAGTTTAATTCAATTACTTGAAGACATCTATTATATCACTTCCTGATCCTTTTCTCCTTCAAGCTCAATCTTTTCTACTTCCTTCAGCTATTTTCCTGTAGCCTAATCTCTGGTCTTCTTGCCATTTAGGGTCCCCTTGCTCTCTACATTCCCCCATTTGTCAATGGGATGGTCCAAACAGGTGCCTCTTCCTTTAGGATGTTTTGCCTCTCAGGGCAACCTCAAGTTGCCTCAGCAGCTTTTATTTTTGGCTCCCAACTCACCCGTTGACTCATCAGGTTTTCAGGGCTCTGAGACTTTAAAGCTCTTCTTAGGAGCTGCTGTCTAGCCCATACCCCACCTCCCCATCCTGTACCTCCTCATCTGATTTTTTAAGCTGAGTATTGCGCTCGACATTAATCCCTACTCAGTTAAGACAACCCTGCTGTTCCCCACTCCTTTGCAGAAATGTGAAAGGTGCGTGTGTTTTTTTCTATTTGTCAGTTTTGCTAAATTCTTTTCTCTACTTCCTCTTTTTTTTCTTAATTCTTTGTTATAATTGTTATAAGGGAGAAATTTATGCAAATGAAGATAAAAGATATCAATAAAAATATTTTTTTAATTTTATCTGATTAGTTTTGATCCATCATTCCATCACTTCAGTATCTTTGGTTCATGACCATGTTATACATTAACTCTCCCTGCCCCACCCCACAACTACGTCACATCTACAGAGTCAGAAGCATCCCATCTGGATCTTGTCATTGATACATACAAGGACAGAGTCTTGGAGCCTCCCTGAGAGGACTCCCCCCCCACCCCCACATACACACTGACATCATTTCTGGTCACTACTTTTTGAACATAGTCATTCAGAATGGACCCTCCTTTATGTCAGGAACTGCTTTGTTTTTAATCTTTGTATCCCTAAGCACCTAGGAGGTGCTTAAGAAATGCTGATTCTTAGTGATCACCACTGAATTTCAGTTTCAAGTGCATCTGATCATTTAGGCCAGATTTTTCTGTCTCCCACAGAGATAGCATGAGGGCCTGTCAGATGCTTTACTGAAACTCAAGTATATTTTGGTTATGGAATTCCCCTGATATATCAGTCTAGTAATCCCATCAAGAAAAGGAAATGAGTTGGGTCTGCCATAACTTGTTTTTGGTGAAGTCATGTTAAATGTTGCTGTTGGTTATTTTTTGTTCACAACCTGGCTCCAGTCAACCTTTCAGGTACACATCACTCCTTACATGCTCTACAATTTGGCCAGATAGGCCTTCTTACCATTCCTCATATACATCCCATCTCCCATCTGCATGGCTTTGTGCTGGCTGTGCCTTGTTCCTTTGATGCCTGCCTTCTTCCCCTTTGCCTCTTAGAATCCTTAGTCTCCTTCACATTTCACCTTATGTGCCAGCTTCTACATGAAGCATATCCTGATCAGTACCCCCCCCCATTTTATTGCCTTCCCCTCCCCCACCCCATGTTAGCTCTCCTTGTTGTCAGGGACTGCTTTCTTATCTTTGTATCCTAGCGCCTAGCAAAGTGCCTGGCATATAGTAGGCCAAAGAGTGTATTGAAGGGACAGTCAATTGACGTTGGCTCTTAGTAGTCACCACTTCACTTTCTAAGAGCTCTCATGCCATCCCTTTAATAACATAGTGTAAGATTTTACCAGAAATTGAAGTTAGGATCAGTGAACCTTAGGTTTTTTCACTAAATCTTATTTTATTTTTAGATCTGCATTTTCTCTTTCCCACCCCCAGTTGAGAAAGCAAGAAAAACAAAACCCTTGTTATGAACATGTATAGTCAACCCAAATTCCCTTATTAGCCATGTTGGAAATAAAAATATACATACATACATACATATGTGTGTGTGTCTCTATATACATATAGAGACACACACAGAGACTTTTAGTATGAAGATGACATCCTCTGCTGCTTTTCAAAATTAGGCCATTTTTTCCATCTTCAATGTTGAAGCCATTTCACCCTTCTCTACACTTTTTCAGAGACCACAGATCTCTGAAATTTCAGCAGTCATACCCACCTGTTATTTAAGAGCTTTCTCATGTACTTAGTGACTCAAATTCGCTGAGGGCAGCCAGGTTTCTTCTCTCTCCATTTCTTCACAGTTTGAGAGTTGGAAGGTACCTCAGTAGGCTCAGTAGTCATCGGGTCCAACCCATACTTGAAAGGAATCCTAACAATAATGTACCTGACAAGTGGTTCTCTCTCCGAATACCTCCATTGACAGAGAACCCACTACCTCTGGAAGCCTCCCCTTCCACTTTAGGAGAGCTGTCCTTGGTAGGAAGTTTTGCCATGTCCAGCCTAGTTTGGTCTCTTTACAATGGCTCTGCCTTCTGGCACCAAGCGGAGACAGTCCAGTCTTTCCTCCAAATGATAACTCTTCAAATGGAAAAGTTGTCATGTTCCTCCCGAGCTTCCTCAGCCTTTTCTCTTACTTAATTCTAACATTAACCATTTTCATTCTGTCATTTTCAAGTCGAAGATCATTTTTTGGGCAAAGAAAACAGACAGAAAACAAGACTTCAGTCATTCTGCTTTCCTCCTGCTATCTTTGTCCTGTCTGCTCCACGCCACAGTTCTGTCCCTTTTTTGATGTTCCTCTCGACCCCAACATGGATTTTAAGTCTTTTTTATTGTCAGTTGCATTAAGCCATTTTTTTGTTGTCATTGCAGTCCTTTGCATTCATCAATAGTTTCAGCTCATTTCGACTTTTAACCTGAAGTCTGAGTTGGTCAGAGTTCTGTCTACGTCCACATTGTCTCTTTAGCTACCTCTCGCCTTTCTTCCTCACCAGACTTGTTTCTCTTGGTGATTTTAAAATGTCGTTCTTGAGAGCATTCTGCCCCTCTCAGAGTGATTTCCCTTAAAAATTTTAGATCGTGGGATCCTGTCTGTCCTTTCTTTATACTCTAAATAGTGCTTTTTCTCAACTAAAGATAATAATATTTTAAAATGACCATGGAAAGCATAAAAATTTCTACCTTCCATTCTCTTTTGCCTTAAGTGAAAAAGTGACCAAAGAATAGAATAGGCAAGTTCTCTCCTATGGGATATAGGGGAGGATAAAGTATAGGCTAAAGAATATCTCTTTCGTGTAATGATTTTTTTTAATGACTCAAGAAAGGTGGGATGCAAAATAGACTAAGAGTAATGCAGAGACAAGGTATGTTCGTTAAAAGCACTTTGTAAGGTCAACATATTTATCGAGGGCTTACTCCATACAAGGTATGCTTTTCATTGGCACTGTGAATGCCCCTCTCCTCTTCCCCAGCCAGCGAGCCATCCCTAGAGTGGCTCAGCCAAACCTGGCACTTTCCCAGCTGGAGAGAGAATGCCCCTGCCCCATCTTTACAAAGTTAGAGAGAGCACCCTGCATTTGGAGGATAGAGGAAAAACTAAAGAAGTTGTGGCGCTTGTGTGAAAAGCACCAGGCCAGTGTCATAAGAAATGATGACTGTAGAATTCCAAGAAGCACTAGAAGAATTTGTTGAATTGTTGCAGAGCAGAGGAAGCAGAATCATGGAAACAGGAGCAGCCCAGTGCAATTAGAATAACCACACCTGGCCCAGGAGGAGGAAGGAGAATGCTCTCTCTTCTTTGCAGAGGTGGTTGTGGCTAGTGCTTCACAGAGGCTGACAGATGTGGTGAAAGTGTGGACCAGTTTTGATGAATGGTTTGGGGTTTGTTTTTTTTTTAATATTTGTTACAAGAGGGCATGGGTAAGGTACATATTTGGCAATGAATTAGATGTAAAGCCAAAGGCATCAGTTTTTAAAATTACTTTTTCTCTGGGTAGCTTTTCAGTAGTTTCACCCCACTACTACTGACTTCAGGAATTAGAGAATCCTTTTGGATACCCAGTCCTGCTGAAGCACACTGCAATCCCACTATAATTCAGGCACTGTTTTTGAGAAGCCACTCTAAAGCCAGTATGCTAGACTAGCCTCTCCAGACTTAGGCAGAGGCCGGTCCTCAGACAGCAGACAGTCCATTCTTGGGTTGGTAGCTTGTTAGGACTGTCCAGAGCTTGAGCTCCACTGTCCTAATCCTTTGAGACCCCAGGGTTGCTCCCTCCCACCCCCACCCCCATAGCCACAGGGAGGCCTCACAGTTTTACTGGAATGGAATGACTTAATTGTGTGGGTATGAAAAGAGGAGTGAAAACACATCACTACCACGATTGCATGCCAGTAGCCAAAACTAAGGGTGTCATCAAGGACTGTTCCAGGTGGGACGGTGTCAGGAGGAGTTAACCCAGTGCCTCGCATCCTTCTTGCTTTGGGCTTGCCAAACTTGCCAGTGTGCCATAGTATTTGGAAAGAGAAAAGTGATTGTCTTACAAACTCTTTCTACTTGAAAAATGATTTCTGAGAGATTTCAGAGAAGACTAGCATAGGGCTTTCATGATAGCAAGAATCTGAGCCTGAATATCAATCAGATTAAAAACTGTGGAAGCAAATGTGATCCAGAGGGTAAAAAACAGGTTTAAGGGGCAGCTAGGTGGCGCAGTGATTAGAGTACCAGTCCTGGAGTCAGGAGGACCTGAGTTCAAATCTGCCCTCAGACACTTGACACGCTTACTAGCTGTGTGACCTTGATCAAGTCACTTAACCCCAATTGCCCTGCCTGCAGGTTCAAGTCCAGTTTTTGTTTACAAAAGTCCTTGGTCTCATGCTCCCTGTTGCTTTAGCACTCAATTCTGATGCTTCCTTCCAAACTTTTTGGCTACGTATCATCTCGAAGGTAGAAGGTGAGTTACAGCAATCACTAAAATCCTCTTTGAGAGAGGGAAGAGAAGGGAGTGAGCATTTGTTAAGTGCTGACTGCATGCCAGACACTGTGCTAAGCACTTTATCATCATCATTATCTCGTTTGGTCTTCACAAGGACCCTGAAAAGGAGATGCCGTAAAAATCCCCTTTTTAAAATGGAGAAAACTGAGACAGCCAGAGGGGAAGTAACTTACCCAGGGTCACACAGCTAGTAAATGTGAGGTAGGATTTGAAATCAGCTGCTACTGATTCCAGGCCCAGTGCTCTGCCCACTGCATCACCTTGATGCCCCGAAGTCAAAATTCATCTAGTTCTGTTACTGCGATCTATTCAGTTTCAAAAAGTGATTCCCTTGGGCTGGCTAAAGAGACATCAGATGCTGCCCGGATCATTAAAAGAAACCTTCTTGTACATTTACTCACTTGATTTGTCATTTTCTTAAGCAGATTTATTTGAATTCATTTTATTTGAATTTCAGCATACTTGGCCCTTGAGTCTTAAACCTCACCCTAGCTTCCCCCAGTGTTTCTGTTTCAGTTATTTTCCATAGACTTGGAGTAGCATCAGAGTGTTGCAGTCGCTGGAGCTGCTGGAGCCACTGGTGCCGCTGGTGGAGTTTTCAGTTATTTGGGCCTTGATTTTAGGAGTGAGACTTGAGAAATGGTTTAAATTCTTGAAAGCTAATGGGCCTTCTGGTGGCATGGGTGATGGTCTGCAAGGTCAGTGTAAGTCTTTGTCCTGGACACAGTTTAGAGGCTTTTGTCTCTGACCCATGGAAAAGGAAATAAAGCCCACTTTAATGCTGAATCCTTCAACTTATTTTTGTCTTCCTAAACCATTTGCCCCATTAAGTAAAATCAAACCATTTGAACTGAAATTACATGAAAACTTCACTTCATGATGATGTTTCTTTGAAAGTTCTAAACTGAGAAGAAAAAAGAAGACAATTCACTCAGCAGGCCTTTCTTGTGCACCTACTGTGTGCTGGGTCCCAAGGATGGGGGAAGGGAACAAGCATTTATATAGCACCTGCTGTGTTTCAGGCTCTGTGATAAGCGCTTTATAAATATCTCATTTGGTCCTCACAACACCCCTGGGAGCTAGTCACTATTAGGATCCCCATTTTACAGCTGAAGAAGCTGAGGTAGACAGAGAAGACCTACTCAGGGTTGCACAGCTACTAAGTGTCTGGGGCCACACTTGAACCCAGATCTTCCTGCCCCCATGGCCCCAGGGCTCTGTGCACTGTGGTGCCCCCAGCACCTCAAAGGCAAAAATGAAACCGTCCTTGCTCCTCTGCTGAGGGGAACAAGAACATGTACATTGATAAGGAAATTGGCTGGTTTCTTCTCAAAGAGGACCAAACTGACATCACCGTGTTAGAGTCAACTTACCGTGTGTCCAGCTCTGGCTGATCAGACCAACATGAGCTTGGAAGGCTCTGCCGGAGGTCAGGCACAAATAGTCCGTGTGAACATTCGGAGCGGAGATGGCTTGAAGTTTGTGCATCTCACGTTTCTTTTGAGCTACTGCAGTTCTGCTTTGTTCATAGAGCACAGCGCCTTGTTGGGCGGTCTTGTGCCAATGTCTCCCATGTCGCACAATCAGTTCCAAAGTTGATAAGAAAATACAAAACATATAAATACTACATGTATGTGTAGAAATATAGGGACATGTAAAATAAATGCAGAGTAATTTGAAGAGTCCCTAAGAACTGGGGAGATCAGAAAAGACCTGTCGGAAGGTGGTGTTGGAGTCGAGTCTTCACGATAGCTAGAGATTCTGAGAGGTGGGAGTGTAGGGTAGTGCGTCCCAGACATGGATGACAAAGATACAGGGGGCATGTGTGTCAAGGGAATAGCAAATGCGTGTACAGGTCAGTGAGGAAGAGCCAGTGGGGTTACTTACTTCCCAGCAGGCCGGGCTAGCTGTATAATAGAGATGCAAATTCAGACATTCATAACAGCAAAAAGCAGACTAGAAAAAATTTGGAACAAGTTTATAATATGTGGAGGGGTTAGGAATATTTTTGTCTTTTTAAATTTCGAGTTTCAAATTCACTTCTTCCCTCCCATCCCTCCCCTCTCCCTGAGAAGACAAGCAATTTCATTTTGATTATATGTGTGAGGTCATGGAAAACATATTTCCATATTAGTCATGTTGCAAAAGAAAACACAAACAAAATAAAACAATAAAAATAAAGTTTTAAAAAGTATGCTTTAATCTACATTCAGACTCCATTCTCTCTCTGAAGATGGATAGCATTTTTCATTATGGGTCCTTTGGAATTGTCTTGATCAGAGTAGCCAAATCTTTCACAGTTGATCATCCTTATAATATGGCTATTACTGTGCACAGTGGTCTCCTGGTTCTTCTTGCTTCACTCTGCATCAGTTTGTATAAGTCTTCCCAGGTTTTTCTGAAGCCATCCTGCTTGTTTATTTTATGGTTTTGTGATCTGCATACAGGAACGGTCTATTTAAACCTATCGTGTCTGTTTCCCTAAGTAACCCACTCTCCCAACCCTGCCAAAATTCAAATTGCATCTATGAGTATGTTTTATTTCTTTAGGCAATTATACTGTCTTTGAAATTAGAATAGTGAATTTTGGAAGTCTTGGGATTCCAAAGGACTTGGGATGAAATCTATTACCCACCTCCAGGGGTGGGAGACATGATGGGCTCAGAGGGCACATTGAGGCATGGGTTTTTTTTTTCTTTTGGACAAAAGCTAGTTCAGGAATTCATTTTAACTTTTTAAAAAAAAATTATATAGACATGTATATTTTTTATAATAACTATACCTGTTTGTAATGAGTTTTGTTTTTATGCTTTCTCAATGAGGGATAAGAGAGTATGGACCTGAAAATTGAATAAAATTTTAATTTTATTTTTAAAATAAGCTAGCGTTTTGGAGTGGAAAGGACCCAGGCCTTGGAGTTAGCCCTGTCTTTGAATCAATCTCTGATGTTGACCCTTGTGCGGGCAAAGGCTCTTCACCTTTCTGAGCCTTAGTTTGCTCATCTTTGAGATGGGAGTGATACAACTTAAGGTTGTTGTGGAAAAAAAACCTTCAGGCTCTAAATGTGATGTATTCTCAAGTTAGCTAACATGTTCCTCATCTGTGAAATGAGGTAGGTGATCCTAGGCTTCTGGATCTAGAATAGGAAGGGGCCTGAGGAGAGTGAGGCCAGGAGTGTCACCCAGGTGACAACTCAGTGCATTCTCAGGCTATAGTTCAAACTCAGCTCCTCTGGCTCCAGATCAGCTTCGAGGTATCATTTCAGCTTTAGTGTCTGTGATACTTGATGGCTGTGGTCTCCTTTTCTTGAACTGTGATCTCCATGCTCATGAGAAGCACTCCCTGCTGGGTCCCCAAGTAATTGTGAAATATTGTGGGACACTGAGAGAGCTGCTGTTTTCTGGCTGTGCACAGAAGGCACAGTCGTCTGATCTCACCACTTGTCTTTCCTGTCTCCAGGGAACCATCAGCATCGGAGTAGATGCCACTGACCTCTTTGACCGCTATGATGAGGATTATGAAGATGGCCCTGGGCATGGCTTTCCTCGGATTGAAATTAACAAAATGCACATTTCCCAGTCCATCGAGGTAAGGTCTAGCATCACCTGGCCCAATGCAGGGAAGGCCCCTGGCACTGAGCAGCTGGAAGTGGGGGCTGTCTCAGCTTTGTTAGGAAGAAAGAGCTGGACTTATCAACCTTGGTCTTAATAATGATGGAGGATGGCAGCTGACATTGATATAATACCTGCTGTTTGCCAAGCACTGTGCTGAGTGCTTTTTACAAATATTTTCTCATTTGATCCTCACAGCAGCCTAATGAATATATCATAAGTACTCAGTCAAACCTGCAAATGACTCCCAGATCAGCAGCGCATGGCAGTGTGCGCTCCCTGAACTGCTCTCTTCTTTTCTCAGGTTTTCTCACTTGGCTGACTGGACTGCCTGGGACCCCTGAGTTAACACGGCCACGGGAAGCCTTGGGCTCTTACTGTGCCAAACTGTAATGACCGTTTCACTTCACTGCCCTGGGGGCACCGTCTGTCCCCTCCCACCCCACCCCGACCGTTCTGAGTGCCCAGCATCTGGCCCCGCAAGGGCTTCTAGACGGCTCTAGGAGGACCAAGGCTCTAGGGCCTTCCTCGATCAGTACCAGGGAATCCAGGGAGCTGTGCCTGATGGCCCTGGGAAGTAGATGCTATTATCATCCCCGTTTGAACTTGAGGAAACTAAGGCAGACTGGAATGAAGGGACTCGCCCCAAATCATACAGCCAATAGGTGTTGGAGGCCAGGTTTGAATCCGTGAAAGTGAGTCTCTGGACTCCAGGGTCAGTGCTCTGTCTGCTGCACTCTGTAGTTACATATTGTTTTTATGCCTAAATATTTAAATATTACATATTATTTATAATTTTATATTTAAAATGTATAAAAAACAAAAACTCTCTGGTCACAGCTGAACCTTGTTTGTGATGGTGTTGTTTCAGACATTTTAATAGGTACAAATATTGGACTGAATCCTTCAACAAAGACCTGCCAGGTGCTGAGCACTGTGCTAGGCAACCAGGTTACAAAGACAAGAATGAATCCCATTCTTCTGAGGGAAAATGCCATGTTTGTTCATGACAAGCCAGTACAAACATATGCTAGGTAAAATGGCAGAAGGCCTTGGGACTGCTTGGTCAGTCATCTCTGGTGGTGGTCAGCTTGAAAGCTGTAAGGGCCCTCCTCCACCAGGGCAGAGGGGGAAGCCAGAGGGACCGAGTGACTGATCTCCATCACACAGGTGCTTTGTACCCCATTACCACTCACTCTTCAAATCCGAGTCCACGGTGGATGCCCAAATGCCATAAGGGCCCTGAGAGGAGATTTTCAGATGCAGTCTGGTGTCCCTTGGATATCCACCAGTCTCCTCTGTTTCTCTCTACGTAGACTTCTGTCCTGAGGTTACTGTATTTCAGTCTCCTGGGCTGTAATTTGGCTAGGCGAAGAGATAGCATGTCTTAGTGGATAGAGGCTTGGCTTGTGAATCAGAAAGACCAGGACTCAAGTCTTCCTTCCCATCCATACTGGCTGTATAATTGGCAAGTCACTGAACCCCTCTCAGTGCCCCAGGCAGCTTTCCAAAACCTTGGGTGAACACAAGCTGCTGATCTGCCATAGTGTAAGAGATTGTGATGCTAGGAATTTCCCACCCCAGCAAAATCACAGTGCTAGACTGAAAACAAATGGAATCACCGTTCTGCAGGAGGTCCATCCAGAAGACAGCAGGCCATCAGGCACAGCTCCCCCGGATACCCTGGTACTGATCTAGGAAGCTCATGGTCCTCCTAAAATTGTCCAGAAGCCCTTGGGGAGGCCAGATGCTGGGCATTCAGGACAGTCTCGAGGAGTCACAAGATAGTGCTCCCAGGGCAGTAAAGTGAAAGTGTCACTACAGATTGGCACAGTAGGAGCCCAGCTCTTCCTGGAGGCTTCCCATGCATGGCCTTGTGAAGTTGGGTTATGAAAGGTACTCGGAGCATGTTAACTCAAGGGTCCCAGGCAGTCCAGTTAGCCAGGTGAGAAAACCTGAGAAAAGTGAGCAGTTTAAGTGATCACACATTGCCATACGCTGCTGATCCGGGAGTCATCTGCAGGTTTGACTGTGTATTTATGATATATTCATTAGGCTGCTCTAATTGGAACTGCTTATAGCTTTGGTTCATCCAGCAAATGTTGTTTCCCAGGCACCCTTGACAGCAACAGACACAGCCATCCTCTCTGGAAGCCTCTCGACCCAGAATGGGAATGGAGGAGGTTCCATTAACTTTGCCCTCCGGCGAGTGACCTCTGCAAAGGGATGGGGAGAGGTAAGAGTAGTTCATTGGCCAGGCCTTTTTTCTGCCCATCACTGACTGTTTGCTGGGCATTGCCCAGGCTCTGTTCAGTAGAGACCATTTTGTTCAGTAAAATGTTAGCCCCCAAATGGTCTGAGGGTAGCCAGATCATGGCATACAGCAGATTCTAAGCTCCAGGCAAAGACTACAAACATAGCTCAGGCCTGTTGGCCATGCTGAACTGATTTCTTAATTATAGAAGAATTTTCTCTACCACTCTAAGATAATACCAAGGTTGCAGTTTTAAAAAAAAGAAAAAACTAACCTCCAGAAACTGAGCTATGCAATAATGCACTCTTTTTTTTAAGCAGACACCTAGACACTGATCTTTTTTCCTTATGAAATCTACCTAGTCCTTCCTGCTGACCGCAGTGGGCAGCTGCACCTTGAAAGTCACCCAGGCTAGGTTCTGGCTGTGCTATTGCTGAACTGACCTGCCACTGGGCTTTCACCCTCAGCCCCTGCAGTGCAGAGCCCCGGTTGAGGGAAGAGGGGCTGTCTAATGGCTGTGAGAGTTGAAGCCCCTGAGGGGGAGGGTGGTCTGTATGAGACCTTGGTAGCAGCTGCAGGATGAAAATGTCTCTGACTTTTCTTCCTTTCTCTTTAAACAGTTTGAATTTGGAGCGGGAGACCTTCAAGGCCCTTTATTTGGCCTAAAGCTGTTTCGTAACCTTACACCAAGATGGTAAATTTAATATCATGCAATCGTCTGTTTTGTTGCTCCTTGTAGATTTAGAATGGATTGAGTTCTTATTCCTGTTGCCTCACATGGTGCCAGGCACATAGTAGGTGCAATAGACATTTGTTGAATTGAGTTGATTGCAGTGATTCAGGGCCCTGTGTTTCATTTGAGATGATTCTGTTAACCAGGAGAATGTGGTTCTCTATTTTTTGGCCTAAGAAAAGGTTTGTTCCATTGTAGGGGAACTTTGTGGTTTTTCTAGCCATGCTCAATTGTCAGATATATTTATACCAAGGCCTTAATAGAGAGGATTGGGCCATTAAAAAAGTGATGATGGTCTTGGAATTGGAAGCCCTCACTTTGAATCCTCCCTTCTCGGCCCCCCCCCCCCCACTTTTTTCATCAGTAAAATGAGGGCGTCAGGCTGGCCTTCTAAGGTCCCTCCCAGCTTTACGGTCTATCTGTGACCCTCTGAACTGCCTCCCAAGTCCCCCCTCTTTGTCCTCACTCTTTGTTACCGTTACTGACTCCAGAACCACAGGTGTGAGGTCGTAAAGTGTCCCCATTTTGAAGGTGCCTGTGCAAACTCCGTTTGAAGAACAAGGTCAAAAATAATACAAAATACCTGTACTTTGTACGGAAATAACATAGAGGAAAATTGGCATGGGTTCTCTTTCAGGCACAAATGTGTTGTTTTTATTTATTCCCAAAGAAAATTCCCCAAATGTAGTATTCTTACTCCTTTTTTCAAATGAGATACCTTCAAAGCTTGGGGGGTAGGGGAGGAAAGAGGAAGGAAGGGACAGAGAAAAAGAGGGAGAAGAGAAAGGGGAAGAAAGAGGGGAGAGAAAGGGAAGAAGGTGAAAGAAAAAGAGAGAAGGGCAGAGAGACAGGAGAGAGATGGACAGAGAAAGAGACAGGAGAGAGACGCAGAGGAAGAGATAGAGGACAGGGGAGAGAGAGAGCGTGGAGAGAGACAGAAGAGGCATCCAGAGAGAGAGGGAGGGGGAGAATGTGGAGAGATAAGAGTGAGCTTTGTGTGCCTGTTTTAATGGCATGAAATACCCCTCTGTAGCCAGAAGGTGGCATAGGCGTCCTCTTAAAAATCTCACTTGCAAAGAAATGCCAAAAGAAATCATAGACTTGGCTGGGGATTCATATTGGAAATTGGAGTGAATGGGTGCCCCTTGTCAGTGTCTGAGCAGCGTAGCCTGAGGCAGCACCCACGAGCCCTAGTGTCTGGGCTGTGTTAGCTGCTGATCGGATGGAGGATTGACTAAGAACCCACCCTGCAGTCATTGCCTCCTCCTCCCACCCGGGGGGCCTATAATGAATGAAGGGCTGGTCAGTCCTGGAATCACTGGGAAGAGAGCGTGGGTGATAGATACTGTAGCTGATCTCCTGTCACTTCTTCTCCAGCTTTATTACGACCAATTGTGCTCTGCAGTTTTCGTCCCGGGGAATCCGGCCTGGCCTGACCACTGTATTGGCAAGGAACCTGGATAAGAACACCATGGGCTATTTGCAGTGGCGATGGGGCATCCAGTCAGCCATGAACACGAGCATCGTCCGGGACACAAAGACCAGCCACTTCACCATGGCCTTTCAGGTAAGATTCAGGGGACAAAGTGACTGCAAGGGCCACCTTGTCCCAGGCTTCAGTGTGAGGCCGTGGTCACTCTTCCTTTTCTTGTCCCCTCGTGTCCCTTTTTTTTTTTTTTTTTTTTTAATGCAATTTATTTATTTAACATATTTGGTTTTCAGCATTGATTTTCACAACAGTTTGGATTACAAATTTTCTCCCCATTTCTGCCCTCCCCCCCCACTCCAAGATGGCGTATATTCTGGTTGCCCTGTTCCCCAGTCAGCCCTCCCCTCTATCACCCCCCTCCCCTCTCATCCCCTTTTCCCTTCCTTTCTTGTAGGGCAAGATAAATTTCTACGCCCCATTGCCTGTGTATCTTATTTTTTAGTTGCATACAAAAAGTTTTTTTTGTTTTTGAACATCTGATTTTAAAACTTTGAGTTCCAAATTCCCTTCCCTCTTCCCTTCCCACCCACCCTCCCTAAGAAGTTGAGCAATTCAACCTAGGCCACACATGTATTATTATGTATAACCCTTCCACAATATTCATGTTGTGAAAGGCTAACTACATTTTGCTCCTTCCCAACCCATCCCGCTTTATTGAATTTTCTTCCTTGACCCTGTCCCCTTTCCAAAGTGTTTGTTTTGATTACCTCCACCCCCATCTGCCCTCCACTCCATCATCCCCCTGCCTTTTATTTTTTTTTTTATCTTCCTCCCTCTTCTTTCCTGTGGGGTAAGATACCCAACTGAGTATGTATGGTATTCCCCCTCAGGCCAAATCTGATGAGAGCAAGGTTCACTCATTCCCCCCTCACCTGCCCACTCCCCTCCTCTCCTAGAACTGCTTCCTCTTGCCACCTTTATGGGAGATAATCCACCCCATTCTATCTCTCCCTATCTCCCTCTCTCAGTAAGTTACTCTCTCATCCCTTAATTTCATTTATTTCTTTTAGCTATCTTCCCTTCATCCTCAACTCACCCTGTGTCTGCTCTCTCTCTTTTACATATATATATATATACACATACATACACATACATACATATACACATAGATACATGCATACATACACATTCACTTATATATATACATAAACATATATATATGCATATATATATGCATATTCTCTTCAACTACCCTAATACTGAGGTCTCATGAATCATACTCATCATCTTTCCATGTAGGAATGTAAACAAAACAGTTCAACTTTAGTAAGTCCCTTGCAATTTCCGTTTCTTGATTACCTTTTCATGCTTCTCTTGATTCTTGTGTTTGAAAGTCAAATTTTCTATTCAGTTCTGGTCTTTTCACTGAGAAAGCTTGAAAGTCCTCCATTTTATTGAAAGTCCATATTTTGCCTTGGAACATGATACTTAGTTTTGCTGGGTAGGTGATTCTAGGTTTTAATCCTAGCTCCATTGACCTCCGGAATATCGCATTCCAAGCCCTTCAATCTCTTAATGTAGAAGCTGCCAGATCTTGGGTTATTCTGATTGGGTTTCCACAATATTCAAATTGTTTCTTTCTGGCTGCTTGCAGTATTTTCTCCTTGATTTGGGAGCTCTGGAATTTGGCAACAATATTCCTAGGAGATTTCTTTTTGGGATCTATTTGCGGAGGCGATCGATGGATTCTTTCAATTTCTATTTTGCCCTGTGGCTCTAGAATATCAGGGCAGTTCTCCTTGATAATTTCCTGAAAGATGGTATCTAGGCTCTTTTTTTGATCATGGCTTTCAGGTAGTCCAATAATTTTTAAATTATCTCTCCTGGATCTATTTTCCAGGTCAGTGGTTTTTCCAAGGAGATATTTCACATTGTCTTCCATTTTTTCATTCCTCTGGTTCTGTTTTATAATATCCTGATTTCTCATAAAGTCACTAGCTTCCACTTGCTCCAATCTAATTTTTAAAGTAGTATTTTCTTCAGTGGTCTTTTGGACCTCCTTTTCCATTTGGCTAATTCTGCCTTTCAAGGAATTCTTCTCCTCATTGGCTTTTTGGAGCTCTTTTGCCATTTGAGTTAGTCTATTTTGTAAGGTGTTGTTTTCTTCAGTGTATTTTTCAGTATTTTTTTGGGTCTCCTTTAGCAAGTCATTGACTTGTTTTTCATGGCTTTCTCGCATCCTTCTTATTTCTCTTCCCAATTTTTCCTCTACTTCTCTAACTTGCTTTTCCAAATCCTTTTTGAGTTCTTCTATGGTCTGGGGCCAGTTCATGTTTTTCTTGGAGGCTTTGGTTGTAGGCTCTATGACTTTGCTGTCTTCTTTAGGCTGTATGTTTTGGTCTTCTTTGTCACCAAAGAAAGAATCCAAAGTCTGAGACTGAATCTGGGCGCGTTTTCGCTGCCTGGCCATATTCCCAACCAACTAACTTGACACTTGAGTTTTTCAGTGGGGTATGACTGCTTGTAGATTACAGAGTTCTATGTTCTACGTTTGGGGGGGAGGTGCCAGCTCTGTCAGAGCTGCACTCCTCCTTCCCCAAGGACCCCCAGTCCAGACTGGGCTCAGATCTTCGGCAGGCTGTGCACCCCTGCTGTGATCCGCCACTTAATTCCCCCCACCAGGTGGGCCTGGAGCCGGAAGTAACAACAGCTGTAGCTGCCCCACCTCCGCTGCCCCCGGGGCTGGAAGCCGAACCTTGAACTCCTTCCACTCCCGCAGCTTTTCCCACTAACCTTCTCCGCAGTCTTTGGTGTTTGTGGGTCGAGGGGTCTGGTAACTGCTCACGTATTCAGGGCGCTAGGGCCCCCTCCGCCCGGCCTCTGGTCTGGATCGTCCACGCCGCTCAGGCTGGGCTCTGCTCCACTCCGTTCCCAGCTCCCAGCTCCCAGCTCCCAGCTCCGTGTGGAATGTAGCTCACCCAGAGACTATCCGGGCTGTCCTGGGCTGGAGCCCTGCTTCCCTCTGCTGTTCTGTGGGTTCTGCCGTTCTAGAATTGGTTCAGAGCCATTTTTATAGGTTTTTGGAGGGACTCGGGTACGGAGCTCACTCTAGTCCGTGCTTACCAGCCGCCATCTTGGCTCCGCCCCCCCCCTCGTGTCCCTTTTTAAGCCTGGCAGCTGTGCCTGGTGGGGAGGATGTAACCAGCTGGGCAGGTCCTGTCTGGTCAACCCAGGTCACACTGTCCTTCTAGAACACCTTGTTTGGAAGCCGTGAGGTCCTCACTCAATGTCTAATGCTGAATGCGATGCTACTTAATGCCCTGGGAGAGCCCATATTCTGATAGAAGAATTCATGGTTTGCAAAGCTTGGAGGGCTTTTCAGCAGCCCAAAGTTGGGGCTGCAGGCCAGACTGGAGGCACGTTGCTGAGGGGCCCAGAGCAGCTCAGGGGAGCTCGCACAGGATGCTGATGATTCACTTCTCTGTAGCGCTCTCCACACAGCAGCCCAGCGAGAAGGGGGCCAGAAGCGTTACCTCCATTTTACAGATGAGGGGCTTAAGGCTCCAAGAAGGAAGGTGACTTAGTTGTGGTCACATTACCTTGTAAATGCTGGAGCTGGGATTTGAACCAGGTCTCTTGTCTCCACTTCCAGAGCTCATTTTCCTAGAGTGCATTGCTAGAATTTTTATCCTCAGTGCATTAGTCCTGGCAGCTGTCACAGCTTCAATACCCGGAGACCCCAGAATACCTGGATTCGACACATTTTGAACTGCCCATTGTGTGCAAAGGCCCGCAAAGATAGGCCAGAGCTTGTGTCACCTGGGGGGCTCACACACCAATAAGATTAACATCATATTTACAGTATTACATGACCAATGCACCAGAGGAGGTTCAAAGGCTCTGTGCTATCTAACAGGAAAGATAATTCATCGCCACTTGTCAGGGTTGGTTGGCTTCACGGGGGAGGTGATATATGAGTGAGGTTTGATCCGTAGAAATTCAGTGGGAAAAGAGGGAAAGGGAAAAAACTGTTTAGGCATGAGGTGAGTGAGCAAAGGTGTGGGGCAGACAGTGGTCCAGTTTGATTGGAACATAGAGTGCCTCAGGGGGCATTTTATGAGGCGAGGCTGGAAAGATGAAGTGGTGCCAGACATCTGGTGTTGCCAAGGAACGGTCTATATGTCCTAACCTGTGTCCTTTCCCACCCTCTCTTTTCAAAGCTTGGAATCCCCCACTCATTTGCATCAATCAGCTATCAGTACAAATTCCAAGATGATGATCAGACACGTGTGAAGGGTTCTCTCAAGTAAGTCCTGGCTGGGTCATCGTCGCTTCCAACAAAGAAGCGTGTTGGTTTAGCAAGGTATTTTCTGATCAGGTTGGGGGCAGATGGTATAAGGTGTGTTGCTACAAGATTTGTCCGATGGTGCCAGCTGTAGTTGGCTCTGCTGGTTAAATGAAGTGGGAAAATGACAATTCTAACCGTACCTGTGGGTGGGAGGGACGTGTCATTGAGAGGGAAGGTCATTCATTGTCTCCTTTCCCCCTTCTCCATAACGAATAAAGAGAACACTGACAATCTCTGCTGGTCTTACCCTCTCTGGTTTGGTCCTTCTAGGGCAGGTTTCTTTGGGACGGTGGTAGAATATGGAGCAGAGAGGAAGATTTCTAGGCACAGTATTTTGGGAGCTACTGTCAGCGTGGGAGTCCCACAGGGTGTCTCTCTCAAAATCAAGTAAGTTAAATCCTGGTGTCTGGGAGCAGTCCCCGTGGTCTAGCCTTTGATGGGTCAGTAACTAAATGAGAGCCTGGACCCTGACCATTGCTCCTGCTGAAGTTCCAAGGCCTTGTGACTGGAGTCCATTCAGACATCCACAAAACAGCCCTTCCACACCACGAAAGAAACCTTTGTCATGCCTAGAACTAGTTGTACCACATGGTGCTGTTGGTGTGTAAACAGCGTTTTTCTGCTGTCTCCCTTTAATGTTGTTCATACACCACAGAAATCTTTCACATGAATCGGTTTTAGCTAATTGTGCGTCCCTTCCTGACTCCCCCCATCCCAAGGCTCTGATCGCCAAACTCACGTTCGTCCAGCAGGTGGCACCAGAGCCCCAAAAGTGAACTCTGCTCCCTTTCAGCTCTTGGCAAACCGAGATTAAAACGTTCATCTTTTCCACCTCATCCTTCCTTGAGCACTCTCCCTCCCCGACACTGTGAATGACACCAATTGAATTTCTGTTTGTTAGAACAGAATCCATACCCCACAGTTCCAAGCCCGGCCTGCCATGGTTCTTGCCATCCCATTGAGAACACCCTCAGTTGCTTTACTCTTGAAACCAGCTAGTGCTGATGTCCTTGTGGCCATCCAGATCTCCAATAGAGGTTCCCACATTTGTGGAGCAGGAGGCTTGACGAAGGGTCAGTCAGAGGAGAGTTTGGCCCCAAAGCAAACTTATCCCATGTGACTGAGTTGTACTGCTTATCCAGACCCCTTCCTGGGAAACTGAGACTTCTCCTTCTTATTTTGTAGGCTGAACAGAGCCAGCCAGACTTATTTCTTCCCTATTCACTTGACGGATCAGCTTCTTCCCAGCGCTGTATTCTATGCCACCGTGGGACCTCTGGTGGTCTACTTTGCCATGCACCGACTAGTCATCAAACCATACCTCAGGGCTCAGAAAGAGAAGTGAGTTTGTCCTTTCTCCCTGGGCCTGCTTTTGCCAGGAATGTGCTGCATCTATGGGACTGTGTGAGCTCTACCTTGAAGGCCTGAGGAACGTGATGAAGAATGGGGAATGGGAATCATTTGGTTGGAGTCCCTTTGGCCCAAAGTCACTGCAGAAGTGCTAGAGTGCCACCACATTTGATGGGAATGAAGGGGATCCCCAAGAGGGAAGGGATGGTGATGAAGACAGAGTGACTTTGCGATAAGAAAATTACAACAGTACGTCCATGTTAGTATGCGTGACCTTTAGCAAAAACTACAGTCCTATGATTCTCCTCCTTTACCGTGATTTAGTCTTTCTGCACTGGTAAGGTTTTGCTGGGTCGGGTCTGCTTCCAGAGTAGAGTTAGGTGTCCCCCACACTCCAGTGGAGTAGCTGGGGGGCAGCATCACCAGGTCAAATGGGTGGGCTGTCCAGATGTGCCTCACCGAACGGGGACAATGCTACCTTGACTAGCCCAGGAAATGCCCCAGACCTAGAGTCTGACAGGGAGGCTGACTTGTTACTGCTGTGGAATACCAAATGACTCATGTGTGGCTTGTGTTTTCTTTTGTAAGAGAACTGGAGAAGCAGAGAGAGAGCACAGCCACCGACATTCTGCAGAAGAAACAGGAGGCAGAATCTGCTGTGAGTGCCCCAGGGCATCGTGCGCTTGGTCACGGAGAGCACTTCCTTCCCATGCCTTGCTGTCATCACAGGCAGGGGGGAGTCGACTCTGACTCTTCATATGATTGTTTTCTATGCCCCACCTCCCACCATCGACAGTGACCCCTTCTGACTCCTTCCTCATGACAGTTAAAACTTGTCTGACCAAGTGACTGTATCTGACTGCAGCCCATAGTCTTCCCCTGTCCTGAGAAGGAAGATGTACACTTCTTTTTTAGAACTCTTCTCAGGGACCAAGACTGACCTTGCAGTTAGTCCATTTGGCTGACTTTTAGTACCATGTTCATCTACAGTTTTACAGTACAGTTCGTCTACGTTTTTTCTGGCTCTGCTTTCTTCATCCTGCATCAGTCCACATGTCTCCTCAGGCTTCTCTGAATTCTTCACATTCATCATGTCTTCTCTGTGCCCTTTTACATTAGGAATACCACTGTTGTGTGGCTGATGAACTTCAGATGGTAGTCTCCACCACCAAGAGTTTATGGCAGCAGGGACGATATTTAAAAGCCAGGCACACTGTTCCTTTCTCCCCTCAGGAGCACTGTGTGAATCTTTCATTAACGGGAGGATGGCAGTCCTCTAGAGGCGTTCTAGGCTTCTCCACACTCAGCCCTCAGGAGCTCTATAGAAGGCCACTTCACTTTCCCTTGGCCTAAACCTGAGTTGACCCTAAGGTTGCCACATAGGTGGGGAAGCTCTCCTTGTTCAGGGCAGTCCCATTGCTGGAGCTCTGCACTGAGGTTCCCAGCTTGGACTTGTTTGTGGCTGGCTCTTCCACCCCCTGCCTTCCCCCCACCCCCACCACATTTTCATTGCTCCTTATTTTGGTTTCCTCTCTGTTGCGGGACCCAGTGAAAGCTCTGACTTCCAACATCTTGGTTCATTGGCAGGTTCGGTTGATGCAGGAATCCGTACGAAGAATAATTGAGGCTGAAGAGTCTAGAATGGGTAAAAGCACTGTTGGCTTCCTTGGGTCAGGGGGGCTCTGGGTACTGGAGGGGAGCATCAGAGCATAAAGGGAGAGGGCAGGGGGGCGAGGGCACCAACTCGGTATGCTCCTCAGGACTGATCATCCTGAACGCCTGGTATGGCAAGTTTGTCAATGACAAGAGTAGGAAGAATGAGAAGGTGAAGGTGATCGATGTGACTGTGCCCCTGCAGTGCCTGGTGAAGGACTCCAAACTCATCCTCACAGAAGCCTCCAAGGTACCTGCCTTGCCATGCCCACAGAATGGGGGGAGGAAGACAAGGCAGTTCCCTCCAGGAGCCCGTGTCAGGATTTCTCCATGCCCTTCAGTCACAGAACCTAGACAGTAAAGTAGTTTATAACCTTCCAGAACTCAGAGCTTCCTTGAGGAAGGACTTGAGTCTCTGGTTTTTTGTTTCATTTTTCCACTTGGCAGAGATGCTGCTGTGAAGACACATCCTTGTAGAATAAGAAGGGAAAGACCTTGGATTGGATTGGAAGCTAGGGCTGAAGATGGAACTTTTAGACCCAATGGTTGTGTTTGCTGGAGGCCAGTCTTCTAGGGATAACTTTTGATCCTGCCTAAATGCTGATGCTGTGTCCTGTCATGGGTACCCTGGTCGTCTTCCCGGCCACACCTTGGGGGCATTGACAGGGCTGACTCATGGTATTTCCATGTCTTTCATCACAGGCTGGGCTTCCTGGGTTTTATGACCCATGTGTGGGTGAAGAGAAGAGCCTAAAGGTGCTTTACCAGTTTCGAGGCGTGCTACACCAAGTGATGGCATCGGACAAAGAAGCCCTTCGGATACCAAAGCAATGTAAGTTGTCCTGCCCCATCCTGCCCCTGATCCTCCAGTGGTGGCTGCTTTGGGATGGTAAGCCACAGTCTGTCCTCTAGGCACCCCACATGTAGTTAGGAAGCTATGTTCTTGCCTTTGGATGACGACTGGGCTAAACCCATCATCTGGCAGCAAGAGGCTATGGGAACCCCTACTGTAATGACCCCATGGTCTCTGTCTTGTTATGCCACCCCTCAGCATGTAACATGAGTACAAACAATTCCATCTCAGCCCTGAGCCAGTCTTTTCTCCTCCAGCTCACAGAATCGATACAGATGGATAAACCTCATGGGAAAACAAGGGGTCAGTACCTGAGTCAAGAAGCAGCTGCAAAACCTCTTTTCCTGGGAGTCTGAAAGTTTGGAAACACATGAAACAGAAACCTACAGATGTTTTTATTTTGTATTATTCCTGTAGAAGGTCATTTACCAATTATGTGAAGGGACACATGAACACCCCAGCTTTCATGGGTACTGTAGTACTAAGGCAGTGCTGCCCTTGGTTGGAACCACAAAGCTGACAAGATGTCTGTTTCCTCGAGGAGCCTGTGGACACAGAGTGTGGCCCTAGTGGGAAGAGGGCCCCGGGGCACAGAGCCCTGTGTCCTTCTAGCAGGTCCTCCAGCATCTGAGCTGACAGTGGCCCACCAACCCCAAATTTCAGGGTTCTTTCCTGAGGTGCGTATGGGACATTGCACCCTCCCCTTACTTCTGGGGGCTTCCTGCAAACCAAATGGAGAACAGAGGCCATGGTGTGCTCCTGACGATCAACTGAGTGAAAGTCCATACAAGATTCCTCCCGACAATCTCCACGTCTTGTGATGGCTGAAAAGGGGATTTGGAGACAGATGGGTCTGAATTTACTGAATGCTTGTTACCTGAGAACAACTAATGTATCTGGAAGACATCTCTGCCTTTCCCACTACATTTGTCTTTAGAATTACCACTAAAATTGTGATCCCTAGGCCCAGGATTTGGCTTTCTCCCAGTGTAACTAGCTTTACCCTCCTCCCCCAAACATTGCATGGAAAACACGGGTCCTTCCCATGTTTTCACCACTCTGGCTGAGAACTGGGACCACTGCCCACTTAATGGACAAGGAGAAGGCCACAGAGAGATGAGGGAGAAACATTAGCTTGATTGGGGAGAAAACTGGCCAGAGTTGTAGAGAGGTGCCAAATGGAGTGACCATGGCTTCCCAGAGGAGTGAGCAGGGTGGGGCTTCCTCCAGGACTCTCCCAGGGCACACCCAGTGGGCACATTCTCCTCGCTTGAGATAAATGGGGATGACTCCTTCCCTTAGGTGGTGTGATTCTGCTCTAGAAGGTCCTTTTTTTTTACCTGCCTGTTCTGTGGAGGCAGGTGTTAGGGACTAGGATCCACTTGAATGGTCTTCCAAGTTACCTGTAGTAGTCAGCCAATGAGCAGACAGGCCTGTGGTCTTGGTTGTGGGATCAGCCTGGTTCCTGTACTCCTTGGAGGGTCATGTGGCTCTTTCCCAAGTGCAGTTTCATGAGCAGGTGTTTGATTTGCAACAGGGGCCCAGCCTTCTGTCCCCCCACTAGAATCAAGCTCTCTCTCTGTGCCTGGGCTTTGGCATCAGAATAATCAGTAATGATCCCTCCCCCAGATTTTTACAAAACAGTCTAGATTGTCTAATTCTGTGACATCCATGCCCACTTTTACAATGTTTCCCAGAATACAAATTGTGCAATAAACTTTGCCGAATAGTGACTCTTTGACCTAAAGCAGCCCATTGTCCCCTTTGCTGCAGATGGTTCTTGCAGGTACCGATTTTCTTCATTTTGTTTGAAGCTGGTTGTACAGAAGGCACTGTATTGTCAATAATAAACCCTTTCTGAAAGCTGGAGCTGGGACTGTTTTTCAAAAGCACGACCATGGAAAGGGCCAGTGGTTTCATTGAAGGCTCCTTCCCAGTTTATTTCAGCCCTCTAATTGAACCACATTGTCCCCACATGCTTGGTGGCAGATTTTTGCTTCCTCCAGCCTCCCACAAGGCCATATTGCAGAGAGGGCACTGATGTTAACACAAAGCACAGCATGCACAGACAGAAGGAAGAGGCTGTCACAGCATCGAACATCACCCTGGTCCAAGGATCGTGAAGTCTCAGTGGGCAATCAACTGTGCTGGGGGTTTTTAATAAAATATTTTTGTCAGAGGTATCTGCCCCATCCACCACTTTATAAGGTATAAAGTGAAACAGTTTTGAGACTTCCCATGTCCACAATAGCCTGGATTGAGCAAGGAGGGGAACTCAAGCTCATGATTCCTATTTAGCAAAGGGTGGAAACCTGCAAAGTCCTTGCGGGAGGCGCAGGAATATGAGTCCAATCTATGCCACTTTGCAATGGCAGGCCGGCAAACCCAACCCAGACAGACCTCTGTGTGCCTGCTGAGGCAGGAGACTCCATGGTGGGTTGGGAGTAGCCTCAGAAAATACTACTCTCGGGATCTCTCCATGCTTTCCAAAAGAGATCCACCTGGTTTTCCCTTCCACCATCATGTCTAGCTAATCCCCTTGAATTAAAGCATCCTTCTTCCAGCCTAGGTCACACTGGTATCTCCTCATACACTCACTAATCCTAAGGGAAGGTTTACCTCAAGAAAACAGTGGGATGGAATCATACTCAATCTGTTTGAGACTCTTCCTCATTCTGACCCAACACGGCAGGGAGGTTTTTTCCCTCTGCTTACTTTACTGCCCCAACACTCCTTCCTCTGCCACATCCTGGGTTGCTAGTCTTTCTTCCCAAAGTACTGAAAGCACCTTGCTGGTGGCAGTGGGGCCCTGGAAGAAGCTACGGGCCGCTGTCCATCTTCTGAGGAGGGAGCTCTGTGGGCTCAGGCTACGGGTCGCTCTTCTTCTCTCTGTACGGCTTTCTGTCGCCTCTTCTCCTCCTGGAGAGCCTGAAGGCGGCTGGACATCCTTCTCATCGCCACCCTCTGTATCTTTAGCCTCCTGCGGAGCCGTTCATTTTCCTTCAGTGTGAGCACGAGTTTTTTTTTTAAAGCGTCTAAGTCCAGTAGGGCATAGCTATGATCTGATGCTGGGAGGGGAAATGAACCTTTCTGCCTCGGAGGACTGGTGGGCAAGAGGCGGGACGAGACTTCTTCTGTCCTGTAAGAGGAGACCTAGGGAAAAACGTAGAGGATGGATGAGGTATAAAGCAGGGAATTCCCATCCTGGCTTCCCTGGCAGAGATCTGCCCTTTCTTGGGTTTAGGGAGTGGGTGTTGCTTGTGGGATTCCCTGGCAGGTGTTTGGCAGCCTCACAAACTCGGCTGAGAGTGCCTAGAAATCAACTGCATCTGCTATTTATGCTGAAAATAATAAACATGGTATAGTCACAGGTAAACCCATTCAAATCTTGGCTCTCCTAGAGAGGGCATTTTGGGGAGACTTGTACTTTGTTCTTTCTGGCTTCCATGTTAGCAAGAAACATTTCTTCCATACCATCATTTTATAAATAGAATGAAAAGCCAAGTATTTCCTTTCTATTTTCAACCAGAGGAGCCACAACCCAACACCCTACCTCTTTCTCAGAAGCCTCAGCATCTGGGGATAGCTGGTGCTTGTCAAGTGGAAGTTCCATCTTTCTTCCTGGGGTGTATTCCCCAGCCCCTGCATCTGAGAAGTCCTAAAAAGTAGCAATGGAGAATTAGAACCGAAGTCCTTCTGGGTCCCCCATTAGGCAGCTCCCTACAGCCCCTACACCTCCGTACCATCCCAAAATTAACCCTTTTTATACTGGTCTTTTCTTAGGGGGAGGAGGGGTAATGAAAATCAATCAGGTAACCTGCCTGAATCAGGGTTTGAACAACCCACTTTCCACACAAAATAGAAATGCACAAGTTAGAAGCAACTAAAATTCGTAACCAGTTTAGAATGATGGACGAGAAGTGAAAAAATACAATTGTGATGTCACAGGGTTTGTGGTAAAGCAGACCACCCCATCCTGGCAGAGAGGTGGTGAGAAGACAGGTACAGAATGAGGAATCCACCTGTTGTATGGGCCAAGTGTTGGCTGGTTTTGCTTTACTCTTGTTATAAGGGTCAGACCTATCATTGTGAGAGGGAAGGGGATGTCAGTGAAAAGTGACAGATGTGAAAAAAAAAAGCATCGATAAAATATATACATATATATATTTTTAAAGAAATAGGTATGAAAAACCTCTGTCTTCTGCTGTCTTTTATGATTTCTTTAAATTAGTCATTTGGAAGTTCTTACTTCATAAAAGTAGCCCTTAAGGAAATTTCCAAGGCTGCAGACATGCTGCCCAGCCTGACCCACCCTACTACCACCTCAGGAGCCAGCTGGCATTTGTTACAAGCATTCATTACTCAGGGCCAGGAAGGGGGGCACAAAGGAGAAAATCAATCTCTGCCCTCAAAGTGCATATTCCACCTTTAGAACACAACAAGCAAACAAGCACACATGAGATATATGCAGGGGAGGTGGAAGGTCACCTCCGAGGGAGAAGTCTCCTTCACAAGGTGAGATTTGATCTAAGTCTTGTAGGAGGCCAGGAAATCTAAGAGGTGGGGAGGAAGAAAGGGCCTTCTGGCATGGGGGACGGCCAAGGGCAGAAGGAGGAGGTTGGGAGTGTCGTCAGAGACACCACCAGGAGGCTGGGGTGGCCAGTGTTTTCAAAGGTGATTAGGCCAGCTCAGACATCACACAACAAGCCACACTCCATACAGCTTTGAGATTTACCTGCCCCGGCGGTGCCTGTGCATCACTCCTCTGACCAGCAGGGTCTGTGTTCTCCCTAACCAGCTGCAGGAGGACAAAAACACAAGACGGTGTTTTTAACAGGACCTGCCTTTCACTCCAGGCACAATGCACTATGAAAAGTCCAAGCCGTGGCCTCAACCCTGGTCCCAGAGGGAGCTTCTCTATTTAGTGAGATGTTCCTAAACTAACCCACCAATCTGACCAGTGCTTGTCCTCAAACACTATTCACACCGAGTTTGGTGGAAGAGATGGCAGCAGCTACATTACCTGACACCATCCTCAGAAATAGGATATTCAGATATATCATCTAACACAGACCAACTAATATTTACCTGGTTTGTCTTTATTAATTTTATCGGGCAAAAGATGGAGCAATGGGAGGAACTAATATTTTGGTTCTGAG